>NC_080085.1:94066157-94378117 GCF_949987535.1 Balaenoptera acutorostrata | reverse complement strand
TTTTTAAAAATGTTTAACCTGAGTCTAATATTAAGAAAATAATCAGACATTCTATGTGTGAAACATTCTGGAAGATAATGTAGTGTTCTTACCAAAAATGTTTAACTGAATCAAGTCACAAGAAAATAATCAGTCTATGCGTGAGACATTCTGAAAGATAATTGGCTTGGACTCTTGAAAAATCAGTCATGGGAAACCAAAAAATTCAAAACAAAAAATTAAGGGGATTTTGTAGATTAAAAGAAATATAACAATCAAGTCTACCATGTTAACTTTGATTAGATACTGGATTAAAGCCAAGAAGATATTATTTAGAACAATTGGGGAAATTGAATTTGGACTACACATTAAATATTAAGGAATTTTTTATCTTCTTATATGTCTTACTGTGGTTATGTAGGAAAATATTTTTATTCTTAGAAGCTGCATGCTACGTTATTTAGAGAAGTGTCATATCTCTAGTTCTGTTTCAAGTGGTTCAACCAAAATCATTTGTGAAGAGAAAAAGATGGAGCGATTTGTGGCAAAATGGTAACAGTGGGTTAATCCAGGAAAAGGGTATATAAGTTTGTGACTTTTACTATTCTCTCAACTTTTTAATAGATTTAAAATAAAAATTGGTGGGAAGTGATTTTTATAGACTTTTGCCTAAATATGGAATATATTGAGACCTCAGTAATTGAGACAAATGGGGGCTAGTTAGCCAATCAGAGTTACTACTTTTAAAGATGTACTATGAAAATAATACAAATCTTGTTTGGCTTTATAGATTCCTCATTCTCTACATTAATAGAGGTCATCAACCACGAACTTCTTCTGCTTCTTTCCCTTCCAAACATACCTATATCATCATCATCCATCTTTACTTCTTTCTTTCCTGTGTTCTATTCCTTTCTAAACTGTGTTTTGAATCATCAGAGGGAGATTAAGTTCTATATTGCTTTAGTATTAATTACCTGAGGGGGAGAGGTTTCTGAGTCAGACAGATATGGATTCAAGTCAAGGTATTACTACTTGATAGTTGTGTGACCTTAATTGTTACTTAATCTCTCTGAGTCTGTATCCTTATTTTAAAAATGAGGGCTAATATTTACCTTTTAGGGCTTTCGTAAGGATTAAAGGAAGCAAAATTGAACTTTCCTTGAGCAGTGCCTGGCCCATGGTTGGTGGTCAGTAAATGACAGCAGCAGAACTGGTTGTCAGAGTTTACTGTATATAGGAGGGGCAGGGTGGGGAGAAGGACAAGAAGAGTCATATGGTTCAAAAGGTAGCTATTAAATGAGTCTAGAGAAAGCAGTTCCGCATAGATTATCATTGAAAACCACTTACCTAGAGAAGTTGTTAAGAACAGCTGAGATGTGGGAGAATGTCAGTGGCTAGAAAACACTGAGGAATGAGATCATACAAAGTTTGACTCAGTTGTATTCCTCTCTGTTGCATATTTTCCTACAATGAGCAATGCTTCTTCGATAGAGTTGGGGGGATGTCAAAATGTAATTAGGTAAAGAAAGATTATAGTGATTTTTTTTCTCTTGGCTGAGATCCTCTTTGTCATAAATGAAATCTCAAGGCTCTCAGCCAGTGTTTTCCTACTAATAAAATTAAGGTTGTTAGTGCTACAAAGAACTTACTTTATTATGTAAATGAAGAAACTGTGGTTCAGAGAGGATAAATGACTTCCCTAAGAACACACAGTTAATTAGTGGCAGAGCTAGGACCAGAATCTAAATTTCCTAATTATCAGAACAGTATTCTTTCTGCTGGTATGCTCTTAAAACAATTCTAATGTAGGCATCACTGGATATAAAAACAAATCTTAATCATTTACCTAACAATAGAGGACATGGGTTTTCCAAGTATGATAATGGTAGTACTTGAGTAGGATGTAAGTTCTAGGTGTCTGGGTAAAGTTTCAGTCAACACAGGGTAAAAAGGGTAAGACAATGGAGAGTAATGATTACTTGGAGTTACTTTTCTGCTAAAATTTGAGTTGAGCTGGAGGGGCATGAGAGCTCATACAGGTTCCCAAATGAGACAGGGAAGCCACGATAATGGAAAAAAGCCTGGTGATTCTTGATACTGTGGGCTCCTTTTTTGCTGTTCCCACAAGGAACCTTTCCTTTTCATATCAGGAAAAGACATGATCAAGGAATGGAGAGTGGCAGGATTTAACTATGCTAAGAGAAGGGTTTTTTTGTTGTTGGTTTCTTTTACTTTTTAATAATTAAGGGGTCATGTCTGCTGAAATGGTCTGTGGACTGAGAAGTTTTAAGGTTAAACTTCTCAATGAGTCTCTTTATTCACATCCAAATAATAGTTATAAAAAAACTAATACATGTGTTATTTTAACAATAGAAATAATGTAATTTTTTTAATTAAAGAGAAATCTCTAACAGTAAGGTTTGTTTTAAATAAAAATGATTTTAGAGCTCTACCCACCACCAGAGCCTCCCATCAAGCCTCTTAGATAGCCTCAACCACCAGAGGGCAGACAGCAGAAGCAAGAAAAACTATAATCCTGCAGCCTGTGGAACAAAAACCACATTCACAGAAAGATAGACAAGATGAAAAGGCAGAAGGCTATATACCAGATGAAGGAACAAGATAAAACCCCAGAAAAACAACTAAATGAAGTGGAGATAGGCAACCTTCCAGAAAAAGAATTCAGAAAAATGATAGTGAAGATGATCCAGGACCTCGGAATAAGAATGGAGGCAAAGATCGAGAAGATGCAAGAAATGTTTAACAAAGACCTAGAAGAATTAAAGAACAAACAAACAGAGATGAACAATACAATAACTGAAATGAAAATTACACTAGAAGGAATCAATAGCAGAATAACTGAGGCAGAAGAACGGATAAGTGACCTGGAAGACAGAATGGTGGAATTCACTGCTGTGGAACAGACTAAAGAAAAAAGAATGAAAAGAAAAGAAGACAGCCTAAGAGACCTCTGGGACAACATTAAATGCAACAACATTCGCATTATAGGGGTCCCAGAAGGAGAAGAGAGAGAGAGAGGACCAGAGAAAATATTTCAAGAGATTATAGTCGAAAACTTCCCTAACATGGGAAAGGAAATAGCCACCCAAGTCCAGGAAGCGCAGTGAGTCCCATACAGGATAAAGCCAAGGAGAAACACGCCGAGACACATAGTAATCAAATTGGCAAAAATTAAAGACAAAGAAAAATTATTGAAAGCAGCAAGGGAAAAACGACAAATAACATACAAGGGAACTCCCATAAGGTTAACAGCTGATTTCTCAGCAGAAACTCTTCAAGCCAGAAGGGAGTGGCATGATATACTTAAAGTGATGAAAGGGAAGAACCTACAACCAAGATTACTCTACCCGGCAAGGATCTCATTCAGATTTGATGGAGAAATCAAAAGCTTTACAGACAAGCAAAAGCTAAGGGAATTCAGCACCACCCAACCAGCTCTACAACAAATGCTAAAGGAACTTCTCTAAGTGGGAAACACAAGAGAAGAAAAGGACCTACAAAAACAAACCCAAAACAATTAAGAAAATGGTCATAGGAACATATATATCGATAATTACCTTAAACGTGAATGGATTAAATGCTCCAACCAAAAGACACAGGCTTGCTGAATGGATACAAAAACAAGACCCATCTATATGCTGTCTACAAGAGACCCACTTCAGACCTAGGGACACATACAGACTGAAAGTGGGGGGATGGAAAAAGATATTCCATGCAAATGGAAATCAAAAGAAAGCTGGAGTAGCTATACTCATATCAGATAAAATAGACTTTAAAATAAAGAGTGTTACAAGAGACAAGGAAGGACACTACATAATGATCAAGGGATCAATCCAAGAAGAAGATATAACAATTATAAATATATATGCACCCAACATAGGAGCCCCTCAATACATAAGGCAACTGCTAACAGCTCTAAAAGAGGAAATCGACAGTAACACAATAATACTGGGGGACTTTAACACCTCACTTACACCAATGGACAGACCATCCAAAATGAAAATAAATAAGGAAACAGAAGCTTTAAATGACACAATAGACCAGATAGATTTAATTGATATTTATAGGACATTCCATCCAAAAACAGCAGATTACACTTTCTTCTCAAGTGTGCATGGAACATTCTCCAGGATAGATTACATCTTGGGTCACAAATCAAGCCTCAGTAAATTTAAGAAAATTGAAATCATATCAAACATCTTTTCTGACCACAACGCTATGAGATTAGAAATGAATTACAGGGAAAAAAACGTAAAAAACACAAACACATGGAGGCTAAACAATACGTTACTAAATAACCAAGAGATCACTGAAGAAATCAAAGAGGAAATCAAAAAATACCTAGAGACAAATGACAATGAAAACACGACGATCCATAACCTATGGGATGCAGCAAAAGCAGTTCTAAGAGGGAAGTTTATAGCTATACAAGCCTACCTAAAGAAACAAGAAAAATCTCAAGTAAACAATCTAACCTTATACCTAAAGAAACTAGGGAAAGAAGAACACACAAAACCCAAAGTTAGCAGAAGGAAAGAAATCATAAAGATCAGAGTGGAAATAAATGAAATAGAAACAAAGAAAACAATAGCAAAGATCAATAAAACTAAAAGTTGGTTCTTTGAGAAGATAAACAAAATTGATAAGCCATTAGCCAGACTCATCAAGAAAAAGAGGGAGAGGACTCAAATCAATAAAATCAGAAATGAAAAAGAAGTTACAACAGACACCGCAGAAATACAAAGCATCCTAAGAGAATACTACAAGCAATTTATGCCAATAAAATGGACAACCTGGAAGAAATGGACAAATTTTTAGAAAGGTATAACCTTCCAAGACTGAACCAGGAAGAAACAGAAAATATGAACAGACCAATCACAAGTAATGAAATTGAAACTGTGATTAAAAGTCTTCCAACAAACAAAAGTCCAGGTCCAGATGGCTTCACAGGTGAATTCTATCAAACATTTAGAGAAGAGCTAACACCCATCCTTCTCAAACTCTTCCAAAAAATTGCCGAGGAAGGAACACTCCCAAACTCATTCTATGAGGCCACCATCACCCTGATAGCAAAACCAGACAAAGATAGTATAAAAAAAAATTACAGACCAATATCACTGATGAACATAGATGCAAAAATCCTCAACAAAATACTAGCAAACAGAATCCAACAACACATTAAACGTATCATACACCACGATCAAGTGGGATTTATCCCAGGGATGCAAGGATTCTTCAATATACGCAAATCAATCAATGTGATACACCATATTAACAAATTGAAGAATAAAAGCCATATGATCATCTCAATAGATGCAGAAAAAGCTTTTGACAAAATTCAACACCCATTTATGATAAAAACTCTCCAGAAAGTGGGCATAGAGGGAACCTACCCCAACATAATAAAGGCCATATACGACAAACCCATAGCAAACATCATTCTCAATGGTGAAAAACTGGAAGCATTTCCTCTAAGATCAGGAACGAGACAAGGATGTCCACTGTCACCACTATTATTCAACATAGTTTTGGAAGTCCTAGCCACGGCAATCAGAAAATAAAAAGAAATAAAAGGAATACAAATTGGAAAAGAAGAAGTAAAAGTGCCAGTGTTTGCAGATGACATGATACTATACATAGAGAATCCTAAAAATGCCCCCAGAAAACCACTAGTGCTAATCAATGAATTTGGTAAAGTTACAGGATACAAAATTAATGCACAGAAATCTCTTGCATTCCTATACACTAATGATGAAAAATCTGAAAGAGAAATTAAGGAAACACTCCCATTTACCATTGCAACAAAAGGATAAAATACCTAGGAATAAACCTACCTGGGGAAACAAAAGACCTGTATGCAGAAAACTATAAGACACTGATGAAAGAAAGATGATACCAACAGATGGAGAGATATACCATGTTCTTGGATTTGAAGAATCAATATTGTGAAAATGACTCTACTACCCAAAGGAATCTACAGATTCAATGCAATCCCTATCAAATTACCAGTGGCATTTTTTACGGAACTAGAACAAATCATCTTAAAATTTGTATGGAGACACAAAAGACCCAGAATAGCCAAAGCAGTCTTGAGGGAAAAAAACGGAGCTGGAGGAATCAGGCTCCGTGACTTCAGACTATACTACAAAGCTACAGTAATCAAGACAATATGGTACTGGCACAAAAACAGAAACATAGATCAGTGGAACAAGATAGAAAGCCCAGAGATAAACCCACGCACCTATGGTCAGCTAATCTATGACAAAGGAGGCAAAGATATACAATGGAGAAAAGACAGTCTCTTCAATAAGTGGTGCTGGGAAAACTGGGCAGCTACATGTAAAAGAACGAAATTAGAACACTCCCTAACACCATACACAAAAATAAACTCAAAATGGATTCGAGAGCTAAATGTAAGACCGGACACTATAAAACTCTTAGAGGAAAACATAGGAAGAACACTCTTTGACATAAATCACAGCAAGATCTTTTTTGATCCACCTCCTAGAGTAATGGAAATAAAAGCAAAAATAAACAAATGGGACCTAATGAAACTTCAAAGCTTTTGCACAGCAAAGGAAACCATAAACAAGACGAAAAGACAACCCTCAGAATGGGAGAAAATATTTGCAAAGGAAATAACGGACAAAGGATTAATCTCCAAAATATATAAACAGCTCACTCAGCTCAATATTAAAGAAACAAACACCCCAATCCAAAAATGGCCAGAAGACCTAAATAGACATTTCTCCAAGGAAGACATACAGATGACCAAGAAGCACATGAAAAGATGCTCAACATCACTAATTATTAGAGAAATGCAAATCAAAACTACAATGAGGTATCACCTCACTCCTGTTAGAATGGGCATCATCAGAAAATCTACAAACAACAAATGCTGGAGAGGGTGTGGAGAAAAGGGAACCCTCTTGCACTGTTGGTGGGAATGTAAATTGATACAGCCACTATGGAGAACAGTATGGAGGTTCCTTAAAAAACTAAAAATAGATTTACCGTATCATCCAGCAATCCCACTACTGGGCGTATACCCAGAGAAAACCATAATTCAGAAAAACACATGCACCCCAATGTTCATTGCAGCACTATTTACAATAGCCAGGTCATGGAAGCAACCTAAATGCCCATCGACAGATGAATGGATAAAGAAGGTGTGGTGCATATATACAGTGGAATATTACTCAGCCATAGAAAGGAACGAAATTGAGTCATTTGTTGAGACGTGGATGGATCTAGAGACTGTCATACAGAGTGAAGTAAGCCAGAAAGAGAAAAAGAAATATCATATACTAACGCATGTATGTGGAACCCAGAAAAATGGTACAGATGAGCCGGTTTGCAGGGCAGAAGTTGAGACACAGATGTAGAGAACAGACATATGGACACCAAGGGGGGAAAACTGCAGTGGGGTGGGGATGGTGGTGTGCTGAATTGGGCGATTGGGATTGACATGTATACACTGATGTGTATAAAATTGATGACTAATAAGAACCTGCAGTTTAAAAAAACAAACAAACCAAACAACTAATACTAAACTTTCATTGGGTTATTTGTATGGAAATATATTAATATAAATGTTTCAGACATTAAAAAAAAAGATTGTAAAGCCAAAATCTCTATCTTGGAAGATTTCTGGGAAATATTTTTATGATTTGATATCTTTAATGACAGTACAAATTTTTTTCTGCTATAAAACATAACTGTTATGCTATGTACTTAACTTAAAAATCAGCTTATCTTTAAAAGTGACTTGAGAATCATACACTATGGTTTATATATGTTAAAATATTACACTGTCCAATCAACTTTTCAATATCTATGAGTAAACAGAGAACCAGGCCCCTTTCTTCCTCTAACCTATGTAGAACTGACTGATGGAACCAAACTAGGAAGAGATAAGTTTAAGAGTATTGAATTAAGGGAGTGTCTGAACATGTACTGCTATTGACCAGTTTTTAAATTTGATATTTATCCATTTTTTAACATTTTCTATGCCTCTTTTCCTCATGATTAATATAGCTGAGTTAATAGTAACTATAGTCGAATACTAGTTCCCTCTCTTGTCTTTCTCTTTATACAAATTTACGGCATTATTTTGAGGTTGGCTTGATGGCAACGCTGCAGTCACACATCTGTCTTCTCAGTTGGCAGTCATTGAAATTGCAGCAACTCCAGCTCTGCTGGGACCACTTATGACAGAGTTGGCAGTCAATCTGAGCCAATTTGTTATTCATTTTAAATATATGGAGCTACTTCTTTTAGAGGAGGGAGGTAGGACTGAAGGGTAGGCGTTTTTTGTTTCTTCACATACCAAACCTTGTCATGTCTGTTAATATTTATCAAACACCATAATAAAGGGATGGGCAGTGGAAAATCTTATGCAAGTCATTATTTGAAAGTTCCTTGAGTATTTTCATGGCATTTGTTTCTTTCATGAAGTGTCCCAAAGCTTCATGACTAAAATTTATTTCATCCATAATCATTGCAGTCTCCTATGTGTTAGAACCCCATGATTATTTAATAGCTGCTCACAACATTTAGACTGCTATTTATGGCAGAAGGAGAAGAATCTTCAGAGTAACTAAAAATGCCATAAGGAATTTTGTGATATTTCTACAATATAGTTCTATTAGCAGTGGTCTGTGAACACCTTATTTATTTTTGGCATAAAACATACTTAGTCGTCTAGCGTGACTCTACTAACTTGCATAAAACGCCTTCAGGATCATTTGAGAGAAGCAGCTTTTTGTGATATGTCATAATCATACTTCATTTTTACCCAATGTTAATATTTTTTGTTTGAGGGATTCTTTTAAATTAGATTTTTCAGGGCTGGGCATGTTGTTATCTTTTTAAAAAAAAATTGAGTTATATTTGACATGTAGCATTATATTAGTTTCAGGTGCACAGCATGATTCAATATTTGTATATATTGCCAAACTATCACCACAATAAGCCTAGTCAACATCCATCACCTTACACAGATAGAAAAAAAATTGTTTTTCTTGCAGTGAGAACTTTTAAGATCTACTCTCTTAGCAACTTTCAAATATGCAATACAGTATTATTAACTATAGTTACCATGCTGTATTTTTTAAGAAGCTTTGGTCCAGATAAGAAATGCTTTAAAAATGTTTTTTTATCAATTACTTTCAGCCCTCTCATATCTGAAGAGTATCTAATGCCGAGATGCCAAAAGATACCTTTGGATTCCAATCAAAGTGTCTTCTTCCTAGTTCATCTTCTAGAATAGAATCTGATTTACTGATGGAGCTGGTTTCTTTTACCTCTTCTTTTTCTGAAATTCTTTGGGAAATCTTGGTGACATTGGTTGATCGATGAGGTCATCTCTTATGTTCTGGAGTATAATGTTCCACTTTAGATACTTGAGAGGCAAATGCTCTTGATCTGTCAGAGATGTGGCAACAACACAAAGACTCACTTTAAAGGTCTGTTAAGCTCAACAGAGACAGGTACTTACTTGCTTCTTCCCATTGCAGTTAACTGAAAGGTATTTTATTTCTTTCCATTGTTTAATGAGCTACCTGCTCATCTCTGCTCCTCTTTACAGACAAAATAGATTTATTGTCACACCATTGTTCCTTAATTCTAAAGAATTTCTTGTAGGTTAGATTAGGATACTGAGATTAAAAATGATCAAGACTTCAGCTTCTGTTAGGAAAGAGTGCGTGATGGTTAACATTCTCAGAGCTCCTCTTACCAAACTTCCTTTCTACATGTAAATCCAGATTTGAAATCCACTCAATACATCTGCAAAATTAGATTTCTCACTAATCCTCCTTATGTACATTTTGTGCCCAAGTGAATTTCCTCAAACTGGAGAGTCTCCCCAGATGAATTATATGTAACATGATTTAAATCACTCCCAAATAGCAGAATTTATATTGTTTGTGAGATATACAGATTTTTCTCCAAAGCAATTTTCTTCCTGTTAGTGACTAAAAACTATAAATATACTGAAGCCTTGCTATAACGCAGTTTAGGGGCCCACGCTCTATGGCTACCTCATAGATAAAGTGGCCTGATAGTATTTCACCAATGAAATCTCCCCAGTTGGGATTCAGATAGGCCTGTCTTATTTTGAGCACTTCAGTGTTTGAAGGGACAACAAACAGTGTTATGCTGTGGTGCCAGATAGTACTTTTTATTTAAAATTTTCCCAGCATTTGACAAACAGATGCACTGTAACAGAAAAAGCACTCTTAGATGGGCGTCTAAAGATATGAGTCCTAGTGTCAATTTTCATTAGTTTTGGCCTTTGGGAAGCCACTGAACCTTCTTGAGTTTTTAGTTATTCTCTTCATCCTAGGATATTGTGGAAATCAAATAAGGTAATATGCATAGGCATTTTGAAAACTCAAGTGCTGTATAATGGAAAGTGTTATTTTAGATACAAGTCAAAACCAGAGAGTAGTGACTTTCAATACAAAGCACCTACTATGTGCCAAGTGCTGTGTTAATCAGCGTAAGAGGTGTAAACGTCAATGGCATGCACCTCTGCCTCGAAAAGGTTCAAAGTGTATGTGTAGGGAGCAGTAAGGAAAGAGAAACCTATCTTTAGTTGATTCCCTAGAAGAGCTGGAATTTGAAATGAGACTTGAATAGTAAGTAACATTTCAACAGGATGTCTGAGGATGACTTCAAATGCAATAATTCTACTATCTTGTCCCCCTCCTGCCCCTGCCTCCAAGAACTCACGATACCTTCACCATCTTTTATTTTTATTCCTTTCCTTTAAATGTATTTCTTATTAATTTTGTGTGAAGGGTAATGCTATATACAAGCAGAGTGTCTTGTCATCACCAACTTTTTTTTTTAACATCTTTATTGGAGTATAATTGCTTTACAATGGTGTGTTAGTTTCTGCTGTATAACAAAGTGAATCAGCTATATGTATACATATATCACCATATCTCCTCCCTCTTGCGTCTCCCTCCCACCCTCCCTATCCCACCCCTCTAGGTGGTCACAAAGCACCGAGCTGATCTCCCTGTGCTATGCGGCTGCTTTCCACTAGCTATCTGTTTTACATTTGGTAGTGTATATATGTCAATGTCACGCTCTCACTTCGTCCCAGCTTACCCTTCCCCCTCCCTGTGTCCTCAATTCCATTCTCTATGTCTGCACCTTTATTCCTATACTGCCCCTAAGTTCTTCAGACCCATTTTTTTTTTAGATTCCATATATATGTGTTAGGATATGGTATTTGTTTTTCTCTTTCTGACTTACTTCACTCTGTATGACAGACTCTAGGTCCATCCACCTCACTACAAATGACTCAATTTTGTTCCTTTTTATGGCTGAGTAATATTCCATTGCATATATGTGCCACATGTTCTTTATCCATTCATCTGTCAATGGACACTTAGGTTGCTTCCATGTCCTGGCTATTGTAAATAGTGCTGCAGTGAACATTGGGGTGCATGACTCTTTTTAAATTATGGTTTTCTCAAGGTATATGCCCAGTAGTGGGATTGCTGGGTCATATGGTAGTTCTATTTTTAGTTTTTTAAGGAACCTCTATACTGTTCTCCATAGTGGCTGTATCAATTTACATTCCCACGAACAGTGCAAGAGGGTTCCCTTTTCTCCACACCCTCTCCAGCATTTATTGTTTGTAGATTTTTTTGATGATGGCTATTCTGACTGGTGTGAGGCGATACCTCATTGTAGTTTTGATTTGCATTTCTCTAATGAGTAGTAATGTTGAGCATCCTTTCATGTGTTTGTTAGCAATCTGTGTATCTTCTTCGGAGAAATGTCTGTTTAGATCCTCTGCCCATTTTGGGGTTGGGTTGTTTGTTTTTTTGATTTTGAGCTGCATGAGCTGCTTGTATATTTTGGAGATTAATCCTTTGTCAGTGGCTTCATTTGCAAATATTTTCTCCCATTCTGAGGGTTGTCTTTTCGTCTTGTTTATGGTTTCCTTTGCTCTGCAAAAGCTTTGAAGTTTCATTAGGTCCCATTTGTTTATATTTCCATTTCTCTAGGGGGTGGGTCAAAAAGGATCTTGCTGTGATTTATGTCAAAGAGTATTCTTCCTGTTTTCCTCTAACAGTTTTATAGTGTCTGACCTTACATTTAGGTCTTTAATCCATTTTAAGTTTATTTTTTATTTTTATTTTTTTAATCAGTCATCAATTTTATACACATCAGTGTATACATGTCAATCCCAATCGCCCAATTCAGCACACCACCATCCCCACCCCACCGCGGTTTCCCCCCCTTGGTGTCCATACGTTTATTCTCTACATCTGTGTCTCAACTTCTGCCCTGCAAACCGGTTCATCTGTACCATTTTTCTAGGTTCTACATACATGCGTCAATATATGATATTTGTTTTTCTCTTTCTGACTTACTTCAATCTGTATGACAGTCTCTAGATCCATCCACGTCTCAACAAATGACTCAATTTCGTTTCTTTTTATGGCTGAGTAACATTCCATTGTATATATGTACCACAACTTCTTTATCCATTGATCTTTCGCTGGGCATTTAGGTTGCTTCCATGACCTGGCTATTGTAAATAGTGCTGCAATGAACATTGGGGTGCATGTGTCTTTTTGAATTATGCTTTTCTCTGGGCATATGCCCAGTAGTGGGATTTCTGGATCATATGGTAATTCTATTTTTAGTTTTTTAAGGAACCTCCATATTGTTCCCCATAGTGGCTGTATCAATTTACATTCCCACCAACAGTGCAAGAGGGTTCCCTTTTCTCCACACCCTCTCCAGCATTTGTTGTTTTGTAGATTTTCTGATGATGTCCATTCTAACTGGTGTGAGGTGGTACCTCATTGTAGCTTTGATTTGCATTTCTCTAATAATTAGTGATGTTGAGCATCTTTTCATGTGCTTCTTGGCCATCTGTCATTTTCAGTTTATTTTTGTGTATGGTGTGAGGAAGTGTTCTAAATTCATTCTTTTACATGTAGTTGTCCAGTTTTCCCAACACCACTTATTGAAGGGGCTGTCTTTTCTCCATTGTATATTCTTGCCTCCTTTATCAAAAATAAGGTGACCATAGGTGCGTGGGTTTATCTCTGGACTTTCTATCCTGTCCCATTGATCTATATTTCTGTTTCTGTGCCAGTACCATACTGTCTTGATGACTGTAGCTTTGTAGTATAGTCTGAAGTCCAGGAGTCTGATTCCTCCAGCTCCATTTTCCTTTCTCAAGATTGCTTTGGGGGCTTCCCTGGTGGCGCAGTGGTTGGGAATCTGCCTGCCAGTGCAGGGGACACGGGTTCGAGCCCTGGTCTGGGAAGATCCCACATGCCGTGGAGCAACTGGGCCCGTGAGCCATGATTGCTGAGCCTGCGCGTCTGGAGCCTGTGCTCCGCAACAGGAGAGGCCGCGATAGTGAGAGGCCCGTGCACCGCGATGAAGAATGGCCCACACTTGCCACAACTGGAGGAAGCCCTTGCACAGAAACGAAGACCCAACACAGCCATAAATAAATAAATAAATAAATAAAAATTTAAAAAAAAGATTGCTTTGGCTATTTGGGGTCTTCTGTGTTTCCATACAAATTGTAAAATTTTTTCTTCTAGTTCTGTGAAAAATGCCATTGGTAGTTTGATAGGGATTGCACTGAATCTGTAGATTGCTTTGGGTGGTATAGTCATTTTCACAATATTGATTCTTCCAATCCAAGAACATGGTATATCTCTCCATCTGTTTGTATCATCTTTAATTTCTTTCATCAGTGTCTTATAGTTTTCTGCATCCAGGTCTTTTGTCTCCTTAGGGCGGTTTATTCCTAGGTATTTTATTCTTTTTGTTGCAATGGTAAATGGGAGTGTTTCCTTAATTTCTCTTTCAGATTTTTCATCATTAGTGTATAGGAATGCAAGAGATTTCTGTGCATTAATTTTGTATCCTGCTACTTTACCAAATTCATCGATTAGCTCTAGTAGTTTTCTGGTAGCAGCTCTAGGATTCTCTCTATATAGTATCACGTCATCTGCAAACAGTGACAGTTTTACCTCTTCTTTTCCAATTTGCATTCCTTTTATTTCTTTTTCTTCTAAAACTTCCAAAACTGTGTTGAATAATAGTGGTGAGACTGGGCAACCTTGTCTTGTTCCTGATCTTAGTGGAAATGGTTTCAGTTTTTCACCACTGAGAACGATGTTGGCTGTGGGTTTGTCATATATGGCCTTTATTATGTTGAGGTAAGTTCCCTCTATGCCTACTTTCTGGAGAGATTTTATCATGAATGGGTGTTGAATTTTGTTGAAAGTTTTTTCTGCATCTATAGAGATTATCATATGGTTTTTACCCTTCAATTTGTTAATATGGTGTATCACATTGATTGATTTGCATATATTGAAGAATCCTTGCATTCCTGGGATAAACCCCGCTTGATCATGGTGTATGATCCTTCTAATGTGCTGTTGGATTCTGTTTGCTAGTATTTTATTGAGGATTATGGCATCTGTGTTCATCAGTGATATCGGCCTGTAGTTTTCTTTCTTTGTGACATCTTTGTCTGGTTTTGGTATCAGGGTATGGTGGCCTCGTAGAATGTGTTTGGGAGTGTTCCTTCCTCTGCTATATTTTGGAAGAGTTTGAGAAGGATAGGTGTTAGCTCTTCTCTAAATATTTGGTAGAATTCGCCTGTGAAGCCATCTGATCCTGGGCTTTTGTTTGTTGGAATATTTTTAATCACAGTTTCAATTTCATTACTTGTGGTTGGTCTGTTTATATTTTCTATTTCTTCCTGGTTCAGCTTCGGAAGGTTGTTCTTTTCTAAGAATTTGTCCGTTTCTTCCAGGTTGTCCATTTTATTGGCATAGAGTTACTTGTAGTAATCTCTCATGGTCCTTTGTATTTCTGCAGTGTCGGTTGTTACTTCTCCTTTTTCATTTCTAATTCTACTGATTTGAGTCTTCTCCCTTTTTTTCTTGATGAGTCTGGCTAATGATTTATCAATTTTGTTTATCTTCTCAGAGAACCAGCTTTAGTTTTATTGATCTTTGCTATTGTTTCCTTCATTTCTTTTTCATTTTTTTCTGAGCTGATCTTTATGATTTCTTTCCTTCTGCTAACTTTGGGGTTTTTTTCGTTCTTCTTTCTCTGATTGCTTTAGATGTAAGGTTAAGTTGTTTATTTGAGATGTTTCTTGTTTCTTGAGGTAGGATTGTATTGCTATAAACTTCCCTCTTAGAATTGCTTTTGCTGCATCCCATAGATTTTGTGTCATCATGTTTTCATTGTCATTTGTTTCTAGGTATTTTTTAATTTCCTCTTTGATTTCTTCAGTGATCTCTTGGCTATTTAGTAGCTTATTGTTTAGCCTCCATGTGTTTGTATTTTTTACATTTTTTTTTCTATAATTGATATCTAGTCTCATAGCATTGTGGTCAGAAAGATACTTGATACGATTTCAATTTTCTTAAATTTTCTAGGGCTTGATTTATGACCCAAGATATGATCTATCCTGGAGAATGTTCTATGAGCACTTTATAAGAAAGTATATTCTGTTGTTTTTGGATGGCATGTGCTATAAATATCAATTAAGTCCATCCTGTTTAATGTATCATTTAAAGTTTGTGTTTCCTTATTTATTTTCATTTTGGTTGATCTGTCCATTGGTGAAAGTGGGGTGTTAAAGTCCCCTACTATGATTGTTTTACTGTCGATTTCCCCTTTTAAGGCTCTTAGCATTTGCCTTATATATTGAGGTGCTCCTATGCTGGGTGCATAAATATTTACAATTGTTCTATCTTCTTCTTGGATTGATCCTTTGATCATTATGTAGTGTCCTTCTTTATCTCTTGTAATAGTCTTTATTTTAAAGTCTATTTTGTCTGATATGAAAATTGCTACCCTAGCTTCCTTTTGATTTCCATTTGCATGGAATATCTCTTTCCATCCCCTCACTTTCAGTCTGTCTGTGTCCCTAAGTCTGAAGTGGGTCTCTTGTAGACAGCATATATATGGGTCTTGTTGTTGTATCCATTCAGCCAGTCTATGTCTTTTGGTTGGAGCATTTAATCCATTTACTTTTAAGGTAATTATGGATATGTATGTTCCTATTACCACTTCTTAATTGTTTTGGTTTTGTTACTGTAGGTCTTTTCCTTCTCTTGTGTTTCCTGCCTAGAGAAGTTCCTTTAGCATTTGTTGTAAAGCTGGTTTGGTGGTGCTGAATTCTCTTAGCTTTTGCTTGTCTGTAAAGGTTTTAATTTCTCCGTCAAATATGAATGAGATCCTTGCTGGGTAGAGTAATCTTGCTTGTGGGTTTTTCCCTTTCATCACTTTAAATATGTCCTGCCACTCCCTTCTGGCTTGCAGAGTTTCTGCTGAGCTGTTAACCTTATGGGGATTCAGTTGTATGTTATTTGTTGCTTTTCCCTTGCTGCTTTTAATATTTTTTCTTTGTATTTAATTTTTGATGGTTTGATTTTTGATTAATATGTGTCTTGGTGTGTTTCTCCTTGGATTTATCCTGTTTGGGACTCTCTGCACTTCCTGGAATTGATTGACTATTTCCTTTCCCATATTAAGGAAGTTTTCAAATATAATCTCTTCAAATACATTCTCAGACCCTTTCTTTTTCTCTTCTTCTTCTGGGACCCCTATAATTCGAATATTGGTGCATTTAATGCTGTCCCAGAGGTCTCAGAGAGTGCCCTCAATTCTTTTTCATTCTTTTTTCTTTATTCGGCTCTGCGGTAGTTATTTCCACTATTTTTCTTCCTGGTCACGTATCTGTTCTTCTGCCTCAGTTATTCTGCTATTGATTCCTTCTAGAGAATTTTTAATTTCATTTATTGTGTTGTTCATCCTTGTTTGTTTGCTCTTTAGTTATTCTAGGTCCTTGTTAAATGTTTCTTTTATTTTCTCCATTCTATTTCCAAGATTTTGGATCATCTTTACTGTCATTACTCTGAATTCTTTTTCAGGTAGACTGCCTATTTCCTCTTCATTTGTTTGGTCTGGTGGGTTTTTACCTTGCTCCCTCATCTGCTGCAACTTCTTTCTCTGTCTTCTCATTTTGCTTATCTTTCTGTGTTTGGGGGTCTCCTTTTTGCAGGGTGCAGGTTCGTATTTCCTGTTGTTTTTGGTGTCTGTCCCCAGTGGGTAAGGTTGGTTCAGTGGGTTGTGTAGGCTTCCTGGTGGAGGGGACTGGTGCCTGTGTTCTGGTGGATGATGCTGGATCTTGTCTTTCTGGTGGGCAGGGATGCGTCCAGTGGTGTATTTTCGGGTGTCTGTGAACTTAGTATGATTTTAGGCAGCCTCCCTGCTAATGGGTGGGGCTGTGTTCCTCTCTTGCTAGTTGTTTGGCATGGGGCATCCAGCACTGGAGCTTGCTGGCTGTTGGGTGGAGCTGGGTCTTAGCGTTGAAGTGGAGTTCTCTGGGAGAGCTCTTGCTGAATGATATTACGTGGGGCCAGGAGGTCTCTGATGGTCCAATGTCCTGAACTCGGCTCTCCCACCTCAGAGGCTCAGGCCTGACACCAGGCCAGAGTACCAAGATCCTGTCAGCCGTGTGGCCAGGTACGTGGGAATTTTCTTGCCTTTTGGGAAGTCTGAGGTCTTCTGCCAATGTTCAGTAGGTGTTCTGTAGGCATTGTTCCACATGTAGATGTATTTTTGATGTATTTGTGGGGAGGAAGGTGATCTCCACGTCTTACTCTTCCACCATCTTGAAGGTCTCCCCCATTACCACCTTAATGTATCAGTGGTGAGATCAGGATGAGAATTCTCATGGCAGAGTGGAGAGCTTCGTATGTTTTTAGAAACACTGTTCTTCCCATCAGATCAGAGTTAGCAGTAAGAATTCAAGTATATTTATTCTGAGTGTTACTTTAGTTTCAGTAACCTGGGACTCTTCTTAAAATTACCTATGACAAGTGGGAGAACAGTGTTCTCTCTCTCTCTCTTTTTCCCCCTCCTTCCCTCTCTTCCTTTCTTCCTCCCTCCCTTCCCCTCTCTCCCCCTTCCTACCTCCTTCTTCCCCTTTTTGAATGAGAAATCAACCTTAATTAGGTTAAACTCCTGAGATTTCAGGGTTGCTTTTAAACAGCAGCCTAGCCTAATACTGAAGTATATTCTACAGCAACTAAAACCTTAAAATCTGTCTTTGGCTTAGCAGGCATGCAACAATGAGGAAACCCATATTGGAAGCTGAAAAGATGGCCAACCATATTAAGCAGTGAGAATAAATGTTAAAACTCTTGCCTCACATAAATTGGAGGTCATATTATGTGCCTACTCAGCAGGCACTTCTACAAGAAATTGGGAATCAAAACCTTATTTGTGTGGGTTAGTTTTTTACACTAATTGAAATTTTTATTGAGGTAATTGTGGATTCACATTTAGTGTAAGGAATAATATAGGTCCTGAAGAAATAATATAGAGTCCCTATTAATAGTTTACCTAGTTCTCCCCAGTGATAGCATCTTACAAAACTGTAGTACTGTATTGCAACTGGGGTATTAACATTGATAAAATTTGTCTTGTTCAGATTTCTACAGTTTTACTTGTGTGTGTGTGTGTGTGTGTGTGTGTGTGTTTAGTCATATACAATTTTATCACATGTGTAGGTTTGTTTATCCACAACCATAGTAAAAATACAGAATAGTTCCATTACTACAAGAATTCCTCATATTCCCCTTTTATTGCCACACCCACCTCCCTCCTACCATATCCCCCCTACTCCCTGCCCCCTAATTCTTGGCAACCACTAATCTATTCTCCCTTTCTAAAATTTTATCATTTCAAAATACTATATAAGATGAAATCATATAGCATGTATCCTTTAGGGGTTGGCTTTTTTTCACTTAGCATAATTCCCCAGAGATTCATCTAAATTGCTGTGTGTATCAGTGGTTTGATCCTTTTTGTTGCTGAGTAGTTTTCCATGGTTTAGATGTACTACAGTCTGTTTACACATTTACCTGTTGTTGTAGTACATCTTAGGTGTTTCCAGCTTTTGGCTACTTATGAGTAAAGCTTCTATGAATGTTTATGTACAGAGTCTTGTGTGAACATAAGTTTTCATTTCTCTTGGATAGATGCCCAAGAGTGCAATTGCTAGGTCATATGGTAGTTGCGTCTTTACTTTTATTTAAAAAACTGTTACACTGTTTTCCAGAGAGACTGTACCATTTTACATACCCACCAGCAATGTATGAATAATCTAATTTGTCTGCGTCCTCAACATTTGGTATTTTCACTTTTTTTTTCATTTTAACCATTCTGATAGATGTGTAGTGAGATCACTGAAGTTTTAATTTGCATTTTCCTAATGGCTAATGATGTTGAACATCTTTTCATGTGCTTATTTGTCATGAGTATATCCTCTTTGATGAAATGTCAGTTCTTGCCTTTTGTCCATTATCTAATTGGATTTTTTTTTACTGTTGTTTTGAGAGTTCATTATATATTCTAGATACTAGTCCTTTGCTAGCTCTGTGGTTTGCATATATTTTCTCCTACTCTGTACCTTGTCTCTTCTTAGCAGAGTTGTTCACAGGACAAAAGTTTTTAAAATTAAGTCCAGTTTATCAATTTTTCCTTTTATGGATCATGCTTTTGGTGTGAAGTCTAAGAACTTTTTGTGTAGTCCTACATACCCCCAATTTTCTCCTCTGTTTTTTCCTACAAGTTTTATTGTTTTATATTTTATATTTAAGGCTGTGATCCATTTTGAGTTAATTTTTGTATAAGATGTGAAGTTTAGATCAACGTTTTTTTTTCCTCTATGGATATCAAATTGTTTTCTGGGATCTCTATTCCGTAGATCTATATGTCTTTCCCTCCACCAATACCACACTCTCTTCATCAATGTAGCTGTATAGTAAGCCTTAATATCTTTTTTTTTTAAATTAATTTATTTATTTATGGCTGCGTTGGGTCTTCGTTTCTGTGCGAGGGCTTTCTCTAGTTGTGGCAAGTGGGGGCCACTCTTCATCGCGGTGCGCGGGCCTCTCACTATCGTGGCCTCTCCTGTTGCGGAGCACAGGCTCCAGACGCGCAGAGCTCAGTAGTTGTGGCTCACGGGCCCAGTTGCTCCGTGGCATGTGGGATCCTCCCAGACCAGGGCTCGAACCCGTGTCCCCTGCATTAGCAGGCAGATTCTCAACCACTGCGCCACCAGGGAAGCCCAAGCCTTAATATCTTGGAGAGTAATTTCTCCCACTTTATTTTTCTCCATCAAGGTTGTTTTAGCTATTTTAATTCCTTTGCATTTCCATAAAAATTTGCTGGGATTTGATAGGAATTACATTAAATTTATAGATCAGTTTGGGGGAAAATTGACATCTTTACTGTGTTGATTCTTCTCATCCATGAACATAGTATGTCTCAGTATTTATTTAGGTCTTCTTTGAGTTCTTTCATCAGCATTTTGTAATTTTCAGCACCCACATCATGTATATGTTTTGGTTTTGTCCGACTTATACCTAAGTATTTCATTTTATTTGTAGTGATTGTAAATGATATTGTGTTTTAAATTCTGATTTCCACATGTTCATTTTTAGTACATAAAAACACAATTTTTATATGTTGATCTTGTATGCCTGCTGAACTCACTTCTAGGAGTTTGGTATTTTGGGGTTTTGTTTTGTTTTGTTTTTGATTCCTCGGGATTTTCTACATAGGTAGTTACATCATCTGCAAAAAGGGACAATTTTATTTTTTCCTTCCCCATCTGTATGCTATTTATGTCTTTTTCTCACATTACACTGGCTAGAACTTCAGGACCATGTTGAATAAGAGTGGTGAGAACAAACGTCTTTGCCTTGCTTCTGAGTTTAGTCTTTCACTGGAAGTATGATTTTAGGTATAGGTTTTTTTGTAGATGCTTTTTATCAACTTGAGGTAATTCCACTCTTTTCCTGACTTTTTTTATCATTAATTTTTATTATTAATGAGTATGGATTTTGTCAAATGCTTTTTCTACATCAATTGATATAATCATATGATTTTTCTTCTTTAACTTGTTGATATGGTGAATTACATTGACACATTTTTAAACATTGATTCAACCTTACATTTATGGAATAAATTCTACTTGGCCCTGGTTTCTAGTTCCTTTTATATGTTGGTTTGCTAGAATTTTCTTGAGGATTTTTAAGTGTTTGAGAGATTTTTTTAAATTGTTATTTTATATTGGAGTATAGTTTATTTACAATGTTGTGTTAGTTTCAGGTGTACAGCAAAGTGATTTAGTTATACACATACATATATCTATTCTTTTTCAGATTCTTTCCCATATAGGTTATTACAGAGGTTTGAGTTGATTTTTGTTCATAGTTAGAGGTAGGGGGTCAACTTCAGTTCCATGTAGATATGCAGTTGTCCCTGTATTATTTGCTGAAAAAGACTATGCTTCCCCCCATTGTATTGTCTTGGCACCTTTGTTAAAAATGAATTGACCATAAATATAAGGTTTTATTTCTGGACTTCATTTCTGTTCCATTGATCTCTATGGCTATCCTATGCTAATACCATGCTGTCTCGATTACTGTAGCCTTGTTATATGTTTTAAAATTGGGTGGTGTAATTCCTGCAATTTATTATTCTTTTTCAGATTGCTTTGGCTATTATGGGTCCTTTGTCTTTCCATGTAAATTTTAAAGCTTGTCTGTTTCTACAGAAGTAGCCTTCTGGAATTTTCATAGGCACTGCATTGAATTTGTAGATCAATTTGTGGAGAATTGACATCTTAACACTATTGAGTCTTTCAATCCATGAACATGGAATATCTCTTCATTTTTTTAGATCTTCTTAAGTTTCTCTTAGCAATGATTTATAGTTTCCAGTGTACAAGTCTTATAGTTCATTTGCTAAGTTTATTCCTGAGTGTTTTAATTCTTTTTTATGCTACTGTGAATGGAGTTGTTTTATTAATTTCACTTTCATATTGTTCAGTACAATTGCTTTTTTAATAATGTCAAATGTATATGGCATATTTCTCATCAAATTTTGACTATTACTAGCATTTTACTTCTAGTATGATATATAATTTAATAGGCCTGCAGGGACAATCACTGATGCATATCATGGGACCAGAACTCTGGGCAGTTAAGTGCCTAGGTACAGTTTTTGCCCTTAAGGAATGAAACTCCTGAAAAATGTTAAGTATGTTAATACAGAGATAGTCTTGAGAATTCAATTTGAAGCCATGACAAAATATTTATGGTAAGCCTCTCTTAATAATGCTGACTTGTGTTTCTCGATATTTCATTGATTTTTAAAAATGTTTATAAAAGTACTCTTTTGCATTTAATATGTATCAATCAGCAAATTAAGTAGTCTGTGCTTATGTTGACACTTCTGGCCTCAAGTTAATGGCTTGTTGTAGTGCTCATTTGTGTTTCTGTCACATTGAAAAATGTTATTCAGGGGGAAAAAATTGGTCCCTGCAGTTAGTTATTACAACAGAAAGGAGATGTGTTTTCCCAGACTGTTCTCCTAGCCTTTCAGTAGACAACCATCATTTAAATCACTTGTTCTTAAAAGGTGTGATCTTACGGAATGCCTATATGTCATAAGATAGAATGAGGTATTATACTTCAAAAACTGCAAAACATTGGTTCTTTTCCAATTGGCTGAAGAAAATTAAAGTATATTGTCCCACATTTTTTAGTTTTTCTCTTGTAAAGTTTTCCTTACATTTTTGGCACCAGTTATTGCTTATCAACCAGTGAGCATTAGTGAATACTAAAACAAATGACCAAATTTATTTGTGCACATTAACAGAAAAACTCAGATTATCACACTTACTTCAACAGCTTATTTTTACTGCAGAAAGTTACTGTTCTATATGGTGAAACTAATGGTATTTTGTGTTGTTCTGCCCCTGAGCAAATTAAGGACCACCAAGTTAAATAAATCATTAGAAAGGAACTGAAATGTGAAAATATTCAGTGTACTAATTTTCTTATAGGCAGCAAAGACCTACCAAAATCTACACATTCAATTTCATGACCATCCTGTATGACACTTTTAGGCTGTAATGAGTAAAAAGCAGTTAACACTTCTCTTCAACAAAATACAAATGTCAGGTAGACTGTTACTTCCCTGAAAGCTAGGGAGAGCAAATCAAGAACAGTCTTGTGCAATAGTTTCCAACCAGACAGAGGCATGTTTTTCTCTTCCTCTGTATTTTCTAATACTTAAAGCTATTAAAATTGACATGTATGGGACTCTCCTGGCAGTCCAGTGGTTAAGACTCCGCACTTCCACTGCAGGGGGCACAGGTTCAATCCCTGGTCGGGGAACTAAGATCCCACAAGGTGCACGGCATGGCCAAAAAAAAAAAAAAAAAATTGACACGTAAAGTTTTGTCAATCATATGTTGAAGGGAGAATGTAAGTTACGTTCCTGGGATATTTTGTCCTCTGAGTAATGATGTGTGCCTTTTCCCCTTATAGACATGCTGCAAAGGAAGGTAGAAGAGGTACAACTTTTCCAGTATCGTCGTTACAAGGAGCAGGAATGCAATGTCAGGATTGCTTTTGATTGAATGACCCTATCTTCAGCATGCTGTTTTTGGATTATACATTACCTACCAAGTTTGATGGTGTTTGTTAGAGTAGTATTTACAGTTAATATTTAATCTTTGGTGGCAATAAAGGCTGCATGTATTTTTCCCCCACTTAAATATTGTGCTGTTGGGAATGATACTGTAGTTTGACTTTTAGTATTAGCAAATCAAAACTATATCAGCTCTTCTGTCTAGAGAACAACCTATTTGACTCTGTGTGTGCAATTCATGGCTTACTCTACTAGATTCCATATCTTACTGCCAGCACGCATTGTCCTTTTCACTGCAACCAGATCATAAAGAAATGTTTGCCAAAAAATAGATGCCAACCAGTCTTTACTGGGTGCCTGTTAACATTCAACGTATAGTGTTAGCTACTGTGAAGTCTCTCTCCTCAAAAGAACTTACTGTCTACTTTGAGATATACTTAATGCCTGTCTGTATAAAAAAACAGTATAGACAATACAAGGAAGTGTGTTATGAAGTACAGAAAGTATGCTGTAGAAATTCAGAGAAGGGAGGAAGAGTTAGGATGGATTTGAGACTTGATTTAGGTTATTTTAAAAAGGGTATGGTTCAGGCAATTCATTTATTTTTGATGTACAGATAATCTGGTGTTTTACTTGGTTTTAGCATATGATTTATAGTTGTATATTTGTTTATTTGTTTTTCAAGAAAAAGTGTTGTTCTTAGTTTGGAAACAGTCTGATTTCTTGTGTTTCATGTTTTACCTAAGTCATAAATAAAGGCAATGCTCTGAAAAATAAAAGTATAACACTAAAATAAACAACTTAAAAGTTTTTGAGTGACTAAAGCTTAATTGCCTGTAATTCCTGAGCTGAATTTCTGTTGTACTGACTGAACATGACCATCCTGAAGGGTACATATTATGGAAAGAAAATATTTTTGAAATGAGTATTAGTGATTTACATCACCTTATGAGTAAACCAAGTATCAGAACTTACATGGCCTCTTTTTTTCCTACCCACACTTCTCAAAGTAGCAGCTTCTAATCGGGTAAGTTTTCATTACCTCTCAAAATTACAGAGACCATTTAACTTTATGGATGATTTCTGTAGGTAAACAGCTTTTGAGTATTATCTTGAGTAATCTTTAGTGTTTGAATACAATATTATTATCCTAGATAAAGACATTTTCCCTATTGTTTTTGGCAGTTCAACTCTTATAGTCTGTGAATACGTTAAGTTCCACATTCAGTAAAGAGAACATAGTATATAGAAGGAAATACTGGATTTATTCTTGTCCCTGCTTAATTAACTGGACAGATAATTTCATTTGGAGCATTATCTTTTGTCTATAACATGAAAGAGTTGGACCATATGAAGGTTTTCCCAACTGGAAGAAACTAGTTTTCATTTCTCTCAAGTTTTTTGACACCTTTATGTCTTTTCACTACCAGTACTTGCTTACTGTAAACTTCCTCAGTAAAATAAAGAAAGAGGAGGCTACAGTACTCCTGTTGACTTTGCATTGGCAGTTCTAATATTTTTTTTCCAGGACATAA
Source organism: Balaenoptera acutorostrata (assembly GCF_949987535.1). NCBI lineage: Eukaryota > Metazoa > Chordata > Mammalia > Artiodactyla > Balaenopteridae > Balaenoptera > Balaenoptera acutorostrata. The sequence goes on along the minus strand of NC_080085.1, from coordinate 94,353,044 downwards.
AAGAGGCATGTGATACAGAGTGAAGTAAGTCAGAAAGAGAAAAACAAATACCGTATGCTAACACATATATATGGAATCTAAAAAAAAAAAATGGTTATGAAGAACCTAGGGGCAGGATGGGAATAAAGACGCAGACCTACTAGAGAATGGACTTGAGGACATGGGGAGGGGGAAGGGTAAGCTGGGACAAAGTGAGAGAGTGGCATGGACATATATACACTACCAAATGTAAAACCGATAGCTAGTGGGAAGCAGCTGCATAGCACAGGGAGATCAGCTCCGTGCTTTGTGACCACCTAGAGGGGTGGGATAGGGAGGGTGGGAGGGAGACGCAAGAGGAAGGAGGTATGGGGATGTAGGTATATGTATAGCTGATTCACTTTGTTATAAAGCTGAAACTAACACACCATTGTAAAGCAATTATACTCCAATAAAGATGTTTAAAAAAAAAAGAGGCGTGTGAATGGCAAGTGGCTTCCAGATCAATGCAGTAATACTGTGGGTTTACTGGTAGATCTCAGTGTACTGTTTGGAGCCTTGGACTAAATCGTTTTTAAGGTTCCTTCTGACCCTGGTTCTAACATGTGTCTAAAAGGCATGGCATTGTTGAACAGATATTAATTAAAAGATCAGAAATAACCTATTCTTGCCAGTAATTTTAAGGCTACATTTATGTTAGGTACTGGAATCGTGAGACCCCTCTCCCCCACAGCCATTGTTAAAGACCAGCTAAGATATTAGCTGAAGGAGAATTCTTAAATTTGTCGTGCTGACACTTTCCCAGTGCTTATCTACTTTTTTTGTCCTCTGAAAAAGACAGCATTTATGCTATCTCATTTGGAGGATTTGAAAGACATGCACCGTTGTTTACTCTTAATATTAGATGAGTGATGCTATCCCTCTTCAAGAGAAGATTTTTGGTTTTAGCGTCTTCTTTCATATCTGGAAATTATAATTGCTTCATAATGTATTCATCAGAAGTGTGCTGTGAACAAAACACCTAAAAAGGAAAAAGCCTGAAAATATGTCTATGTTAAGGAGGAACTTCTGGCTTAAACTAACCTTGTTAAATTGTCAGAAAGACAAATGAGGCATATTTTTCAGTTTGTCATAAACTCTTCTGGGGGTGAAATTGTGAAATTACCTCGTGCTAAGATCTCTGTGCCCATGAATAACATCTAGAAATCTCAAAGCTTTTAATATACTGTCTGATATCCTTTTGAAGTGGGGAGAGGATGCTGTGGGGAAATGGAATAGCTATTATTCCACAGGTAATAAATTTGGCAGAGCTAGAAATAGCCTGATTTTCCTTCTAGTGCAATTTTCTGAATGTTTGTCCCTTGGTACCTACCACTTGGACTGGCTACAGTTATACAAAGGTACATAGAGTACTTCCTTATGACCTTGCTTTGTAGTTGTAATTCCACCCCATGTATGTCTTTTTAGCCATTCATTCTCCACTCATCCCACCTAGTGGATTTGTAATGTAGTGTGTATCACTTCAGTACCAATAGAATGTATGTTTTATAGGAAGTTGTATACAAGTCTGGTGTGGTGGTCAGTGTAGTAATCTGTTCCACCCTTTGCCGCCTTCCCAGGGGACAGACACACTAGCAACTTTGGTGTATTCTTCCATTTCCTTGTTGATCAATGTGTCAATTGGACAGTTTGGTTGAGCAGCAGAATTCAGCCCACCACCATATAGGATTTACTTAATGCGGGTTATGTTATGACCCACACTTTGTTTTTGTTTAGATTCCATCCCTGTTCTGTGCCAAAACCACAAAATGGTGCATGTTAGAGCTGCATTCATTCTCCTGTGTGCTTCAAGAGCACAGTCATTTGCATATGCTAGGTCTTGGATAACTCTAGTACTTTCCATGACATTCTCATCTGTTAGAAATTCTCAGGATAGGAAGTATAATGTCTTCCAGTAGCTGCTCTTTGGTCTTATCCTCTAACTTGAGTGTGGCAATACAGACAGTTTGAATAAGTCTGAACCTACTGGATAAACTTGGAATATTTGCTCATAGATGACCACGCTGCAAGTGATTTTAAAACCATTCTTTTGTATAGTACTTTATAGTCACCCTATTCTGAAGAATTATCGCCATTTTACAGATGAGGAAACTGGCCTAGACCAGTTAAAGAAACTTAATGAAACTTACATAGTCTTGTAACTTGCCAAACAAAAGTTCAAGTCCAGATTGCCTACTATGTTATATTGTCAGTAACTGTGGGAACTGAAAATCCAAGCAGTGTGACACCCCCAAACCCATGATCCTTTTCTTCTTTGGCTCTTTGTGGTATAAGAAGGGTTCTCTTTAATTAAAAAATATATTGACTAGGTAATATAATCATGTGGTTCAAAATTCAAGAAGATAAAGTGAAAAGTTTTATCCCTCACCATCCAGTTCCCTTAACCCAGAATCATTTACTTATCACTGTCTTATGTTTTCCCAGAGGTATTTTATTGCATATACAAGCAAACACATACATATATTCCTTCTTTTTTAAAAACTAGAATGGAAGCACACTATACACATCGTGCTGTACCTTGCTTTTGCACTAAATATATTTTAGAGATTGTTCAGTAGCAGTCCATAGAGAACTTTGTCGTCTTTGGGACTGCTGCATAGTTTTCCATTGAATGGATGTATAACATTCATGGATATTTAAGTTGTTTCCAATATTTTGTTATTATAAACAAGGTTGCATGACTAATTTTATATATATACAAAATTTTATAATATATATAGTTTATAAAATTGTATAACCTATAATTATATATGTACACATACAATTAATTTCTTGAGGACACATAGTATTGAGGATAAGTTGAATTGTTGCTTTAAAGGAAATGTGCATTTATGATTTAAATTGTATCCTCAAGTTGCCTTCCACAGAGGTACCAATTTGTTTCTACCAGCAGTGTATTGAGAATGCCTGTTTCCCCTCAATCTCAACAAAACAAGTGTGTTCTCAAACTTGTAGATCTTTACTAATCTGGTGGGTGAAAAATGTTAATGTACTTTTAGAAAATAAACTTTATTTTTTAAGAGAAGTTTTAGATTTACAGAAAAGTTGCATAGTACAGAGTTCTGTATTCCTCCACTCAGTTTTATTTAGTGTTAACATCTTAAATAACTCTGGTATATTTGTCACAGCTAATGAACCTTATTATTAACTAAAGTGCATAGTTTATTGATATTTCTATATTTTTTACCTAGGGCCCTTTTCTGTCCCAGGATCCCACATTACATTTGGTCATCATGTCTCCTTTGATTCTTTTGGTTGTGACAGATGCTCAGACTTTCCATGTTTTTGATGACCTTGACAGTTTTGAGGAGTACACATCAGGTATTTTGTAGTCAGTGTACTTTGAAATTTACATCTCACTTGTGAGATTAAACATCTTTCTTTTCATGTACTTAAGGACATTTGTATTTCCATTTCCGGGAACTAGGAGCCCATTCTCTTAACCACTGTGTTCTACCACTCTCATGATTCATCGTAATTATCAATAAAAACATTCATGGGCCTGAATACACGTGGGTTTCTGATTCTCAGGATAGGAAGTACAATGTCTTAGCCTCTGGTAGAGACAGAGGAGAACCATTTGTGCTAGTGATGTGGTCAAACTTGAGTCTGATCACTGCAGAGGATGAACCAGAGGCTCGACTGGAAACAGCAGGTAGGTGGGATTCCGGATAAGAAGCCCTTGAAAACAGAAGCAGGTTTGATAGGGACACATTCAAGGGAAATTAGAGGGGCCAGGATTTGGTGATACTGGATGAGAGAGTCAAGAAGTCAAAGGCGACTCCTAGGTTTATGAGCTGGATATTTTGGATGTTACCTTTAACCTATACAAGAAATCCAAGAGAAATACTTGAACAATTTACAATATACCGGTTGCTCAGTACGTACTCTGGGTTCCTAGCTCTGCGAGACTACAATTCCCAGAATCCTGCGCTCCACCACAATCCCCTTAGAGTCGGCCGCGCAGAGTTCTGGGACTTGAAGTCCGCGGCCTATTTACCCAAGTTAGAGCTAGGGGCCTGTGGAAACATGAAGAGGTAAGGGCTTGTCTGAGAGCAGACGGCGAAGGGAGCTTTGTTCTATCTTTTAACTCTTCAAGTGGCTTTTGTTACTTTGGGTTTGGGGTATGTCACGTTCTGGGGACGCGGTTTCGTGTGAGCGGGAAGACAAAGGAGCAGGGAAAAGGGGAGACGGGCTGGACAGGCCTGTAGGGCGAAGTTCAGGAAGGGCCGCCGCTGCTGCCGGTCCCCGTAGGCATGCCCTCCCGGCACAGGCACCTAGGCAACGGCGCCGGCCCCGGGACAGATGCTGTGGCTCCTTCCTATTTCAGACGGACCCACCCAGGTAAAAGGGTCTTGGCCGATTGATGAAACCGGCCTGCGCCGGAGAAACGCGGGCCAGCTCCTCCCTGTCCCGCCCTACCTCCACCCCGTTCTCAGAAAGGGGCCCAGGGTAGGCGCGTTTATTCGCAGTGTTTGTGTGTTAAAGAGGACTTTCTCGGGCTCAGAGACCATGTAGCATTTTCAGGTCTTAAAGTAAACAAGTGATACTTTGTTTTTACAAATTTAGAAGCAGGGTGCCAAACCGGTTCCATGTATTGTAAGAAAAGAAAGGCACCGCTGCGAGCAGTTCCCCCTACTGGTTCTGCAGGAAATGGCAGCTTTAACGTGGCTGGTCTTTGTTGAAAGCCTGAGCTTACAATTATTGACAGTACACAAAGCCTTTTGAAAGGATCCTCATTAAATTAGTTCTGTATTCATTCTGCAAGTAGAATAATCACTCTGGAATAGAGCAGTGCATTTAAATTCTTACTGGTATAATGCTCTCCTGCACCGTCAGTTTCTGCATCTTTTTCAAAAGAAGTTTCTGATTTTCCTTGTCTCAAAATGACTTTTAAAAAATGTTTATATATCTTTCATACATGCAGAATAATGTATATATACAGGTTAAAGAATAATAATAGACTCGTACTCACTACAAGCTTTAGAAATAGAACATTACCAGTATCGGTAACATAGATGCTGTATCATTTGATAACAGCAGTATCATCGATACAGTATTCATAGAACATTACCAGTATCAGAAGTCCCCTGTGTGCCCTTCCCTGAGTGCTTCTCTTCCCTCCCTGAGGGGATCACTAGCCAGTATTTTGCGTTAATCATTCCCTTGCTTTTTTCTTTTTAAATAGTTTTATCACATACGAATTTATATCTAAACAAAGTGTTGTTAGTGTTATCCCATTTTCAACTCTACGCAGACACATATATGAATTTTTCTGTGACTTGCTTTTTTTCACTCCACATTTCTTTTTGAAATTCATGTGTACTGATGTATTTAGCTATGGTTTATTCATTTCAAAGCCACTTTAAACTTAGCAAGAACTTTCAGAATTCTAAATAATAAGTAAAGATTAAGATACTTAAAAGGAATTTTTGAAAACCCTGGCCCTATGGATACTTTAAAATGTCCCAAAGTTGGTATAAGTCTGTCTAAAGTATGGGAATCTTGCTTACAATTATGGGAGATACATCTTTTAGGTCTCATCATAACCCCAGTAGTAAAGGGCTATTTTTTAAGAAAGGTATTTAATATTTATTTTCCTCATGGAGTTAACTCGCTTTGTTTTTGTCTTTTATAATCATTTATTGCACACTTAAAGGGTCCTGCTATTTCTTTACACTCAGAGTTTTTAATTATTTAGGGTTAGTTAGCTCATATTAGCATTACCTAGATTTCTACACAGTAGTGCTTAAGCTGTAAAATGTTATGACCCCCTTCATCTTTGTTTCTATACTCTCTTCTTTGGTAATCTTCTCCTCTCTCACAGCTCCAGATCCTGACAACACAGATGACTCAAGATTTCCATATGCAGCCTCAGACTCTTATCTATGCAACAGTTCTGCTATCACTTTCCTTTTAGCCAGTATCACATTGTCACCTCAGACTCTGTATGTCTTTGAAGCATTCCTGATACTTCATGCTGGTATTTCAGTTGTAATAGGTAGTTGACTCAACACGGCTAACACAATAATGACTTCCCTTTCCCAAACCATTTAGTCCATCTGGAACTTACTCTTTAGTTCACTGGTCCCATCTCTCAGTTACACAGCTTGAAATTCCGGGTTATCTTTCACTTCTCCCTTACCCCTACCTTCAAAAGGCCTTTCTCATCTAACCCTTCCTTTCAATTTCTATTACCACTCCAGTTTGTACTTTCATCACCTTATGCTTGATAAATTATAGTTTCCTAACTAGTTCTTCTGGTTTCTTTCTTACTATTCCATACTATTCCATAAGGCTTATTATAACCGCATTCATTTTCCTAAACCATCACTTGTACCATGTCACTTAACTACCTAATAAATTGCTTTCTAATACATGTACATTAAGGTCCAGACCTCTTAGTTGGTGTATTTAAGGCCATTCACAGTCTGAGTCTAATTACCCTTCCAACATGGTCTCCCAAGGCTCCCATACATGAATGCCAGCTAAATTGAACTTCTTATTATCCCCCAGAACATAGTTCTGTCTCTTCATACTCGTTCTCCCTGTTCTTTCCTTCATCATACTCAATCCTTCAAATGTCAGTGTAAGAATTACCTTTCCCAAGTCTTCATTTACTACCTTGCCTCCCAATTATCTTTCTTCTGTGAACTACTGATTTGGCATATGCTTCATAAAGAAGATATAAAAGATATAAAATCTTTCTTTCTCTCTCTCTCCCTCTGTCCCTCTCTCTCTCCCTGTCCTTTTCCCTCTCCCTCTCTCTCCCTCTCTCCCTCCCTCCCTCTCTCTCTCTCTCTCCCTCCCCCTCTTCCCCCCCTGCCCCACACATGCACTCAACACATACGTATCTGTTACCTTTCCCTAAATAAATTGCAAGCTTCTTGATGATAAAGACTCTGTCTTGAATATCTTTGACTCCATCAGTACCTAGCACAGTGCATTCATTGTGTGTAAACAGGTATTTAGTTAATGTTTGTGGAATGAATGATAAAGGACAACACATAGAGAAGTGTCTTTGAACAAATGGAATCACTAATGGTAGATAATATTGATAAGGAATATATTTTGAGATTAACTGTCTCTTCTACTTTCCACATATATTCTTGTATCTATTCCAGGGTAAATAGCTGTGTGAAGAGTGATGAGCACGTCCTGGAGGAGCTGGAAACAGAAGGGGAGAGGCAGCTGAAAAGCCTCCTTCAGCATCAACTTGATACCAGTGTCTCCATTGAGGAGTAGGTATTGATTTTGCAAACAGACTATCATAGACCCTCACCTCCAGGTGACAGACGCCTCTTAAAGTCTGGATGTAACACTCCTCTCTCAGCCCACTTTCCTTGGCAAACTTCTACTTATTAGGCAGGGTTTTACTTCTGTGTCTCTTCCCCTAGGAAGCCTCCCATATCCCACTCCGTCCGGGCTAAGTACCTTTCCTGTGTCTTCCTTTAACATACATAGCACTTACAATCCAGTATTATCATTGCCTGTTTACTTGCCTCTCTTCTACAGTTCTTCCACAAAAGCAGAAACTGTTTTTATCTTTTTTACTGTTTCATCCTCAGTACCTGGCACAGTCTCTGATGCCTAGTAGGTGCCCAGTAAATAAATATTTGATTCAGTCATTAGTCCTGGATTACTGGTGGAGTTCCATATCATTACAGTGGTGCTTCAGCCTAGAAATAGTATGTGAGAGAGAAATTGCCACTGAGTTTCATTGTGCCTCTTAATGGCGAGCCCCATTTCTGTGAATTGTGGTAACTTGAAAATGTTCTTACTCTCTTCCTGCTTGTTTTGCAGATGTGTCTCTAAGAAAGAGAGCTTTGCTCCTGGTACTATGTACAAGCCCTTTGGGAAGGAAGCAGCTGGGACTATGACTTTGTCCCAGTTCCAGACACTGCATGAGAAGGACCAGGAGACTGCTTCTCTCAGGGAACTAGGGCTTAATGAGACAGAAATCTTGATTTGGAAGAGCCATGTTTCAGGTGAAAAGGTGAGTGGGGCACATTTTTTCTGGAGAATAAAAAGTAAGATCTTTTCATTTTGGTACTGAGAACCTTTTCATTTTTAGTTCTCACAACACTGAGCTTTGTGTCTGAATCGTCTTTGGTTTTTAGGATAGGGACCTTGGTAAAAGAGAAGCTGCTCCTTGACTTTTTTCCCCCTAAACAAATGGGATTTTATTTTATTTTTTAAATTTTATTTATTTATTTTTGGCTGTGCCACGTGGCTTGTGAGATCTTAGTTCCCTGACCAGATATTGAACCTGTGCCCTCGGCAGTGAAAGTGCAGAGTCCTAACCACTGGACCGCAGGGTATTCCTGCTCCTTGACTTCTTAGCTAACATGTCTGTAAATGACCATTTCTGGGCCTTGATCATTTTCTTTCTTGTTTAAGGCATCAGATTGTCACTTTTAGGGTGTGTCCTTTGTGATATATGCCATCTCATTTCTCTTATTTCAGAGGACGAGACTTAGGGCAACCCCTGAAGCGATACAGAACCGTCTTCAAGATATTGAGGAAAGAATCTCAGAGCGTCAGCGCATCCTTTGCCTGCCACAGAGATTTGCAAAGAGCAAACAGCTGACCCGGCGAGAAATGGAAATAGAAAATTCTTTATTTCAGGGAGCTGAACGTCACTCCTTCCTCAAGGCTCTTTATTACCAAGGTATGTGATCGCCACTGACTTGATATGTTCTTTCACTGACAGAAAGATTTAACATCAGGGCATTAACTATGAAGAGTTAGTGAAGGGAGTAGGGGAAAGATGAACTATTGATACTCTTGAGGAATGTATAGTTCCTTGAGAAAGACAAATATGTACCTAGTTAGTTGCAGTACAACATGAAAATTGCTATTGTAGAGATGTGAATAAAATGCTGAGGGGACACAGGGATAGAACATCTAAGTCTAATTGGGGGAGTCAGGAGTTGACATTTGTACCAAGTCTTGACTGATCAACAGGCACTTGTCAGATAAATAGTGGGGAGAGGGCATTACAGATACTGGGGTGAGTAGGAATAGGATTGTGAAAGAACCTGGTGTGTCTAGGGAACAGTGAAAAGTTCAGTGTGGCAGGAAGTACAGGACACAGTGAGGACTGACAGGAGATGATACTGGAAAGGTAGGTGAGGCTAGATTGTGAAGGGTCTTTAGGTAGAACTATAAACTAGCACAAAATATATAGATAAACGGTGTGTGTCTTAACCAGAAAGAATGGGTTTAACAGGTAAGTTTTGCTAGGCACTGTGGAAGGTATGCAGAAGTTTAAGAAATGGTTCCTGACTTTGTGCCAATTGCTGGTTGGAGAGAGAAACATATAACATTTAGTAACAATGCTAGATACAGTTGTTAAGGGCTGTAGGAGTTCAGAGGAGGGAAAGGCCACTGTGCGTTGATTGGCATGACTGAACATGGCCTCTCAGAGGAGGTAAGATTTAAATGTTCTTTTAATACTACCAAGTCTTCAGGAAGGAGAGGGAAAGGCATTTCACTAGCAGCAGTTGTTGCAAGCACTGTGGCGTGTTTGGAGGTGTCGTGAGAGACAAGGTTAGAAAGGAAGCTAAAATTTTTGAACTTTATTTGGCAGGTAGTATAGACCTATACAGAGTTCATTATTCAGTTAGTCATTTTGGATATGGTTAAAGGTCTTTGAGCCAGGAGTAACATGATAAAAGCAGTATTTGAAAGTGATTAATCTAGTGGCCAGTAAATAGGATGCACGAGAGGGAGAACTGGAAACGGGGAGAACAATTTAGGAGGCGTTACAGTCATTTCAGCAGGAAGAGCTGACTAGGATGATGGCAATGGAATTGGAAAGAGAAGTAGGTATGATTATAAGAGACATTACAAAAGAAGAATTGGTAAAACTTGTTGACTGAGAATGAAGGTCAGTGGAGAGAAATGTGTCAAAGATAGCCCAGGCGCTTCAACGCTGTGTAATTTAACAGTTGGCAAAATTAAGGAAGCCTTTATGGGGAAATTTTGAGGAAAGATGATGAGTTTGATTTTAAACATGTTAAATTTGTGAGACCGCAGGATCATCAAATGCAGATATCGAGGAGGCTGTTGGAAATGCAGCAGTGAAGCTCAGGGGAGAGGGCAGAACTAGGTCCATAGAATTGGGGCTCATCTATGCTTAGACCATAGGTAAAGCCAACAGAATGAATGAGTGATTTGTTAGAGACAGAGAGACCATAGACATGGAAGAGCAGTGGTGAAGGAAGGAAAGAAAGAATGAACAAACAGCCTTTGGTGGAGAGACATTATAGCATACTGATTAAGAACATGGGCTCTGGAGGCAGACTGCTGGGAACATTCCTGGCTCCCCCGCTTACTAGCTATAAGATGTTAGGCAAGTTACCACTCTATGCTTCATTTTCTTCATGAGAATATTAATGAGAATATTAATAGTAGCTATGTTTTAAGGTTGTTAGGAGAATTAAGAGAGGTAATACATGTGAATCACTTAAAGCAGTACCTGGTATTTGGGGTGGGTGGGTGGTATATGAATCTGTTCTGTTTCCTATCTTTGAAACTCCTTGCTTTACACCTTCACAGCATACCACAAAAAGACAAGTGCAGACAAGTACATGACCTCAATGAAGAGGAAGATAAAATTAGGCACAAAAGGCAAGTCGAGAGTTTTCTTACAGTGTTAGATTTAGGAATGTAACCTAGGGTCCCAGACTTCTAAGTTGAGTTCTTATTTAATTCCATATTCAGTATATGACAATGTTTATAGGACATGATCCACAGGGAGCATATTATCCTGATACAGAATATTAAAGAGAGGAGTTAGTAGAAGTTGTAATAAAGCTTTTACATTTAGTGTTGTTGATATTTTTCTCTATACCTTTAAGTTATTATACCAGACATAAAGTGACCTTAATGAATTTTAGATCCTATTTTGTAACTAATTCTGAATACTTTTATTAATCAGTAACGTATAACTATTGATGATGATATAATAGCTAATATTTTATTTTTGAAATGAACTTACAATAAAATTGCCTGTTTATTTGGGGGAGGGCTATGTGTACAATTCTGTGAATTGTAAATCGTGTAAATCACATAGATTCATGTAACCACCACCACAATCAGGATAGAGAACAGCTCCATGACCCTCAAACTTCCTCATACTATCCATTGATAGTCACTCCCAACTCCACCCATAATCCCTGGCAATCACTGATCTATTCTCCATCACTGTGATTTTGTCTTTTAGAGAACGTCATATAAATGGAATCATACAATATGTAATCTTTTGAGAGTGACTTCTTTCACTCAGCATAGTGCCTTTGAGATTCATCCAAGTTGTTGTGTGTACCAATAGTTCATTCATTTTGCTGAGTAGCATTCCATTGTATGAATGTTCCAAAGTTTGTCATCCATTCACCCATTCAAGTGCATTTGGGCTGTTTCCAGGTTATGGTGATTATGAATAATACTGATATGAATATTCTTGTACAGGCTTTTGTGTGAACATAAAATTTTTATTTCTCTAAGGTAAATATCTAGGAGTGGGATTACTGGGTCATATGGTAAGTGTTTGTTTAACTTTATAAGAAACTGCCAAACCATTTTCCAGAGTGGCTGAACCATTTTGCATTTTCACCAGCAATGTATGAGAGTTCCAGTTGCTCTACATCTTTGTCAGCATTTGGTATTGTTGGTATTTATTTTAGTTATTCTAATAGCTGTGAAGTCGTATCTCATTGTAGTTTTAATTTGCATTTCCTTAATGGCTAATGATATTGAACATCTTTTCATATGCTTATTTGCCATCCTTATATCCTGTTGCTGAAGTGTCAGTTCAAATCTTTTGCTGTTTTTTAACTGAGTTGTTAATTTTTTCCTGATGACTCTTGAGAGTTGTTTATGTATTCTAAACACAATTCTCTGTTGGATATATGATTTGCAAATATTTTATCCCAGTGTGTAGCTTGCCTTTTCATTCTCTTAACAGTGTCTTTTGCAGAGCAAACTTTCTTTTATTGTGGTAAAATATACCTAACATAAAACTGACCATTTTAACTATTTTTTAAGTGTATTAAGTATATTCACATTGTTCTGCAACAATTGTAACCATCCATCTCCAGAACTTTTTCATCTTCCCAAATGGAAACTTTTTACCCATTAAACACTAACTCCCCATTCTCCCTTTCCCTCATCTCCTGCCAACCACCATTCTGCTTTCTGTCTCTATGAATTTGAATACTCTAGGTACCTCATGTAAGTGGAATCATAACAGTGTCTTTTTGTGTCTGGCTTATTTCACTTAGCATAGTGTCTTCAAGGTCATCTATGTTGAAGCATGTATCAGAATTTCCTTCCTTTTTAAGGCTAAATAATATTTCATTGTATGTTATCTCCCACATTTTGTTTATCCATTCATCTGTCAATAGACCCTTGTGTTGCTTCTACCTTTTGGCTATTGTGAATAATGTTGCTGTGAACCTGGATATACAACTATCTGTTCCAGTCCCTACTTTCAATTCTTTTGAATATATACGCAGAAGTGAAATTGCTGGATCATATGGTAATTCTATGTTTAATCCTTTGAGGAACCACCATACTGTTTATAGAGGCTATACCATTTTCAATTCATACCAGCAATGTACAAGGGTGTCTTTTGCCCATTTTTTAGATGAGTTGTTAATTTGTTGTTGAGTTGCAGTTCTTTATATATTCTGGATATTACTCCCTTATCAGATATATGATTTGCAAATATTTTCTCTGATTCTGTGGGTTGCCTTCTTAGTCTGTTGATAGTGTCCTTTGATGCACAAAAGTTTTTATTTTTGATGAAGTCCAATTTGTCAATTTTTTTTTGTTCCCTGTGCTTCTGGTGTTATATCCAATAAATCACTGCCAAATCTAATGTCATAAACCTTTTTTCCTGTATTATCTTCACAGAGTTTTATAGTTTTAGCTCTTATGTTTAGGTCTTTGATCCATTTTGAGTTAACTTTGTTTATGATATAAAGGGTCCAACTTCATTTTTGCATGTTTGATATCCAGTTTTCCCAGTACTACTTGTTGAAACGACTGCCTTTCCCCATTGAATGGTCCTAACACACTCTCTGAAAATCATTTGACTGTAAATGAAAGAGTGTATTTCTAGGCTCTCCATTCTATTCCATTGGTATGTATGTCTGTCTTTATGCCAGTTCCACACTGTTTTAACTACTGTAGATTTGTAGTAAGCTTTGAAATCAGGAAGTGTGAGACCTCCAACTTTGCTCTTCTTTTTCAAGATTGTTTTAACTGTTTGGGTCTCTTGAGATTCCATATGAATTTTAGGATGGATTTTTCTTTTTTTTTTTTTTTTTTTTTTTTTTTCGGCCGTGCCGGGCAGCTTGTGGGATCTTAGTTCCCCGACCAAGGATCCAACCCAGGCCCACAGCAGTGAAAGCACTAAGTCTTAACCACTGGACCACCAGGGAATTCCTGGATTTTTCTATTTCTGCAAAAAACGTCATTGGTATTTTGATAGGATTGCTTTGAATTTGTAGATCACTTTGGGCAGTACTGACATCTTAACAATATTAAGTCTTCAATCCATGAACACGGAATGTCTTTGCATTTATTTCATTTATTTGTGTCTTTAATTTCTTTCAGCAACATTTTGTAGTTTTCAGTGTACAAATTTTTTTGCATTAATGCAAATATTTTAAATTTTGATACAGTCCAGTTTATGCATTTTTTTCTTTCATGGATTGTGCTTTTTTTATGTCTAAGAACTCTAACACCAGATTATGAAAAAGGATTTATTCCTTTACTTTCATTTTTTTTTAAACCTTATTTTTTATTTTTATTTTTAATTTTTGGCTGCATTGGGTCTTCGTTGCTGCACATGGGCTTTCTCTAGTTGCGGCGAGCGGTGGCTACTCTTCGTTGCAGTGCGCGGGCTTCTCATTGTGGTGGCTTCTCTTGTTGCAGAGCACGGGCTCTAGGCGTGCAGGCTTCAGTAGTTGCAGCACGTGGGCTCAGTAGTTGTGGCTCACGGGCTCTAGAGCGCAGGCTCAGTAGTTGTGGCACACGGGCTTAGTTGCTCTGCAGCATGTGGGATCTTCCCGGACCAGGGCTTGAACCCGTGTCCCCTGCATTGGCAGGCAGATTCTTAACCACGGTGCCACTAGGGAAGCCCTATTCCTTTATTTTCTTCTAACAGTTTTATGGTTGTATATTTTACATTTAGATCTATGATCCACTTTGACTTACTTTTTACATAAGGTGTGAGGTTTATGTTAAAGTTCACTTTTTTGCTTATGAATGTCCAATTATTCCAATACCAATTGTTGCAAAGAGTATTCTTTCTTCATTTACTTGCCTTTGCATTTTTGTCAGAAATCAGTTGACCATATATTTGTGTTAATAATTAACATCATAGTTAATGGTGAAAGACTGAAATCTTCCTTCCAATACCAGGAATAAGACAAGGATGTCTACTCTCACCACTTCTATTCACAGTGGAATGAAATTAGAAATCAATAATAGAAGGACATTTAGGAAATTTACAAATATGTGGAAATTATACAACACTCTACTGAATAACCAAGGGATCAAAAAGAAGTTAAAAGGGAGATTAGAAAATACTTTGAGATGAATGAAAAAAAAAATACCAAAACTTAAGTAATGTAATAGAAGCAATACTTAAGGGGCTATCTAAAGCTGTAAATGCCCGTATTAATAAAGGAGAAAAATCTCAAATTTATAATCAAAACTTCCACCTTAAGAAACTACAAAAATTTGTCCAAACCCACAGAATATACAATACCAAGAGTAAATGGTAATGTAAACTAGAACTTGGGGTGATTATGATGTGTCAGTGTAGGTTCATCATTTGTAACAAATGTCCCACTCAGGTGAGAGATACTGATAATGAGGGAGGCTGAGCATGTGTGGGGGCAGGGGAGCATGTGGGAAATCTCTGTAACTTCCCCTCAATTTTGCTGTGAACCTACAGCTTCTCTAAAAAAATTAAGTTTAAAACTACAAAAAGAAGAGCAAACTAAACCCACATCAAGCTTAAGGAAGGAAATAATAAAGATTAGAGCAAAAATAAATGAAAAAAAGAATTAAAAAATAGAGAAAATCAAGAAAACCAAAAGTTGGTTCTGTGGAAAGATCAACAGAATTCACAGTCCTTTAGCTAGACTTACCAAGGAAAAAAGGGAGACTCAAATTTCTTGTACCCTGTTCTACTTTGATTCTTTTTTGCATGGAATATCTTTTTCCATCCTTTTACTTTCAACCTTTTTTTTTTTTAAACAAAACAAACCAAAAAAAAGTGTGTCTCCTGTAGACAGCAAATAGTTAGATCATGTTTTCATTTTTTAATCTTTTTTTAAGCCATTCTTCCAATTATGTAGAGTGTTAATTTATATATAATGCATTTAAGTGGAGTCTGTTGATAAGGTAGGATTTACATCTGCCATTTTGCGATTTATTTTCCATATGTCTTGTATCTTTTGTTCCTCTATTACTCAATTTATTCCTTCACGTTAAATAGGTTTTTACAGTATGTCATTTTAATTAACTTGTTGCTTCTGTTACTTTCTGTTACTCTTTTAGTAATTGCCCTGGGGATTATAATTAACACCTTAGCTTAAACAAATTTGTATTAAAGTGCCAACTTAATTTCAGAATATTTAAAAACTTTGTTCCTGTTTAGCTCTGTTCTCTCCTTCCTCCTTTGTATTATTATTGTCATACAAATGGCATCTTTCTAGATTTTAAGCCCATCAACAGAGTTTTATAATTATTGCTTTATGCAATTATCTTTTATCTTTTAAGTCAGATGGAACAAGAGTTACAAGGACAAAAATGTTTATACTGTCTTTAATGTTTACCTATGTAGTCAACTTTACTAGTGTCTTTGTGTGAATTTGAGTTACTGTTTAGTGTCCATTTATTTCTGTCTGAAGGACTCCCTATAGTTTTTCTCATAGGGCAGATCTTCTAGTGATGAACTCTGTCAGTTTATGTTTATCTTGGGATGTTTTAATTTCTCCTTTAGTTTTAAATTATAGTTTTTTGCTGGACATTGCATTTTTGGTTGGCAGTCTTTTTCTTTTAGCAGATCAAATATGTCATCTCACTGCCTTTTGGCCCCTTGTAATTTCTATTGAGAAGTCAACTAATAATCTCAGGACCCCTTGTCCATGGTGAACCTCTTTTTTCTCACTGCTTTCAAGATCCGTTTTTCATCTTTTGCTTTTGACAGTTAGACTACTTGTCTTAGTGTCTCTTTGGACAGACTCCACGTAGGTATCTTCGTGTTTATCCTACTTGGAGTCTGTTGAGGTTCTATGATGTATGGACTAATGTTTTTCATCAATTTGGGGAAGCTTTCGGCCATTAACTCTTCAAATATTCTTTATACCCCTTCTGAGATTCCATTATGCATGTGTTGGTATGCTTGCTGGTCTCCCATAGGTCCCCAAGGCTCAGTTATTTTTTCTTCATTCTTTTTTCCTTCTGCTCCTCAAATTTAGTAATCTTCGTCAGGTGAGGTAGTTGACATATCTTCAGGTTTGATGATTCTTTCTTCTGTCAACTCAGATCTCCTGTTGAGCCCCTTTAGTGTATTTTTCATTTCATTTATTGTACTGTTCAACTCGAAAATTTCTGTTTGATTCTTTATTATAATTTCTATCTTTATTCTCTGTTTGGTAAGATATTCTGAAATATTCTTTTAGTTCTTTATAAAATGATTTCCTATAATTGTTTGAATAACTTATGATAACTGATTTAAAGTTTTTTCGTGAGAAGCCCAATGTGCTTCCTCAGGGGAGTTTCTATCAGCTCTTTCTTTTTTCCTGTGTATGGGCCATTCTTGGTTTTTTGGGGTTTCGTTTTGTTTTTCTCAGTGTCTTTGTCTTAGTCATCTCAGGCTGCTTTAACAAAGTACCATAAGCCGGGTGACTTATAAACAACAGATATTTATTTCTCACAGTTCTAGAGGCTGGAAATCTAAGATCAGGGTTCCAGCATGAACAGGTTCCGATGAGAGCCCTCTTCTGGGTTTCAGACTGCTGAATTCTTGTTGGATCCTCACATGGCAGAGAACAGAGAGAGGAACCAAGCTCTCTGATGACTCTTATAAGGGCACTAATCCCATTCCTGAGGGTTCCACTCTCAGGACCTCATCTAATCCTAATTACTACTCAAACATCCCCATCTCCTTTTACCATCACACTGAGGTGTAGGGATTCAAGATACGAATTTTGGGGGGGACACAAATATTCAGTCCATTACAGTCTTATAATTTTTTTTGTTGAAAATTAGACATTTAAAATGATACTATGTGACAACTCTGAAAATCAGTCAACCCCTCCCTACCCAGTGTTTGCTGTTGTTGCTATTTGTTTGTTTAGTGATGTTCCTGGACCAAGTCTGTCAATTTTGAATTCTTTGTCATGTAAAGCCACTGAAGTCTCTGTCCAGTTAGCATAGTGGCCCACTAATGATTGGAGAGAGTTTTTCTTAAATGTCTTGAATCAAGAACTCTACCAGCCTTTACCAAGGCGCTGTGTGTGTGTGTGTGTGTGTGTGTGTGTGTATTGGGTCACTCCTTCAGTGCTCAGGTGGGCAGTTTGCAACTCGGTCTTTTTTTCTTTATTCTGCTCTGCAGTAGTTATTTCCACTATTTTATCTTCCAGGTCACTTATCCGTTCTTCTGCCTCAGTTATTCTGCTATTGATCCCTTCTAGAGTATTTTCAATTTCATTTATTGTGTTGTTCATCATTGCTTGTTTCCTCTTTAGTTCTTCTAGGTCCTTGTTAAATGTTTCTTACATTTTGTCTATTCTATTTCCAAGATTTTGGATCATCTTTACTATCATTATTCTGAATTCTTTTTCAGGTAGACTGCCTATTTCCTCTTCATTTGTTAGGTCTGGTGTGTTTTTACCTTGCTCCTTCATCTGCTGTGTGTTTTTCTGTCTTCTCATTTCGCTTATCTTACTGTGTTTGGAGTCTCCTTTTTGCAGGCTGCAGGTTCGTAGTTCCCATTGTTTTTGGTGTCTGTCCCCAGTGGCTAAGGTTGGTTCAGTGGGTTGTGTAGGCTTCCGGGTGGAGGGGACTAGTGCCTGTGTTCTGGTGGATGAGGCTGGATCTTGTCTTTCTGGTGGGCAGGTCCACGTCTGGTGGTGTGTTTGGGGTGTCTGTGGCCTTATTATGATTTTAGGCAGCCTCTCTGCTAATGGATGGGGCTGTGTTCCTGTCTTGCTAGTTGTTTGGCGTAGGGTGTCCAGCACTGTAGCTTGCTGGTCGTTGAGTGAAGCTGGGTCTTGGTGTTGAGATGGAGATCTCTGGGAGATTTTCGCCGTTTGGTATTACGTGGAGCTGGGAGGTCTCTTGTGGACCAGTGTCCTGAAGTTGGCTCTCCCACCTCAGAGGCACAGCCCTGATGCCTGGCTGGAGCACCAAGAGCCTTTCATCCACACGGCTCAGAATAAAAGGGAGAAAAAATAGAAAGAAAGAAAGAAAGAAATAGGATAAAATAAAATAAAGTAAGATAAAATAAAATAAAGCTATTAAAATAAAAAATAAAAAATAATTATTAAGAAAAAATTTTTTTTAAAAAACGGACGGGCAGAACCCTAGGACAAATGGTGAAAGCAAAGCTATACAGACAAAATCTCACACAGAAGCATACACATACACACTCACAAAAAGAGGAAAAGGGGAAAAAAGAATATATCTTGCTCTCAAGGTACACCTCCTCAATTTGGGATGATTCGTTGTCTATTCAGGTGTTCCACAGATGCAGGTACATCAAGTTGATTGTGGAGGTTTAATCCGCTGCTTCTGAGGCTGCTGGGAGAAATTTCCCTTTCTCTTCTTTGTTCGCACAGCTCCCGGGGTTCAGCTTTGGATTTGGACCCGCCTCTGCGTGTAGGTCGCCTGAGGGCGTCTGTTCTTCGCTCAGACAGGACGGGGTTAAAGGAGCAGCTGATTCGGAGGCTCTGGCTTTCCCAGACTCCCTTCTGGCTAGCTGTGGTGCACTAACCCCTTCAGGCTGTGTTCATGCCGCCAACCCCAGTCCTCTCCCTGCGATCCGACCAAAGCCCGAGCCTCAGCTCCCAGCCCCGCCCGCCCCGGTGGGTGAGCAGACAAGCCTCTTGGGCTGGTGAGTGCTGCTGGGCACCAATTCTCTATGCGGGAATCTCTCCGCTTTGCCCTCCGCACCCCTGTGGCTGCGCTCTCCTCCGTGGCTCCGAAGCTTCCCCCCTCCGCCACCCGCAGTCTCCGCCCGCGAAGGGGCTTCCTAGTGTGTGGAAACCTTTCCTCCTTCACAGCTCCCTCCCACTGGTGCAGGTCCCGTCCCTATTCTTTTGTCTCTGTTTTTTCTTTTTTCTTTTGCCCTACCCAGGTACGTGGGGAGTTTCTTGCCTTTTGGGAGGTCTGAGGTCTTCCGCCAGCGTTCAGTGGGTGTTCTATTGGAGCAGTTCCACGTGTAGATGTATTTCTGATGTATCTGTGGAGAGGAAGGTGATCTCCACGTCTTACTCTTCCACCATCTTCTCCTCTCTCTGCAACTCGGTGTTAAACTTCACTTCCTGCTTACACAGAGCCTCAAGATCAGTCATAAGTGAGAGATTAGTGACTTCTCAGGCCCTAACTTTCCTTGGCATATGCATAGCCCTGCACGTGTACCCTACCTTCTAGAGTCCCAGGAATATGTCTGAACGTTTCAAAGCCCCCTATGGATATCTCATTCCCTATTTTTCTTTCTTTTTTTTTTTTAAAATTGTGGTAAGAATACAACATGAGATCTACCCTCTTAACAAACTTTTAAGTGTACAATACAGTATTGTTAACTATAGGCACAATGTTGTACAGCAAATCTTTGGAACTTAAGTCATCTTGTATTATTGAAACTTTATAACCATTGAATAGTAACCCCCCATTTTCCCCTTTCCCCTGGCAACAACGGTTATACTCTTGGCTTTGATATCTGTGATTTCAGTTCTTTTGGATAAATACTCAAAAGTGGGATTGCTTTATCATATGGTATTTCTATTTTTAATCTTTTGTGGAACCTTCATACTGTTTTCCATAGCAGTCATACTATTTTACATTCCCACCCAAAGTGTACAAAGGTTCCAGTTTTCCAGATCCTCACCAACGCTTGTTATCTCTTATCTTCTTGATAATAGCCATCCTTACAGGTGTGAGATGATATCTCATTGTGGTTTTGATTTGCATTTCCCTGATGATTAGTGATGTTGAGCACCTTTTCATATACCTATAGGCCATTCATATATCTTCTGTAAAGAAGTGTCTATTCAAATACTTTGCCCATTTTTTATTCAGGTTTTGTTTTTATGCCATTGAGTTGTAGGTGTTTCCTATATGTTTTGGATATTAACCCCTTATCAGATATGTGGTTTGCAAATACAGTTGACGCTTGAACAACACAGGGCTTAGGGGCGCTGACCCTCCGAGCAGTCAAAAATCCATGTATAACTTTATATTCAGCCCTCCATATCCATGGTTCCACATCTACAGATTCAACCAACCACAGATCTTGTAGTACTATAGTATGTATTTAGTGAAAAAAAAATCTGCATTAAGTGAACCTGTGCAGTTCAAACTGGTGTTGTTAAAGAGTCAACTGTATTTTCTCCCATTCTATAAGTTGCCTTTTTACTCTCTTAATTTTTTCTTTTGCTATGCTAAAGCTTTTTAGTTGACGTAGTCCCACTTCTCTGTTTTTGCTTTCGTTACCTATGTTTTGGAGGTTACCAATACCAATGTCAAGAGGCTTTTCCCCTGTGTTTTCATCTAGGAGTTTTAGAGTTTCAGGTCTTATTTTTAAGTCTTTAATCCATTTTGAATTGAGTTTTGTGAATGGCATAAGATAAGGGTCCAGTTTCACTTTTTTGCACAAGCATATCCACTTTTCACCATTTGTTGAAGGGACTATCCTTTCCCCATTGTGTATTCCTGGCACCCTTGTCAAAGATCAGTTGACCATACATGTGTAGTTTATTTCTGGGCTGTCTACTCTTTTCCACTGGTTCATACATCTGTCTTTAAGCCAGTACCATACTGTTTTAGTTGCTATAGCTTTGCAGTATATTTTGAAAGCAGGAAGTGTGATTTCCCTATGTTTCATATTCCCTATGTTTCCTTTTAAGTTTTTTTTTGTCAGCCTCTTGTTAGCTCCAACTGATAATGCCATCTCAAGCAGCTGCAGTGTTAAACAAGCCCCACTGATTGGTTTTGACATGATCTAGGGATGGGCTGTTCCACAGAGTGAGATATGAACCAAGTCAAAGACAAACCCTCAGAGTGTAGCTTTTCATTGAGGTGCTAGGAAAGTCAAACAGTGACAGTTCTCTGAGGATGGCACTTTTGGGGAGCACCAGAACTGCTCTGCTTCCTCTAGTGTCAGTTAGGCTGCTGTTTTTCACAACTATCATAGTGGCTACTGAAAAACTAGAGAGAGGGAAATGGGATTATGGAAGTTAAAGTGCCACAAATCTTACTATTCTGACTGCTACTCAGCTGTTTTTCTTGAATAACTGTTCCTCATATTGTTGCAAGCCTTTACTTAATTCCCAGACTTATCAAAAGTTTGATTTTGACAACTTTTGCCGGTGTTCTTTTTGCTTTTATGGAGCAGCAGATTTTCAGAGGTCCTTACTCCAACATTCCAGAATTGCTTTCTCTCCATTTTACTTTTATCCTATCTATATTGTTATATTTGAAAGTGAGTTTCATATTTTGAAAAAAGCGAGTTTCTTAAAGAATGTAGGTGGGTCCTTTTTTTCCACTTCTTTATTGAGCTGTATTTTACATACCATAAAACTCATTTTAAATGTACAATTCAGTGGTTTGTAGTAAATTTAACAGAGTTGTTCCACCATTACCACAGTCTAATTTTAGAACATTTTCATCACCCCAGAGATTGTTCTCAGTCACTGTTTCTACTTCCAGCCCAGGCAGCCACTGGTCTACTGTCTGTCCCTATGGATTTGCCTATTCTGGACATTTCATATAAATGGAATCATATAATATATGACCTTCTTTAACTTAACACAATGTTTTAATTATGTCTAGAACTAGTACTTTTCCCAGTACTGAGGGATTTCCCAGTACCAATGGACTTTGTGTGTAAGCTGAAGACATCTTCAACAGTCAGCTAAGCAGTTGATAACTCCATTGTAGCCTTTACTCCCTGCTTGCGCAGAAACTCAATATTAGTGGTGAGAGCTTACGGATATTTCAGGTCTTTCCTGAGCACACACAAAGCTCTGGCCATGTGGACAGTCCTGTGAACATGTATGGCCTTCTAGATTCCTAGAAATATGTCGGAGCTTTTCAGAGCCCCCTAAGGACATTTTATTTCCTAGGATTTCCTTCTAAGCTTTTTGGTTAACCTATTGTTTGTCTCAACTACACCACCTCAGCTAGCCAGAAAATTCAACAACTGCCTCTGATTGTTTTTGACAGAAGTTCTCGGGAAAAAGGCTGTTACCACTGGATGAATTTTGAGCTGGGTCAGATAAAGAGAATGTTGCTTGTGTGATCT
The DNA here is from genome assembly GCF_949987535.1 of Balaenoptera acutorostrata. NCBI lineage: Eukaryota > Metazoa > Chordata > Mammalia > Artiodactyla > Balaenopteridae > Balaenoptera > Balaenoptera acutorostrata. The sequence goes on along the minus strand of NC_080085.1, from coordinate 94,330,450 downwards.
TCCAGGGAACCACTAGACAGATCAAGTAATGACAGTTCTCTGGGAATGGGGCTTTAAAGGAACTCCAACTCTGTTCTTTCTTCTTCAGTGGTTGCCAGGCTGCCGGTTTCACTGTGATTTGGGGTTGTTGGTTTTCAAGGTTACTACCGACATGGGAGAAAGGGATGAGAAAAAGGCAAGTTAAAATGCCACAAAACTTATTATTCTTACTGATATTCAGCTATTTTTTTTCAATAAATGTTTCCAAGATTGGTTAATTTTCAGAGTTCTGAAAAAGTTGATTCTGACATTTCTGCCAGTGTTCTCATTGCTTTTATGGCGAGAGAAATTTAAGAGGTTCTTTTTTTTTTTTGGCTGTGCTGGGTCTTTGTTGCTGCGTGCGGGCTTTCTCTAGTTGCAGCAAGGGGGGCTACTCTTCGTTGCAGTGTGCGGGCTTCTTATTTCGGTGGCTTCTCTTATTGTGGAGCACGGGCTCTAGGTGCATGGGCTTCAGTAGTTGTGGCACGTGGGCTCAGTAGTTGTGGCTCGCGGGCTCTAGAGCACAGGTTCAGTAGTTGTGGCACACGGGCTTAGTTGCTCTGCGGCATGTGTGATCTTCCCAGACCAGGGCTCGAACCCGTGTCCCCTGCATTAGCAGGCAGATTCTCAACCACTGCGCCACCAGGGAAGCCCATATATCCCATTTTCTAAACTTAAATCAGTGGGAAAACAACATATATTATCTCTAGAAATATACTTCCTCTGAAATCTTAAACTCCAGTATACTACTCTTAATCACAACCTTTCTCTTATCCTTCTGACTCTCACAACTCTCTTACATTCATTTTACCATTTCTTCAACCCTGTTGAAATCTCCAGTTCCTTGACCTTTTATTTTTTTCCCAATCTGTCATCCCCTTCCTGTCTCCTCTTCCTTCCACATCTCGCTTAGACTCCATCATCCATTATTTACCCAAGTTCTTGCCACTGAATCATTCTCCTTGCTTCCTTGTCTGTGTATCATACCCACCCAGCAAATCCTCAACCCAGAATCAATCCAACTAATTGCCTTCTTTATTTCTGCATGGCTTTTGAGCACTACTAGAGAAAAATAGTATAACTTTGTTGATTAGTGCCTCTACAAATTCCTCATTGCTGGTATTGTCTAGAACCTTCTTCTTTCTTCAGCAATCTACCTCCTAGTCCCTGGTCAGCTATTTCATTCCTTATAAATGCTATTTTAGATCTTCATTACTCTTTCCTATCCTACTGTTTCATTATTTTTAGCAGATAGTCTTCTTTCCTATTTCAAAGAAAACAATGCCATCAATAAGAACCTTCATCCACTTTCTGCCTGACTTTCTGCTAACTTTCGTATCTTAGCTATCATTTTCTTCAGTCTCAACGCAGTGCTAGGGACATCCTTTCTGCCTAAGGTTAATCTTTATTCCTTTGTGCTGGATCCTACCCCTCTTATCTCCCCAGGGACCTTAGTCAGTTATCCCCAGTATTACTTCTTTGCTTTCAAGATTTTAACATGATTTGTACCATTTGCCATTGTCCATGGTGTATGTACTCCTACCATGAACTATCTTTAAAAAAATGATAAAAACAAAAAATGCCCTTCAATTGTTTTGCTACTTGAGCAAACAGTACGTTTAGATTCTCTGCCTTCACTATATACCATAACAAGTAGCAATTGGTTTAAAAATGAAATATAAAAATTGAAGCCCTAAAAAAGATAGGATTAAGCTACATATGTTAATATTTTTGATATCCAAATGGGAAAATATTTTTCCAGTATTTAATGAAAAATTTTAAACAGAAAAGTTGAAAGAATTTTATCACAAACGCCCAGTGATAACTGACTAGATTATAACATTAATATTTTACTTATTTATCATACCTGTCTATCCTTTTATCCATCTGTCAAACCATCTTACTTTATTGATGTATTTTAAATAGATTGCCAATATAAATATATGTTCCCCTAAATATGTCAGTATACATATTGTTGACTAGAATTACATATTTACATTTTTTTCTTTTGATATAAAATTTCCATGCAATGAAATGCACACATCGTAAGTATTCATTTGCTGACTTTTAACCAATGTATACATCTTTGTAGTGATATGTTGGTAAATGTTTAACAGCCAGCTCTCCAGAAAAAGAGACTCTGATATGTATCATTTGCCAGTTTTAATGATGTACACCTTCCCACCATGGCCAATTTCAAGCTACCAATGTGTTATCACTGAACATGGAGTCGGGAAGTGATGCACACAATGATTGGACCATGTTCAACACACCACTGCATTTGTGTAACCTAACCCTTATTAACACATAGACGATTACCATCACCTCAGAAAGTTCCACCATACTTCTCAGTAATTCCCATCCCACTCTCCTAGAGGCAACTAGTGTTTTGATTTTTTTATGCTATAGATTAGTTTTGCCTGTTCTAGAACTTCAGATAACCAAAACCATACACTATATATTCTTTGTGTAAGGCTCCTTTAACTCAGCATAATGTTTTTGAGATTCATTCGTATTGTGTGTATCAATAATTTTTCCTTCTCTCTATAAAATAAAATTTCTTGGAAGAGTTTTCTAAAATAACTGTATTATTTTTCTAGTGTTGCCATAACAAATAACTACAAATCTAGTGGCTTAGAACAACAGAAATTGATCCTTTCACGGTAGCTAGAAGTCTGAAATCAAGTTGTTGACAAGGCCATGTTCTTTCCGAAGGTTCTAGAGGAGGATAGTTCCTTGTCTCTTCTAGCTTCTGGTGACTGCCAGCATTCCTTGGTGTTGCAGATGCATCACTCCAGTCCCTGCCTCTGTCATTGCATGACAGTCTCCTTGTGTGTCTATGTTTCTATGTCTTCACATAGCCTTCTTATTAAGGACACTAGTCTTTGAATTTAGGATCCATCCTAATGCAGTATGACCTCATTTTAACTAATTACGTCTGCCAACCCCCTATTTCCAAATAAAGTCACATATTGATGTGCTGGATGGACATGAATTTTGAGGGTACACTATTCAACCCAGTATAGTCAGCCCTCTGGCCTCCACAAATTCATATCTGTCTCACGTGCAAAATACATTCACCTCATCACAACATCCCCCAAAGTCTTAACCTATTTCAGCGTCAAGTCTAAGTCCCAAATCTCATCTAAATATCAACTCAAAAAGTCCAAAATCTCATTATCTAAATCATCTAAATGAGGTGTAGGTGAGACTCTTGAATATGTTCCATCCTAAGGCAAAATTCCTTTCTGTCCAGAGACCTATGAAACTAGACAAGTTGTCTGCTTCCAAAATACAATGATGAGACAAGCATAGGGTAGGCATTCCCATTCTGAAAGGGCAAAAAGGAAGGAATAAAGGGGTTACTGTTCTAAAGCGAGTTAGCAGCCCAGCAGGGCAAATTCCATTAGATTTCAAGGCCTAAGAGTAATGCTCTGGCTTCAACGCTCTGTCCTCTGGCGCCAGGGATAGCCTTGCTCTCTGGGTCCTCTGGGACAGCCCTACCATCTTAGCCTACCAGGGCAGCTGCAGCCCCACCCTCTCTGGCTTTTGCATTTGTGACTTCATTTTACCTTCCTTCATTTTACCCTGTCTCTGTCACTTTTACATCAGGCTGGCACTGTTTCTGCTGGTATAAAATCCTTAAAAACCTTGTCAGTCTCCTGTGTATGTCAAGAGATCCACACCGTTAGATATGAGGGTTCTTCACAGATCATTTCTGGATAACCCCTTGTCTATTCCTGGCTTCTGAGATGGTTGATTTGATCCATGAGTCACATACCTAATCTCTTCAGTGAAAGGTTGTCCAGCCACACCATTGGCCCTTTTTCCAGAGCACGCTGTCTAGATAGGCTGAGAATTCTCCAGATCATCAAGTGCTGATTCCTTTTTAAGCAGATACTTACTCAATTTAACTCTCTCCTCTCTCATTTTATTATAAGCATCAGTGAGAAACCAGGCTACATCTTTCACACTTTGCTTGGAAATCTCGGCTAAATATCCAAGTTCATCATTTATAACTTACACTTTCGACCCAACAGCAGAACTCAATTCAGCCAAGTTTCTGCCACTTTATGATAAAGATCGCCTTTCTTCCAGTGTCTAATAACATGTTCATCATTTCCTTCTAAGGCCTCACCAGAAGCACTTTTAATGTTCATATCTCTAGCAACATTTTGTTCATGATGATATATGTATTCTCTGAGATGATAGAAGCTTTCTCTACTGCCCTCTTTACTTCCTTCTGAGCACTCACCAGAACTAGTATTAACATTCATATTTCTGGGAGGGGGAAAGGTAAGCTGGGACGAAGTAAGAGAGTGGCATGGACATATATACACTACCAAACGTAAAATAGATAGCTAGTGGGAAGCAGCTGCATCGCACAGGGAGATCAGCTCGGTGCTCTGTGACCACCTAGAGGGGTGGGATAGGGAGGATGGGAGGGAGACGCAAGAGGGAGGAGATATGGGGATATACGTATATGTATAGCTGATTCACTTTGTTCTAAAGCAGAAACTAACACACCACTGTAAAGCAATTATACTCCAATAAAGATGTTAAAAAAAATCTCAAGAAAAAAACATTCATATTTCTACCAATGGTCTCTTCAAGGTAACTAGTCTTTTGCTATCAAGCACTTCAAATTCTTCTAGCCTCTATCTATTACCCAATTCCAAAACCACTTCTACAGTTTTAGGTATTAGTTTCCCAGGGCTGCTGTAACAAAAACCCACAAACTGGATGGCTTAAAGCAACAGAAATTTATTCTTTCACAGTTCTGGAGGCCAGTTCAAATCAAGGTGTCGGCAAGGCTGTGAGGATGAATCTGTTCCGCGCCTCTCTCCTAGCTTCTAGTGGTTGCTGGCAGTCCTTGGCTTATAGATGTTTCACTCCAGTCTCTGCTCCTATCATCATATGATATCCTCCCTGTGTGTCTGTGTGTCTGTGTCTTCACATGGTCTTCTTAAAAGGACACCAGTCATTGGATTTAGAGCCCACTCTAATCCAGTATGACCACGTCTTACCTAATTATATATGCAAATACTCTATTTCTAAATAAGATTACGTTCTGATGTTCTGGGTGAACATAAATTTGGAAGGGATAATGAAAAGGATCATGACAAAGAGTACGTAAAACATATGTTCAGTCAGATCAAAAAATAAAACATCGCCAATACTCCAAAAGTCGCCATATGCCCTTCAGAAATCACAATCCCTGTTGATTTTACTTACCCCTATGCTATAATCACACAACGCATTGTTACTATTATTATTTTGAACACTTATTGTTCAGATCAATTAAAATGAAAACTAATATTTGATTTTACCTTATATTATTCCTTATTTAATGCTCTTCCTTTCTTTATGTAGGTCTAAGTTTTGCCCCTATATTATATTCCTTCTCCCAAAAGAACTTCTTTTAACATTTCTTGCAGAGTAAGTTGTTTTTGTTTGTCTGAGAAAATCTTTATTTCTCCTGTACTTTTGAGGGATAATTTTTGCTGGATATAGAATCTACACACCACTATGTATAACAACAAGGATTTACTGTATAGCACAGGGAACTATATTCAATATCTTGTAATAACCAATAATGAAAAAGAATCTGAAGCTATACACCTGAAACTAATACAATATTATAAATCAACTATAGTTAAATAAAAAAATTGTAACTATGAAAAAAAATGAAATCACAACCCCCTGCCCATCAGATATAACCAGTGTCCAGACTTGTGATAGTAATTTCTATGTATTTCTTTGTATTTTTACCACCCATACATACAGCACTAAACAGTGTTCAGTTTTACCAGTTTTTAAGCACTATACCAATGAATTTTACAATATGTATTCTATTGGGTCTTTCTTTCTACTTAACATTATATTTGTGAGATTTATTCATATTGCAATATGTAGCCATAGTTCATTCCTCTTCGTTGCAGTATAGTATTCCTTTATCTGAACATACCAACCTTTATTTATCCATTCTACTGTGGTTGGACACGTGGGTTGTTTCCATTTGTGGGGGTATAAGTATCAGTGCTGCTACTGTGATCATTTTTGTATATGTATCCTGGGACACATGTGCAGGAGTTTCTCAGGGTCTAGGAGTGGAATTGAGGGGTGAAGAGTTCATACATCTTCAGCTTTAATAGATGTAAACTCTCTTTACATCTATTAAAGGGATTGTCCCAAGTTAAAATTCCACCAACCATGTGTGAAGGTTCAGGTTGCTCCATATCCTTGTCCATGCTGCGTATTGTCAGACTCTAATCTGATGGGTATTTGCTTATATTTCATTGTATTCTTTTTTCCCTTTCTTAATAATTAGCATTCATTTATATTGCTTTTTATTTTCTTAGTCTTTAGTGAAGTGTTATTTTCCATGCCTTCTATTTTTAAAATTTCAAACATGGAGAAAAATTGAAAGAATAGTACATCCATACCCCTCACCGACATTTAACAACTGTTGACATTTTGCCACATTTGCTTTACATCTCTTTTCATCTACATGAGAATGGTGTGTGTGTGTGTGTGTGTGTGTGTGTGTGTGTGTGTGTATGTGGTTTATCACTAAACTGTGAAAGTAAGAGACATTAAGAAGTTTTACTCCTAAATACTTCATTATGTATCTCCTAAGAATACAAAATTTCTCCTATATCATCACAGTATTATGATCACTCTTAAGATATTTAATATTATCACACTAATATGATCTAACATAGAGTTTGTAATTAGATTTCTCAATTTTAAATCCAGAATGCAATCAGGCATCACACATTGCATTTACTTTGCTTTAGAATAGTTCCGCTGACTCTGTTTGTGTGTGTATGTGTGTGCATGCACGCACGCGCACCTGCACATATCTTTCTGTCTGTCTGTGTGTCTGATTTTCAGAACATTGATATTTTTCAGGAGTCCAGGTCTATGTTGTTTGTTTCATTGTGATTTTAATTTCATTTTCTTGATGAGGTTGGAAACCTTCTCAGACATTTATTGACCATTTGGATAGCCTCCTTTGTGAAATGGCCGTTCAATTCTTTTGCCCTTTTAGCAAATGTAGAAATGTCTGTTTCCTGCATGAATGTCTTTCCATCTGTTTTTATCTGTGTCCAGATGCAGTCTTGTTTCAGAGGTCACTCTAGGTATGCATCAAAGCAGTAGTTCAGCCCCAAAGCCCTATGGTAGATATGGCAGATCTCAATGATAACTACTTGCCTTCAGTACTGCTATAGAGAAGAGGGAGCTAGAAAGGTGTTGTGATTATATGTCATGAATAGTCTGTCTCTAAACTTCATCTCTAATCTTACATGCATTTCTTATAAATTTTAAAAAGTTCTTTATGGGGCTTCCCTGGTGGCGCAGTGGTTGGGAATCTGCCTGCCAATGCAGGAGACATGCGTTCGAGCCCTGCTCTGGGAGGATCCCACATGCCGCGGAGCAACTAAGCCCGTGAGCCACAACTACTGAGCATGCGCGTCTGGAGCCTGTGCTCCGCAACGGGAGAGGCCGCAACAGTGAGAGGCCCGCGCACCGCGATGAAGAGTGGATCCTGCTCGCCGCAACTGGAGGAAGCCCTCACACAGAAACGAAGACCCAACACAGCCAAAAATAAATAAATAAATTAAAAAAAAAAAAAAAAAAAAGTTCTTTATCATTGTGGATACTTGCTCTTTGTTGGTTATATATGTTGAAATTGTCTGTTCCCATTCTTTGGCTTATCATTTCACTGCCTTTATGGTTTCTTTTTATGAATAAAAGTTCTTCATTTTTATGTAATAAAGTTTATTAATTTTTCCTTTCTCCTTAGTGCATTTTGTGCTTTGATTAATAAATCCTTCCCCACATGAACTCAGGAAAATACTGTCCTTTATTCTAAAAGCTTTATGATTTTTTTCCTTTTACATTTAAGTCATTAAATTGATTGATTTATGTGTATAATATGAAGTAAGGATTCCAGTTTCTTTTTTTTCATATGGATAACCGTCTATCCCAATACCATATATCGAAAATGTTGTCCCCGCACTGTTATTGTATGTCTAGCTCTGTCATATATCAGGTATTCATATATGCATGGGTGTTCTTCTGGGCACTTTCGTTCCTTTGATCTTTTTAGCTATTACAAAATCAATATCACTACAATATCAGTATTAATGTCTTGATACCTGGTACAGCAGAAGAACAATTCCTTCCACCTTGTTCTTCAAAAGAGTTTTATCTACTTTTGGCACTTTGCCTTTCCAAATTTTAGAATCAGCTTGTCAAGTTCTACATACACATGCACACGCACACACACACACACACACACACACACACACAAACATATACTCTCTCTCTCATGTGATTTTGATTGAGATTCCATCAAGGAAATCAGTTAAGGACAATTGACTTATTTATAGTATGAATCTTCAAATCTTGGAATGTAAATATGGTATATATTTTCATTCATTTAATTGTTCTTTAATGTATATTTTCTGTTTTCTATTCTAACATTTTGTGAAACTGAATAGGTTTTTTTTCTTAATTTTTAAACAGCTTTATTAGGTATATAATTTACATATAATGAAATTCACCTATTGTGTTCAATTAGGTGCATTTTACTAAATTTATTGAATTGTGCAGTCATTACTACATCCAATTTTAGGACTTTTCCATGACTCTGCAAATTCCCTTGAACCCATTTGTGGTAAATAACTCCCATGTCTACCCCAAACCTTTTGCCTCTACAAATTTGTCACTTCTAGATATTTCATATAAATAGACTCTTATAATATATGATCTTTGAAATTTTGCTTCTTTCAGGTAGCATGATGTTTTTGAAGTTTGCTCATGTTGTAGCATGTATCAGCAATTCATTCCTTTTTGTTGCTAAATAGTTTTCTGTTGTATAGATATACCACATTTTGTTTATCCCTTTACCACTTGATGACACTGGGTTGTTTCCACTTTGGGGCTATTATGAACAATGCTGTAAACATTCATGTCCAGGTTTTTGTGTGGATATATTTTCATTTCTCTTGAGTGAATAGAATTTCTGGGTCATACAGTAACTCTATGTATAAACTTTTGAGGAACTGCCAAACTGTTTTCCAATGTTTCCAACTGTTTTGCAAGTAAAATGGATGCACCATTTTACTTTCTCATCAGTGATGTATGAGCGTTCCTACTTCTCTACATCCTTGCCAACACTTGTTATTGCATATTTTTTTATTCAGCTATTCTTGTGGGTGTGTACTGTTATCTGATTGTAGTTTTAATTTAAATTTCTGTAGTAACAAATAATCTTGATACTTTTTCATGTGTTTATGAACCATTCATATGTCTTTTTTTGATGAAATGTCTATTCAAGTCTTTTACCCAGTTTTGATTGGGTTGTTTGTTTTCTTAGTGTTGAGTGGTAAGGGTTCTTTATGTATTCTGAATACAAGTCCTTTACAAGATATATGCTTTGCACTTATTTTCTTCCAGTCTGTTTCTTTTTGTTTCCTTAATGGTGTCTTTTGAAGCACAAAAGTTTTTAATTTTAATGAAGTTCAATTTATTAATTTGTTCTTTTATGACTTGTGCTTTTGGTATCATATCTAAGAAATCTTTGCTGAATTCAAGGTCAGAAAGATATTCTCCTATGTTTTCTCCTAGAATAGTTTTAGCCTTTACAATTACATTTATTATTCATTTTGAGTTAATTTTTGTGTGTGAGATAAAGGATCAAAATTCATATTTTTGTATGTGGATATCCAATTGTCCCAGCATTGTTAATTGTAAAGATTATTATTTCCCCATTGAATTGTCTTGGCACTTTTTTAGAAAAATCAGTTGATCAGAAATGTTAGTGTTTATTTCTGGACACTCATGTTGGTTCCATTGATCTATATGCCTATACTGTATATATGCCTATCCTTACGCTCTGAATCTCTTTACCTTTATAGTAAGTTTCGAAATCAGATAGTGTAACTCCTCCAATTTTGTTCCTTTTTCTCAAAATTGCTTTGGTTATTCTAGGTCCTTTGTATTTCCATGTAAATTTTAGAAGCAGCTTGTCAATTTTTCTACAAAAAAAGCCTGCTGGAATTTTATACAGATTGTGTTGAATCTGTAATTCAATTTGGGGAAATTGCTGTTTTAATAATATTGAATATTGGAATCCATGAATATGGAATGCATCTTCCTTTATTTTGATTTTCTATAATTTATTTCAGCAACGTTTTGAAGTTTTCAGATTATATATACTTTTACTAATTTCTAAATATTTTATTCATTTTTGAGGATATTATGAATAGAATTTTTCTTATTTCATTTTCTGATTGTTACATGTAAATATATAGAAATACAGTTGTATAACCATCTTGTATTCTGTGAATAAACTCTTTTTATTAGTTATAGTAGTTCAGTGCATACCTTAGGATTTTCTACATAGACAATCATGTTGCCTATGAATAAAGACAGTTATTTTTTCCTTTCCTATCTGGTTCCCAGTCTAAGGGGGAAAACATTCAGTTTTTAACCATTAACTATGATCTTACCTCTAGGGTTTTTGTGCATGCTCTTTAGCAGTATATTACTTTCTTATGGGTACTGTAATTACCATAGGTTTAATGGCTTAAAGCAACACAGAATTTTTCTCTTACAGTTCTAGAGGTCAAAAGTCCTAAAATCAAGATGTCCACAGGGCTGCATTCCTTCTGGGGTTCTCTAGGAGAGCCTTTTCCAGCTTCTGGAATCCACCTGCATTGCTTGATTAATGGCCCCTTCCTCACATTACTCCAACCTCTACTTCCATCCTACCTCTCCTACTGTTTCTGACTCTTCTTTCTCCTTCTTATAAGGACCCTTGTAAATTACATTGGGATCACCTGCATAATCAGTGACTTAATCACATCTGCAGAGTTCCTTTTACCATGAGACATTTTCACAGATCCCAGGGTGTAGGATGCAGACATCTTTGGTGCCTACCACATGCACGTTGAAGAGGTTCCCTTCTATTCCTAGTTATTTGAGGATTTTTTGAAAATCATGAATGGGTGTTGGATTTTGTGTACTGCTTTTTCTGCACCTACTGTAGTGAGCATGTGGTTTAAAGTTTTAATCTGTTAATATGACATATTTTATTAATTGATTTTTAGATGTGAAAACAATCTTTCATTCCTGGGATAAATCCACTTATAAGTGTATCATCATAATCATTTTTATATGTTGCTGGATTAAGCTTGGTAATATTTTGTTAAGGATTTTTGTGTCTGTTTTCATGAGGGATATTGGTCTGTGGTTTTCTTTGCTTGTGATGTCTTTCCTTAGCTTTGGTTTCAGTGTAATAATGACATAATAGAATAAGTTGGAAAATATTCCCTCCTCCTTTATTTTCTGAAAGTGTTTGTGCAGGATCGATATTATTTCTTAAATATTTGATAGAATTCACAAATGAAACCATCTGGACCTGGACTTTTCTTTGTGAGCAGTTTGTTGATTACTAATTCAGCCTCTACTTATTATAGGTTTTTCAACTGTTCTCTTTCTTCTTGAGACTGCTTTGTTAATTTATATCTTCCTTTGAATTTGTCCATTCATCTAAGCTTTCTCATTTGTTGACCTAAAGTTATAATTAATGTTCCCTTTTAATCGTTTCCATTTCTATAGGGTCAGTAATGATGCCTCCCTTTTAATTCTTGACTTTAGTCATTTTTGTCTTCTCTCTTATTTTCTTGGTTGGTCTAGCTAAGGGTTTGCCATTTTGTTAATCTTTTCAAAGAACCAGCTTTTGGTTTCATTGATTTTTCTCTATTTTTAATGTTTTGTGTTGCACTGATTCCCTAATCTTTATTATTTTCTTCCTTCTCCTTTGTGTTTAGTTTGCTCTTTTTCTAGTTTCCTAAGTTGGAAGCTCAGATTATAGATTTGAAGCCATTCTTTTCTGATGTAGGTGTTTAAAGCTCTGTACATTGTTTTATCTGTATCCATAAATGTTATGTTGTGTTTTCATTTTCATTTAGTTCAGAATATTTTAAAATTTCCTATGGAAGTTCTTTGACCTATGGGTTATTTAGAATTGTGTTGTTTAATTTCCAGATATTTATATTTTCCCAGATTTCTTCTAGCAGTATATCTCTAATGTGATTCCATTATGGTCAGAGAAATACTTTGTATGATTTCAGACTTTAAAAATTTTTTGAAACATACTCCCACCTTGGAGCCCTCACTCCAATATCAGGATGATAGATTACTTCACTTTCTGTAAGGCTTCTCTCAAATGTCACCTTCTCAATGAGGATGATAGATTACTTCACTTTCTGTAAGGCTTCTCTCAAATGTCACCTTCTCAATGAGACCTACTCAGACCAACAGTAAAATTGCAACCAACACTAGCACCACCTTCTAGCCCTTCCAGTTATCCCTTATGCTGCTGTATTTTTTCTTTTTCATAGCACTCATAACCTTCTAGCATACCATATAATTTACTTAGTTCTTTGAAGTTAGGGATCTTTGTTTTATTAATGTGTCCCAAGAACCTAGAATACTACCTGGATCATAATAGTCACTGAATAAATATTTTTGAGTATATACATTAGTATATTCATCCACTTGGTCATATGTAACCAAAATTTGTTCACTTTTGTTGTAGTATAGGATTTCATTATATAAACTTACTACAATTTTATAATTGATTCTTCTTAGGTGGATACTTATATTTTTGCTAGTTTCAGGCCTGTTATAAATAGTACTGATCTAAATATTCTTATTATTGTATTCTGGTGCACTATGCCCAAATTATTCTAGGGTATATATGTAGGAGTGGAATTGATGGGTCATATTATGAGCATATATTCAGCGTTAGTAGGTAATGTCATGGTGATTTGCACTGTGGCTGCACATTCCTACCAGCAATGTATGGGGGCTCCATTTGCTCTACAGCCTCACTGACATGTGGTATTGGTATTCTTTTTTATTTTTTGCCAATATGATATTCCCTTCTTAATTAGTATTTCCCTGAATTCTAATATTGAGCACTTTTGCATATATTTATTAGCCAGTGTATTTCCTCTTTTGCGAGGCACCTTTTTCTGTCTTTTGCCCATTTTCCTAATGATTGTGTTCTTTATCAGTTATTTGTATAGCAAATATCTTTTTCCATTCCATGAGTTTTCTGTTTAGGATATTTTGATGAACAGAAGCTTTTAATTTTAATGTAGTTGAATTTGTCGATATATTCCTTAATGGTTAATGCTTTTTGGGTCTTAAGAAATCCTTCCATAAATATTCTTATACCTTGCTGGTGGAAATGCAGAATAGTACAATTCCTACAGAGTGGAATTTAGCAATGTATAGAAAAATTACATACACATTTGCCTTTTATCTCAGCAATACCACTTCTTGGAATCTATTTCAAAGATATACTGAGAAAATACAAAATCCTGTATGCAGAAGGCTGTTTGTCAAGGCATTATTCACAATAGCAGAAAAGACTGGAAACAACACCAAGGTGCATCAGTAAGGGAGTAGTTGAATAAACTATTGTACATCCACACAATGAAGTACTATGCAGCTATAAGAAGGAAAGGGAAGAGCTCTATACATTAATATGGAATTATCACCAGGATATATTGCTAAGTGCAAAAAAGTAAGTTGTAGAACAGTGAAGTAAGTTACCTTTTATGTAGGAGAGGGGGTGTAATGAATTTTATATATATATATATATATATATATATATATATATATAAATATATATATACACACACACACACATACAGACATATATATGTGTGGTGTGTTTGTGCCTATTTGCTTATATTTCAAAAAAGAAACAATGGAACCATAAAACCAAAACCTAATAAAATTATTATTTATGGAGAAGGAAAGGAGTGGGATGAAGGGGACAGAGGTGGAAGTGAGACTTCTGTGAAGGTACTGTATAACACAGTTTTCACTTTAGACCCATGTAAATGTTTTGCATAATTTAAAAATTTAATCAAAAGGGAAAAAAAATCAATCCTTAAAATTTATACACAGCCTGAAGCAAATGAGCCTAACTATGAATAAAGTTGGTAGCATAGCCATATAGAGAAAATAATTATTTAAAATGACTTCGAAACAGTATTTGTATATTCCTAATGGGATATATTTTAAGGTCAAAAGTAACTGCAAAGAATTATAAAACTGTATTAAGTACTTTTGTTGTTGATAGTCATATTAGTATTGTTGATAACCATATTAGTATCGTTACTGACATTTAAAAATTCTATATATTGTAGGAAAAAGCTAATAAATAATTTTGTTAATATCATTAGGAGCCAATATCTTAAGCACATGTGAAAAGAGGTACAAGTCAAAAATCAAGGAGTTTGAGTTAAAACCTTGTAATCTTAAATTTGAAGTGGAAATACCAGTATGAATTTATGATTTATTTTTCATAAAAATTTTCCTACCTTTGTTCACTGAAAAGGCCTAGAAGCAACAACAACTCAACATTTATGAACAGAACTAGCAACGTATTGTGGTTTCTAAACACTATTTCCCACTAACAGGAGCCAGCGGTCCTTAGAGAAATATTCCAGCTTTGAGTCAGGAAATATACAAGATGAGCTTAAGACATCTTGCTGTGCCAGAAAACTGGAAAGCAATACAGGAGCCAATTTTAAGGGACTTTCCCTAGTCCTGAGTGGGATAATTTGACCACTAAAAAGAATGACTACATTTAATTGAAACACATCAAATATATGAAAATACAGGTCTCACAATTATACTAAAAATAATCATTTTTAACACTTTTAAAGTACCAACTCATTACTTTTACAGTTGGTAAATAATGGGAAACAAATCAAGCATTTATCCTGCTTTTGCTGTATGAACTGTATGTAGGGAAACCACATAGTTGATGACGGTAAGTCCATTATAGAATTCCAGATAATAAATACAGAAGAAATAATAGAAATAATAAGTACAAAATAAATAATAGAATTAGGGGAGCCCCATTTTACAACTCTTAATAAATTAATGGATTTAGGCAGTGGTCATCAATAGATACAAAACCCTTAGGTGAAATGTGAATGGGAAAACTTCATAATGGAAAGATCAGACTAATACCACCTGAATCCACTGATCAATTTTAGCATCACTAAAAAGGGAACCACTAAACATTATGTGCCTTATGACATGATGTAATAGGAAATACACATCTATATAATATATGGAGGATTCTTGCCTAAAAATATTGAACCCAAATCTAAATCAGCACTATCCAATGCAACTTTCTACAATGATGTAAATGGTCTTTGTTCTGCCCAGTATGGTATCCACTAGCCACATGTTCTTGTTGAGCATTTGATATTCCTAATTTAACAGGGGAACTGACATTTTAAAAATTAATTTAAATAGACTCATGTGGCTAGTGGCCACATGAAAGCATAGCTCTAGATTTAACTGCCAGTTTGTAAGAAATAGAGGGGATTGAGGAACAAGTTAAATAATATCATGAGGAACAGCCAGTCAAATTCATTTGTTTTATGAACAAATGATGTGGTTTCTCTAATAAATCAATGGGATGGGGGAAAAACAGGTTGGAGGGGTGGGAAAGAAGGGGCACTGTTTGTTTTTTTTTTAATGAGGCTTAAAAGATATAACAGCCAATGGCTGGTTTAGATCCTGAACCAAGTGTAAAAAGATATCTTTGAGAAAATCAGGGCCATTTGAATATGAACTCAGTAGTAGATAATGCTAAGGAATTATTATTAATTTTGTGAAGTGTGATAATGCCATACTAGTTACATTTTTCAAATGTCTTTATCAGCTAGATGCATGTACTTGCATGACCCTGAGAGTGAGCACCTCAAATTTTGTACCCCAGGTGCCTCACTTGCCTTACCATAAGCCCGGCCTTGCCCAAGATGCACTGTAATAACATAGCTATATATTATTATCATTTTTCACAGGTTGTAAACACCTGCCCCAGCAGAGTTTCATTATCTGAGATTCAAATTTTAATTTTTATTAATTTGTCAAAGGTTGTATTGGTAGGCTTTGTAGAACTTCCCTATCTCTTTGTCTTGATCCAGATGAACCCCAAAAGAAGAACAAAGGTGATCCCATGAACAACCTGGAAAATTTTTACCAAGAGATGATAATGAAAAAACGTCTTGAAGAGTTCCAACTAATGAGAGGTGAACCCTTTGCTTCCCACTCACTGGTCTCAGCTACATCAGTGGGAGATAGTGGCACAGCTGAGAACCCGTCATTACTCCAGGACAAGGGAAAACAGGCAGCACAGGGTAAAGGTCCCAGTCTCCATGTGGCAAAAGTTATTGATAATTCACCTGAGCAGTGTTGGACGGGGCCTAAGAAGCTGACGCAGCCAATAGAATTTGTCCCAGAAGATGAGATCCAGAGAAATCGTTTGTCAGAGGAAGAGATCCGAAAAATTCCTGTGTTTTCTTCATATAATCCAGGGGAGCCAAACAAGGTATAGGCCAAACCAAGAAAAAAAAAAATGGGTTGTTTTCATTTTTATTTACTTCTACCTAAAGTAATACTTTTATATTAGCTTTGATTATACCAAAGAATCATGACATAGGCACAGTGATTGTGTTTTTCCTTGACCTTGACTATTCATTCTCTGCTATATAAGTAGCTCTGACTATATAAGTAACATATTTCCTATGATGTTCTTTGTGGTTTCCTAAGGTCTTAAGCTACCCTTAGAATTTTAAAGAAATCTTGATCAGACTCTAGTCCATACCCACTAGAAACCCTCAACTGAAAAAAAGTAACCTCTAATTTCCTAGGCTAGTAATAAATCAAGTAGTATTCATAGTAGCACCATATCTGGTAGCCATGGTGCCTGGTTGTGAGTAGGGTTTACTATTACCGCATGAGTTTTCTCTTCAGAATGCTCCACCTGGCTTTTATATGACATATGACTTAAGTTGCTGATAGCTAAGCAGCAAAGTGAAAGCACAGGGCCTCTAAGCCTTGAGGAATTGGCAAATATCTAAGAAAAGTTGTAAATAATCCTTGTGTTGTTGATCAGATCATTATTTAACATTCATGGTATATGTTACATACAGAATTGAAAATTTCATTATCATGTCACTCAAAGAAGCAACACAAGCCCCTGGAGTATATACTTGATTGCATCTAATTTAAAAAACAAAACCAAAAAAATAATGTTAGCTTCTGGCTGTCCCTGAATTTTTAAAAAGGTATCGTAGGTAAGGAATATTAAAGCAGTTTCCTTTGAATGATTGCATTTCTAATATATTCTTGATGTTCAAGGGTAGCTTTTTATTTATTTTTTATTATGAAATATTACTCATTATAAAAAGTTACAGAGAATAATATAGCAAAAACCTTTGTACCCAGCCAGCCATCTTTATCAATTCTTGCCTTTTTTTTTCTTGGCCATGCCACGCAGCTTGTGGGATTTTAGTTCCCTGACCAGGGACTGAACCCAGGCCCTTGACAGTGAGAGCGCAGAGGCCTAACCACTGGATCGCCAGGGAATTCTCTATCAATTTTTAACAGTTTCCATATTTGCCTAATTTTAAAAAAATAAGGCCCTATAGAGATGCCTGAAGACTTTCATGTATCCCTCACCAATCCCATTCCTCTTTCTCCTTTCCAGTGGTAACCACGATCCTGTATTTGCTATTTATCGTTCCCATCAGTGTTTTTATATTTTTACTATATATATTCATAAACAACATATAGTTTTACATATTTTTAAAATATATAGATGATATCATACTCTACATACCCTTCTACAACTTGCTTTTTTGACTCAATATACATGTTTTTGAAATTTATTTCTAAAGATATAAGGAACTATGTAGTATTCCGTTGTAGAAAGATACTATAATTCATTTATCCATTCTCCTGAAGATTTTTTCTTTTCATTTTTTTCTGTTATAGACAGTTCTGCAGCAAACATTATTGTACATATCTCCTGTTGCATATGTACAGGAGTTTCTCTAGGACAGGTTTTCAAATTTTAAATTACTATTAGTAGGTCACAACCAGCAGTTTTTGAAAGAAATGAAATATAATAGAAAATATCAAAGTGCATTCCATAGAGTAGTAAGGATAATTATTGTTTCTTGAAGCTTTTGTTTAATATGTGTGTGTGTGATATCTGTGTGGGCCAGAATATAAAATGCATTTCTTCCTGTAGATCTCAGTCAAAAAGGCCAGAAAAATATTGCTCTATTGCAGTGATTCTCAAATGTTAGTGTGCAGCAGAATCACCTGGAAGGCTTGTTAAAACACAGATTGCTGGGTTCCGCCCCCAGAATTTTTTGTTCTATACATCTGGAGTAGGGCCTGAGAATTTGCATTTCCAAGTTCCCAGGAGATACTGATGATGCTGCTGGTCTGAGAGTGACATTTTAAGAATCACTGTTCTATATATTACATATCTAGGAGTGGAATTACTGTGATATAGGGTATGTGTATCTTCACCTCCATGAGCAGGGTTTAAGAAATCTCTTTCACATCTTTGCTAAGACTTTAAAGTTTTTGACTTTTTATTTTTGCCAGTCTAATGTGTTTGAAAGGTATCTCATGGTTTTAATTTGCATGTTCCTGATTTCCAATGAAGTTATGCCTGTATTCATACATTCATTAGTCTTTCAGGAACCTTCTATGAATTGCCTGTTCTGTTTCTTTGCCCATTATTTGATTATTTAGTTTTTAATATTATTTATAGATTTTGATTATTTAGTTTTCAATATTATTTATAGATTTTATTTTAAAATTCTGGATACAAACCCTTGCTGCACCTGGTGAGTAACTTATATTTTTAACATTGTTTCTGATGTCTTTTGTTAAGCAGAAGTCTTTCATTGTAACGTAATTAAATCATCAGTATTTTATTTGATGGTTTGTGCTTTTTGAGACATTTTAAGGAAATCTTTCCCTACAAATCAATAAGAAAAAGAGAAACAACCCAATAAAAATGGCCAGAAGATATGAACAGGCAATTCACAGGGGAGAAAACGTGAATGGACAATTAACTTATAAAGTCTCATTAGTAATCAAAGAAATGCAAAATAAACTATAATGAGATACCATTTAACACCCAGGATGTTGGCATACATTTAAAGGCCTGACAGTGCCAAGTATTGGTGAACATATGGAACAGTAAGAACTCTTAATATACCGCTGGGTGAATATAAATGAGTACAACCACTTTCAAGAACATTGTGGCAATATCTAGTAAAATGAGTGATGCTCATACACTATAAGTCAGTAATCCCACTTCTTGGTATCTATCCTAGGGGAACTCTTACACATGCACATTAGATGTTATAAGGATGCTCATAGTAGCATTGTTTATGAACAACATACATGTTCATAAGCAGGAGAATGGATAAAGCATGGTATATTCATAAAAAAGAATACTATACAGAAGAAAAAATGAATGAAATAGAACTACAGGTATCAACGTGGATGAAACTCACAAACAATATTGAATGAAAAAAGTTTGTTGCAGACTTTGGGTTTCAGTGCCAACATGTAAAGTGCTTAGAAGTCATCACTGCTCTCTTACAACAGGAAGAACAGCTGAACAAACTAAAAATCAATGACTTTTCTTGGACCCATCAGGGATTTGACATCAGAGAGCAAACTGCAACCCTGAAATCTGGAGAGACAGGCAATTACAAAGAATGACAGCCCAGATCTGCTTATCAGGAGCAGAAAGCACTAGAGCCATAAACTGGTAGGAACACTTAAGCAGTAACTTTGACAAATTACAAGAAGCAGAGTGTAGATTAATGTTTGAGTAACAAACTCCTGGGGGCCACAGTCTATGGGGGCCCTCACATTTTCATGACTTTTACCTCCAGGAACTCCACTGGGTTCTCAGTGTGAAGAGCCAAGAAAAAGTCTCCTGCTCCTGGCATGGTGACAGGAAAAGTAATCAATTTGAAATACATCCAAAGCTTCTACTTAACAAAGAGCTATCCAGCAAGTAAAACAACTTTACCAAAGCCTTCTCTAGTGTGGGAGAAGGGAAATTATCCAACTCCAGGCTCCTCTAGCCTTACTGTCTCATCTAATAGAAAGAGAATAAAAGCTGTGAAATACTTGTGAAGGTTACAGGCTGGGTACATGGGCACAATAAAAGACTGAAACTTAATTATAGGATTGCAGAATGTTTTCCCATACCCCACACCTTACTACCACATCAGCAGGGCTTCAGTATGTTAACTGTGGATTACAGTCAAAAGACCTGCAAGGCTCAGACTCTAAGATGTTTTATGGGAAACCCAAAGAAAACAAGGGAGACAAAAACAAGGACATTAGAGGAAATTGAAAAGCCTCTGACACCTACAGCAAGAGTAAACATTAAACACAGCCCAGCTTCTAGCCAGATTAACATAAAACCTCACACTAATGACTTGTTTATCTCAGTTTCTATTATGTTATGCATTGTGTCTGGTTTTCAACAAAAAAGAAATGATAAGGCATGCTAAAAGAAAAACCACAGTCTCAAGAGACAAAACAAGCATCAGAACCAGAGATACAACATAGGTTTTTGAATGATCATATATATGGAATTTAAAATAACTATAATTAATATGATAAAGAGTCTGTTAGAAATAGTATACAACATGCAAGAACAAATGGATAATGTAAGCAGAGAGATAGAAACTCTAGAAAGATGCAAGAAATCAAAAACACTATAACAGAAATGATGCCTTTGGGAGTTCCCTGGTGGCCTAGTGGTTGGGATTCTGGGCTTTCATTGCCATGGCCCAGGTTCAGTCCCTGGTCAGTGAACTGAGATTCCCACAAGCCATGCGGCATGGCCAAAAAAAAAAAAAAAGAAAGAAAGAAAGAAAAAGAAATAATGCCTTTGATAGGCTCATGAGCAGACTTCATACAGCCAAGGAAAGAATTAGTAAGCTTGAAGACACGTCAATAGAATCCTCCCAAACTGAAATGAAGAGATTAAAAAAAGACATTAGGGGCTTCCCTGGTGGCACAGTGGTTGAGAATCTGCCTGCCAATGCAGGGGACACGGGTTCAAGCCCTGGTCTGGGAAGATCCCACATGCCGTGGAGCAACTGGGCCCGTGAGCCACAAATACTGAGCCTGCGCGTCTGGAGCCTGTGCTCCGCAACAAGAGAGGCCACGATAGTGAGACGCCCGCACACTGCGATGAAGAGTGGCCCCCGCTTGCCGCAACTAGAGAAAGCCCTCACACAGAAACGAAGACCCAACACAGCCAAAGATAAAATAAATAAATAAATAAATAAATAAATAAAAATTTTTTAAAAAGACTTTAAAAATGTAACAGAATATCCAAGGACAATTTCAAAAGGTGTAACATACACATTATTGGAATAGCAGAAGAAGAAAGGAGCAGAAGAAAAAGAAAACAAGAAAGGAGCAGAAGAAATATTTGAAGTAAGAATGGCTGAGAATTTCCCAAAATTAATGACAGGCACCAGACCACAGATTCAGAATCCAAGCAAAGAATACAAAGTAGGATAAATACCAAAAAAATACACCTAAGCATATCATGTTCAAACACAGAAAACTGAAGACCAAGAGAAAATCTTGAAAATGGCCAGAGAAAAACTCTTTACCTATAGAGGAACAAAGATAATAATTATACTGGATTTCTCATCAGAAACCATGCAAGCAAGAAGAGAGTGGAGTAAAATATTTAAAGTGATGAAAGGAAAAACACCCACCTAGAATTCTGTATCCAGGAAGAACAATCATTCAAAATTGGAGGAAAAATACTTTATCAAACAAACAAAAACAGGGAATGTACAACAAACTAAGTAAATTAATATTGGATTATAACCCAAAGTACAGAATATCTGTGAGTCAATACTGATAATAAAATGACTGAATGAATCAATAAATGGGGGAGAGGAGACAAATATCCCATGAAGAAGAATCCTAAATAGTTTATGTAGATGCTCCACCTCAAGGAAGGGAAGCATAACTCCTGACTTCTTAGTTTTGAGCTACTCTTAGTGACTTATTTCCAAAGAGTACAGTATAGAAATACAGAAAAAAAAGAGTAACATTACAGTGTAGAAACCCAACAAACACTGCCTCAGGTGATCAAAGTGAAGATCAATCATAAATCATGTTGATAGTATGTATGCTTGATATGATGTGACCAAAATTGTACTTTTTCTCTGTAGTCTTCCTCCTAGTAATCCGTAACCACCATATAACCATAGGAAAACATCAGAAAAATTCTAGTAGTGGGGACTTCCCTGGTGGTCCAGCAGTTAAGAATCCACCTGCCAATACAGGGGACACTGGTTTGATCCCTGATCCAGGAAGATCCCACATACCGTGGAGCAACTAAGCCCGTGCGCCACAACTACTGAGCCCATGCTCTAGAGCCCACAAGCAGCAACTGCTGAGCCCATGTGCCACAACTACTGAAGCCAGCGCTCTGTAGAGCTCGTGCGCCACAACTACTGAGCCCATGTGCTGCAACTACTGAAGCCTGCATGCTCTAGGGCCTGCGTGCCGCAACTACTGAGCCCAAGTGCTGCAACTACTGAAGCCCGCGCGCCTGGAGCCTGTGCTTTGCAACGAGAGAAGCCACCAC
This sequence comes from Balaenoptera acutorostrata, assembly GCF_949987535.1. Lineage (NCBI taxonomy): Eukaryota > Metazoa > Chordata > Mammalia > Artiodactyla > Balaenopteridae > Balaenoptera > Balaenoptera acutorostrata. The sequence goes on along the minus strand of NC_080085.1, from coordinate 94,307,862 downwards.
AATGAGAAGCCCACGCACTGCAATGAAGAATAGCCCCCCCTCACCACAACTAGAGAAAGCCCGCGTGCAGCAATGAAGACCCAGCGCAGCCAAAAAATAAATTAAAAAAAAAAATTCTAGTAGTGGGGCATCCTACAAAATACCCAACCAGTACTCCTCAAAAATGTCAAGATCATTAAAAACAAGAAAAGTCTGAGAAACTGCCACAGCCAAGAGGAGACTAAAGACATATGAAAACTAAATGTACTATGATATCCTGGATGGGATCCTGGAACAGATAAAGGACATTAGGGAAAAACTAAGGAAATCTAAATAAACTATGGACTTTAGTTAATAATAATGTATCAATATTAATTAATTTATTTAAAGAAACATACCATAGTAATGTAAGATGTTAATTATAGGAGATACTGGGTGTGGGGTGTATGGGAACTCTTTGTACTAACTTCTCAGTTTTTCTGTAATTCTAAAACTGTTCTAAAAATGAAGTATTTTTTTTAAAAATTTCAACAGGTAGCTGCAGAAAACGCATACAGTATAATACCATATATGTAAAGTTCAAAAAATACAAAACAACACTGTTTTGCAGAGGGATACTAGGAAGAGCTTCATTCTCTGTTATCACTTGGAGTTTCTGTTTTTCTCTTTCACAGAAATATTTATCTTGTTTTTGAGCCTAGCTGTATCTTTGTGTGTATCTTTGTATATATGAATATATATATATATGTTGTGGACATATACATACATACATACCCATGTGTATGTATGTATGTATGCATGTATGTATGTATATTTTTGGAACAGAGAAGATGCATCCAAGCAAGAAGTGACCGAGCCACCTTGACCAGAAGTCCTCTTGATTTTTTAAAAAATGTTCATATCAAAGGGAATAATCTTAGTATGGATCTTTCCTACTTGGTGAGAAACTTGCAGTATGTTTCACATACCTCTCCCTTTCTCTGGTTATTTAATTTGATGATGCTTTCATAATGAGTGTTTCAGAGCCAAAACTCTGGATCACCTGAAATTACTTAAGTGAATCACAAGTCAGTTATTCTATGCCCTTGCCTTTAAGATATGAGTGTAGTTAAATGCTAAATATGTGAACATCCAGCTTCAGAGGCTTTGAGACATAAAGAGTCTACTGCTGACTGCAATGTTTAATATATTTACTCATATGTTTCAATGGTAAGTCATTTAAGCAGGCTCTGTTTTCTAGCTCTTTGCTTTTGCTGCTCCTGTCTGAATTTTTCTCATTTTTTTTAAGCTATAAAGCATATAACTTATGCTAGCCAATGTATCTCTTTTTTTCTCCTCCAGTGCAATAAAATACACATAACCTGAGATCTACTTTTAACAAAATTTCAAGTGTACATTACAGTATTGTAAACTGTAGGCACAGTGTTGTACAGCAGATCTCTAGAACTTTTCATCTTGCATGACTGAACTTTATACCCACTGAACAGCAACTCCCTATTTCCTCATCCTCCCAGGCCCTGGAAACTACCATTCTACTTTCTGCTTCAATGACTTTGACTACTGTAGATACCATATATAAGTGAAATTTTGCAGTATTTGTTCTTCTGTGACTGGCTTATTTCACTTAGCATAGTGCCCTCGAAGTTCATCCATGTTGTAGCATATGACAAGATTTCCTTCCTTTCTTCTAGCTAAATCATATTCCACTCTATGTATATACCACACTTTTTAATTCATTCATCTGTGGTGGACATTTAGGTTGCTTCCACCTCTTGGCTGTTGTGAATAGTGCTGCAGTAAACATGTGAGTTCTGATATCTCTTCAAGATTCTGATTTTAATTATTTGGATAAGTAACCAGAACTGGGATTCTTGGATCATATGGTAGTTCTATTTTTAATTTTTTGAGGAACCTCCATACTGTTCTCTGTAGGAGCTGCACCATTTTCCATTCATACCAAAAGTGCACAAGGGTTCCAATTTATCCACATTCTCATCAACACTTATTTCCTGTATGTGTTCTTTGAAGAAATGCCTATTTAGGTCTTTTGCCTGTTTTTTTCAGGTTGTCTTTTGCTATTGAGTTGTGGTAGTTCCTTATATATTTTAGATATTAACCTCTAATCAGATATATGGTTTCCAAATATTTCTCCCATTCCGTAGGTTGCCTTTTCACTTTACTGATTGTTTCCTTTGCTGCGCAGAAGTGTTTTAGTGATGTAGTCCCACTTTATTTTTGCTTTTGTTGCCTGTGTTTCTGCTGTAATATCTAAGAAATCATTGCCAAGGCCAGTGTCATGAGGTTTTTCCCCTATATTGTCTTCTAGAAGTTTTAGAGTTTCAGGTCTTATGTTTAAATCTTTAATCCACTTTGAGTTGATTTTCGTGTATGATATAAATAAGAGGCCAATTTTATACTTTTGCATGTGGATATCAACTTTTCCCAACGCCATTGGTTGAAGGGACTATCCTTTCCCCATTGTGTATTCTTGCCTCCCTTATTAATCAGTTGACTGTATATGTGTGGGTTTATTTCTGGGCTCTCTATTCTGTTCCATTAGTCTACATGTCTGTCTTTATGCCAGTATCATACTGTTCTGATTATTCTAGATTTGTAATATATTTTGAAATTAAGAAGTGTGAGGCCTCCCCAGTTTTGTTCTTCTCAAGATTGCTCTGGCTATTTTGGGGTCTCTTCTGGTTCCTTATGAATTTTAGGATTGTTTTTCTATTTCTACAAAAAATAACATTGGGATTTTGATATGGATTGCATTAAATCTGTAGACCACTTTGGATAGTGTGGACATTTTAATAATATTGACTTCTAGTCCATGAATATGTGACATCTTTGAGTTTATTTGTGTTGTCTTTAATTTCTTTGAGCAACGTTTTGTGGTTTTCAATGTACAAGTCCTTCACTTCCTTGGTTAAGTTTTTCTTCAATTGAAGTATGTTTGACATACAAAAAAAGCTGCACATATTTAATGTATGCATCTTGGTGGGTTTGAAGATAAATATACACCATGAAACCATCACCAATACAATGCCCTAAACTTAACCATCACCTCCAGGAATTTCCTCCCTCCATTTTTTCTTTTGATAAGAATATTTAATGTAAGATCTATCCTTTTAACAAATTTTTAAGTATCCAGTACAGTATTGTTAACTATATATACTCTGCTGTACAATAGATCTATAGGACTTACTCATCTTGCATAAGTGAAACTATATACCCTTTGATGAACACCTCCTCAGTTACCCCTCCTCCTAGCCCCTGGTAAGCACGATTCTATTCTCTGCTTCTATGAGTTTGACTATTTTAGATTCCTGATATATGTGGGATCATGTAGTATTTGTTCTTCTGTTTCTGGTTTATTTCATTTAGCATGTCTTCCAAGTTCACCTACGTTGTAGCAAATGACAAGATTTTATTCGTTTTTAAGGCTGGATAATACCTTGTTGTATTTATACACCACATTTTCTTTGTCCATTCATCTGTCAATAGACATTTAGGTTGTTTCCATGTCTTTGCTATTGTGAACAATGGTGCAGTGAACATGGGAATGCAGATATTTCTTCCAGATTCTGCTTCCAGTTCTTTTAGATATATAGCCAGAAGTGGGATTGCTGGATTATGTGGGTTCTATTTTTAATTTTTTAATGATCTTCCAACTGTTTTCCATTGTGGTTGTACAAATTTACATTTCCACCAACAGTGTACAAGGGTTAAAATTTTTCCACATCCTTACCAACACATCTTTTTTTTTTTTTTTTTTTTTTTTGCTTTTGAGTTTCAGGAATCCCTTATATATTTTAGATATTAACCCTTTATTAGATATATGATTTGAAAATACTTTCTCCCATTCTGTAGGCAGCTTTTTAACTTTGCTGATTGTTTCCTTTGCTGTGCATATTGGTTTGAATTGATGTAATGACACTTGTCTGTTTTTGCTTTTGTTGCTTGTGCTTTTCACAGCATATCTAAGAAATTATTGCCAAGGCCAGGGTCAAGATTTTTCTATGTTTTCTTCTAGGAGTTTTAGAGTTTCATGTCTTATTTTTAAGTCTTTACTTCCTTTTGAGTTGGGTTTTGTATAGGGTGTAAGAGAAGCATCTAATTTCATTCTTTTGTACTGAATGTCCAGTTTTCCAAACACCATTTATTAAAAAGACTGTCTTTTCCCCATTGTGTATTCCTGCCCTCCTTGTCTAAGATCAGTTTACGATAAATGTGTGGTTTATTTCTAGGCCCTCTATTCTATTCCATTGGTCAATATGTCTGTTTATTTTTATGCTAGTACCTTACTGTTTTGATTACTGTAGTTTGAAATCAGGATATGTGACACATCCTACTTTGTTCTTCTTCCTCAAGATTGCTTTGTTGATTTGGGGTCTCTTGTGGTTCCATATGAATTTTAGGACTTTTTTTATTTCCATAAAATTTGTAATTGGGATTTTTTTTTTTTTGGCTGTGTTGGGTCTTCTTTGCTGCACACGGGCTTTCTCTAGTCGTGGCGAGCAGGGGCTACTCTTTGTTGCGGTGTGCAGGCTTCTCATTTTGGTGCCTTCTCTTGTTGCAGAGCATGGGCTCTAGGTGCTCGGGCTTCAGTAGTTGTGGTGCAAGGGCTCTAGAGTGCAGGCTCAGTAGTTGTGGCACACAGGCTTGTCGCTCCGCGACATGTGGGATCTTCCCAGACCAATGATCGAACCCATGTCCCTCGCATTGGCAGGCGGATTCTTAGCCACTGTGCCACCAGAGAAGTCCCTGTTACTGGGATTTTGATAACAATTGCATTGAATCTGTAGAGCACTATGAGTAGTATGTACATTTCGACAATATTAATATTTCTGATCCATGAATATGGGATGTCTTACCATTTGTTTGTGTCTTTTTCAATTTCTTTTTTTTTCTAATGTTTCTATTTTTTTTTTTACTGAAGTATAATTTACAATGTTGTGTTAGTTTCTGGTGTACAGCAAAGTGATTCAGTTTTTTATACACACACACACACACACACACACACACGTATACAGTTAGTCCCCTACATACAAACCTTCAAGTTGTGAACTTTCAGAGATACGAACGTGCGTTCACATGTCCAATCACGTAAGTTCACATGTCTGGCGTACATTGTCACATGCATGCATCCTCTACAAGTGATTGTGCTTTTGTGTACTTTACAGTAGTGTATAGAGTACAGTAGTACAGTATCTTTATTTTAAGCCCAGGATGTCCGGAAGCAAGCATAAAAGCAGTGGTGATGTAGCTGGTACTGCTAAGAAGCGCCAAGTGATAACGATGGAAACAAAAGTGAAAATAACTGAGAGAGTGGAGTGAGGCAAAACAATGGTAGATGTCACTCGTTCTTATAACATGAATCTTTCAACCATAAGCATGATTTTAGAGAACAAGGACAAGATCATGTAACATGTGAAGTCTGCTGTGCCAATGACGTCAACAATAATATCAAAGAAGCGTGGAAAAGTGATGGAGGAGATGGAGAAACTTCTCAGTGTGTGGATGCAGGATCAGCATCTGCGTCGAGTCCCACTCAGCTTAATGCTGATTTAAGAGAAAGCTAAAAGCCTTTATGAAGACTTGAAGAAGAAACATGGCAAAGAATCCAAGGGGGCATCTTTTAATGCCAGCCATGGCTGGTTTCATCGGTTCAAGGCTAGAGCCAACCTTCACAATGTAAAAGTAAGTGGCGAGGCAGTGAGTGCAGATAACAGTAGCTGCCCGGGAATTTCCTGAAATGTTTCGAGAAATTATCGATGAAGGTATGTATTTACCCGAGCAGGTTTTTAATGTGGATGAGACAGGACTGTACTGGAAGAGGATGCCAGACCGAAGTTACATCAGTAAGGAGGAAAAGTTGATGCCAGGCTATAAAGCAGCAAAGGATAGGCTATCTCTGTTGTTTGGTGGCAGTGCTTCCAGCGTATGAAGCTGAAGCCTCTCTTAGTTTATCATTCAGAGAACCCAAGAGCCCTTAAAACATAGCCAAGGGCTCTCTTCCTATTGTGTGGAAGAGTGACCCCAAAGCCTGGGTTACACAGGCCATTTTCCAGGACTGGTTTTTCCACCAATTTATCCCGGAGGTAGAAAAATATTGCTTGGAGGAGGATGTCCCATTCAACATTCTTTTGCTGCTCAACAGTGCTCCAAGCCAACCCCCATTCATGGATGACTTTCATCCCAACATCAAAGTACAGTAGTGCATATGCCACTGAATACTATATCGCTCATCCAACCTATGAACCAGAGAGTTATAGCAACCTACAAGAAATATTATTTACATCACACTTTTCATCAGGCAGTAAAGGTGAGTGACGAATCAGAACAACTTGGCGACAATTTTGGAAGGACTATGACATCTACAAGGCCATAAAAAACATTGACTTTGCTTGGCGTGAGGTTATGGCCGTCACCATGAATGGGGTTTGGAAGAACCTTGGCCCACAGTTTGTTCACGATTTTCGTGGATTTGAGAAGGCGGATGAGGAGTCCAAAGAGGTCTTCAGCAATGTAGTGACCCTCAACGAGAAGCTGGGGCTAGATCTGCAAGAGGACGACTTCATTGAACTCCTTGCTGTGCAGCACGAGGAGCTTACTAATGAGGACCTGATGGAATTGGAGGCCCAGAGAAAGGACGAAGAGAGACAAGAGGAAGAAGTAACTGAAGAACTGAAGAGATTCACGATGCAGGAAATGGCAAGGGGATTTTCTTTATTTAAGGAGGCACTGTTAGTTTTTGAGGCACAGGACCCGAACGTAGAAAGGTACACAAAGGTTGCAGCAGCCGTTCAGAATGCAATCCAGTGCTACCGTGTCATCTATGATGAGAAAAAAAGAGCTACTACCCAGACATCACTAGATCATTTTTCTTAAGAGGGTAGATAGAACTGAATCCGGCAAGGAACCAGAACCTGTGCCATCAACGTCAGGCATGAGTTGAAATTGCAGCTTGCCCTGCATCGCCTATTGCTGATGATCCTTCAGCTCTACCACCTCCCACTTCCTCTCCTTCCTCCAGTCAGTAACTCTTCTTGCCTGTTCACTTGATGCCAGCCTCTGTATGCCAGCTGTTGTACTGTACTACTGTACTTTTCAAGGTACTATACTGTAAGGTATAAAATGTTTTCTTTATTTTTTTGTTTTTGATGTATTATTTGTGTGAAAAGTATTATAAACCTATTACAGTACAGTACTAAATAGCCGATTGTGTTAGTTGGGTACCTAGGCTAACTTTGTTGGACTTATGAACAAACTGGACTTAGAACACACTCTTGGAACGGAACTCGTTCATATGTAGGGGACTTACTGTATATAATTTTTCAGATTATTTTCCATTATAGTTTATTACAAGATATTGAATATAGTTCCCTATGCTATACAGTAGGATCTTGTTGTTTATCTATTTTATATATAGTAGTTTCTATCTGCTAATCCCAAACTCCTAGTTTATCCCTCCTCCCTGCCTTTCCTCTTTGGTAACCATAAGTTTGTTTTCTATGTCTGTGAGTCTATTTCTGTTCTGTAAATAAGTTCATTTTTATCATATTTTAGATTCCACATATAAGTGATATATGATATTTGTCTTTGTCTGACGTTCTTCACTTAGTATAACAATCTCTAGGTCCATCCATGTTGCAGCAAATGGCATTATTTCATTCTATTTTGTGGCTAAGTAGTATTCCATTGTATATATATACTACATCTTCTTTTTCCATTAATCTGTTGACGGATATTTAGGTTGCTTCCATTTCTTGGCTATTGTAAATAGTGCTGCTATGAACACTGAAGTGCATGTATCTTTTTGAATTAGAGTTTTCTCCAGATATATGCCCTGGAATGGGATTGCTGGATCATATGGCAACTCTATTTTTAGTTTTTTAAGGAACCTCCATACTGTTCTCCATAGTGGTTACACCAATTTACATTCCCACCAACAGAGTAAGAGGGTTTCCTTTTCTCCACACCCTCTCCAGCATTTATTATTTGTAGACTTTTTGATGATGGCTATCCCGACTGGTGTGAAGTGATACATCATTTTAGTTTTGATTTGCATTTCTCCAGTAATTAGCGATGTTGAGCATCTTTTCATGTGCTTATTGGCCATCTGTATGTCTTCTTTGGTGAAATGTCTATTTAGGTCTTCTGCCTATTTTTGATTAGGTTGTTTGTTTTTTTGTTACTGAGTTTTTTGAGCTGTTTGTATATTTTGAAAAGTAAGCCCTTGTCAGTCGTATCATTTGCAAATATTTTCTCCCAGTACGTAGGTTGTCTTTTAGTTTTGTTCATGGTTTCCTTTGCTGTGTGAAAGCTGATAAGTTTGATTAGGTCCCATCTGTTTATTTTTGCTTTTATTTCTATTGCCTTGGGAGACTGACCTAAGAAAACATTGGTACGATTTATGTCAGAGAATGTTTTGCCTGTGTTCTCTTTTAGGTGTTTTATGGTATCCTGTCTTACATGTAAGTCTTTAAGCCATTTTGAGTTTATTTTTGTGTATGGCATGAGGCAGTGTTCTAACTTTATTGATTTACATGCAGCTGTCCAGTTTTCCCAACACCGCTTGCTGAAGAGACTGTCTTTTCTCCATGGTATATTCTTGCCTCCTTTGTCAAAGATTAATTGACTGTAGATGTGTGGGTTTATTTCTGGGCTCTCTGTTCTGTTACATTGATCTATATGTCTGTTTTTGTGCCAGTACCACGCAGTTTTGATTACTGTAGCTTTGTAATTGTCTGAAGTCTGGGAAGGTTATGCCTCTGCTTTGTTCTTTTTCCTCAGGATTGCTTTGTCAATTCTGGGTCTTTTATGGTTCCTTATAAATTTTAGAATTATTTGTTCTAGTCTGTGGAAAATGACATGGGTAATTTGATAGGGATCACATTAAATCTGTAGATTGCTTGGGGTAGTATGGCCATTTTAATAATATTAATTCTTCCAATCCAAGAGCGTGGTATATCTTTCCATTTCTTGAAATCATCTTCTGTTTCCTTTATCAATGTTTTATAGTTCTCAGCATATAAAAGTCTTTCACCTCCTTGGTCAGGTTTATTCCTAAGTATTTGATTTTTTGATGCAATTTTTATTTATTTTTATTTTTTTTAATTTATTTTTTATTGAAGTAAAGTTGAGTTACAATGTTGTGTTAAATACTGCTGTACAAGAAATAAAATTAGAGAAAAAACAATTACTGGAACCAATTAAAATTATTTTCAGCTTAAAAATGTAATAAATCAATTAAAACATAGGATAGTCATAACTGAAATATAAATGTTTCAGGAAAGCAATGTGGTAGACATATCTATGGGACTTAGTATATGAATAATAGTCACTGCAGAATATGGAGTAGGAATGGGAAGGAGATAGATTAATAATAAAGAAATACTAGCAGAAAATGTTCCTAAACTGAAGAATGAGTATGGCTTTGAATTGAAAGGACTGTCTGAGTCCTAGACAGGATTTTCTTTTGGAAGACATACTTCTTAGATATTATCTATCCAAGGATACAGAAAAAATTTTACAAGCTTCTAATATAGATAGAAAAGAGAAAAGTGATTTGCTAAGGAAAGAGTCCAGCATTGGATGGCTCATATGCAACACAGAGACCTAGAAAAGGACAATAAGTATCGATTATTCAAGGTAACAACTAAAAATCCTAAACCTAGCAAGGATCTTATTCATTTTTTTGATGAGATATTTTTAGACATGCAAAGACTCAGAGTTACATCATCCATGTACCCAACCTGAGGAAATGTTCTCTAGAAAGTACTCTGTGTAATCAAGTGAAAATTAAATCATAACAAGGATTTGAGGATAGGGGAAGAACAAAAGAAGTAACGGAAACAATGATGAGCAATTATACTTGTATGTAGTATTTATGGTTAAATTTAGATAAGCATTGTGATACTGAGATTTATGAGATACCCCTTATTCTACGCAGTTAAAAGAATCCATCTGGCACTTTCAGTATTCTTCCTAGACATCTTTGTGCAGGTTCAAAAAATCATTAGTACATTTTCAATCAACAAGCAGTTACAGGCAACAGTCCTGCTAATTGTGTCACTAATACATAATGCAGGTACTTCTTTATCTAGCTTCTAATCTGTTACCTCTCCACTCTTCTAGCCTAAATTGTCCCTTTTGTGGCCTTAAGAACTCCTCCACTGGCTGCCCCATCACCTACTCCCAAAGCCAATACATATATTTTAGGTTTATGGTAATGTCTACCAAACTATCTTTCAGTTTTATATGTAGTCAAATTAGTCAATCTATTTCTCTGGCTTTGGGAATTTTAGCCTATTTTTGAGTAGTCTTTTCCAGCCCATGATTATAAGAAAATTATCTGTATTTACTGATAATATTTAAAAGTTTTATTACATTTTTCCTTCACTCTTTATGCAGTTATATTTCTATGCATGTATTGTGTGAGATAATAACTTAATTTTTTTCTATAGAAATACAGTTGGCTCAACACCATTTATTGAACTATCCACACTTTCCTTACTAATTTTAAATTTTGCATAATAAATAAATAAAAGGTGTTAAAATTGCAAAAAAAAAAATACTGCTGTACAGCAAAGTGACATATATATATATATATATATATATATATATACATTCTTTTTCATACTCTTTTCCATTATGGTTTATCATAGGATATCAAATATAGTGGGATAGGATATTTGCTATACAGTAGGACCTTGTTGTTTATCCATAGCTTTATTCTTTTTTTTTTTTTTTTTTTTTAGAAAGGAACCGTTTATTAACTAACTTACATGTAATTCTACTAAATTTCTATGTCTGATGGTCATGACCATTGTCAGGATGTTGTTAAGGATACTGTGTCCCCTTTATGAGATCCATCAGAAGAAACTGCTGACTTGTCTTTTTTTGTTTTTTCTTTAAAACATCTTTATTGGAGTATAATTGCTTTACAATGTTGTGTTAGTTTCTGCTGTATAACAGAGTGAATCAGCTATATGTATACATATATCCCCATATCCCCTCCCTCTTGCATCTCTCTCCCACCCTCCCTATCCCACCCCTCTAGGTGGTGACAAAGCACCGAGCTGATCTCCCTGTGCTATGCAGCTGCTTCTGACTAGCTATCTATTTTAAATTTGGTAGTGTATATATGTCAATGCCACTCTCTCACTTCATCCCAGCTTACCCTTCCCCCTCCCCGTGTCCTCAAGTCCATTCTCTACATCTGCGTCTTTATTCCTGTCCTGGCCCTAGATTCATCAGAACCTTTTTTTTTTTTAGATTCCATATATATGTGTTAGCATATGGTATTTGTTTTTCTCTTTCTGACTTACTTCACTCTGTATGACAGACTCTAGGTCCATCCACCTCACTACAAATAGCTCAATTTCGTTTCTTTTTATGGCTAATATTCCATTGTATATATGTGCCACATCTTCTTTATCCATTCATCTGTTGATGGACACTTAGGTTGCTTCCATGTCCTGGCTATTGTAAATAGTGCTGCAATGAACATTGTGGTACATGTCTCTTTTTGAATTATGGTTTTCTCAGGGTATATGCTCAGTAGTGGGATTGCTGGGTCATACAGCAGTTCTGTTTTTAGTTTTTTAAGGAACCTCCATACTGTTCTCCCTAGTGGCTGTATCAATTTACATTCCCACCAACAGTGCAAGAGGGTTCCCTTTTCTCCACACCCTCTCCAGCATTTATTGTTTGTAGATTTTTTGATGATGGCCATTCTGACTGGTGTGAGGTGATACATCATTGTAGTTTTGATTTGCATTTCTCTAATGATTAGTGATGTTGATGATGTAATTTTTAAAGGGATTTTTTTTAAACTTTCCCTTTCTGATATTTCATTGTTAGTGTAAAGAAATTCAACAGATTTCTGTATGTTAATCTTGTATCCTGCTACCTTGCTGAATTTGCTTATCAGTTCTAGTAGTTTTTGTATGGAGTCTTTAGGGTTTTCTATATATAGTATAATGTCATCTGCATATAATGAGAATTTTACCTCTTCCCTTCCAATTTGGATACCTTTTATTTCTTTTTACTATCTGATTTCTGTGGCTAGGACTTCCAGTCCTATGTTGAATAGAAGTGGTGAAAGTGGGCATCATTGTCTTGTTCCAGATTTTAGTAGGAAGGCTTTTCCCTTTTTACTGTTAAGTATTATGTTGACTGTGGGTTTGTCATAAACAGCTTCTCTTATGTTGAGATATGTTCACTCTATACCCACTTTGGTAAGAGTTTTTATCATGAATGATGTTGAATTTTATCAAATGCTTTTTCTGCATCTGTTGAGATGATCCTGTGTTTTTTGTCTTTTCTTTTGTTGATGTGGTGTATCACATTGATTGACTTGTGTTTGTTGAACCATCCTTGTGACCCTGAGATGAATCCAACTTGATCATGGTGTATGATCCTTTTTATGTGTTGTTGGATTTGGTTTGCTAATATTTTGTTGAGAATTTTTTGCATCTATGTTCATCAAAGATAGTGGCCTGTAATTTTCTTTTATGGTAGTGTCTTTGTCTGGATTTGGTATCAGGATGATGGTGGCTTCATAGAATGACTTTGGTAGTGTTCCCTACTCTTCAGTCTTTTGGAAGAATTTGAGAAGGATTGATATAAGTTCTTCTTTGTATGTTTGGTAGAATTCCCCAGTGAAGACATCCAGTCCTGGACTTTTGTTTGCAGGGAGTTTTTTTAAATTACAGATTCTATTTCACTTCTAGTGATTGGTCTGTTCAAATTATCTATTTATTTTTGATTCTGTTTTGGTGGACTGTATGTTTCTAGAAACTTGTCCGTTTCTTCTAGGTTGTCCAATCTGTTGGCATATAATTGTTTATAGTATTCTCTTATGGTTTTTTTGTATTTCTGCAGTATCAGTTGTGATTTCTCCTCATTTATTTGGGTTCTCTCTCTTTTTTCGTTGAGCCTGACCAGAGGTTTGTCAATTTTGTTTACATTTTCGAAAAAACAGCTCTTGGCTTATTGATTTTTTTCTATTGTTTTTTGATATCTATTTTATTTATTTCCTCCCTGATCTTTATTATTGCCTTCCTTCTGCTGACTTTAGGTTTTGTTTGTTCTTCTTTTTCTAATTCTTTTAGGTGGTAGGTTAGGTTGTTTATTTGAGATTTTTCTTGTTTTTGAGGAAGGCCTTTATCACTGTGAAGTTCCCTCTTTGGACTGCTTTTGCTGCATTCCATAGATTTTGTATGGTTGTGTTTTCATTGTCATTTGTCTCAAGGTATTTTTTAATTTCCTCTTCAATTTCATTGTTTTTGACCTATTGCTTTTTTAGTAGCATGTTGTTTCATCTCCATGTAATCATTTTTTTTCTCGTTTCTCTTTCTGTGGTTGATTTCTAGTTTCATGCTGTTGTGGTCAGAAAAGATGCTTGAAATAACCCCTGGCCTCTTAAATTTGTTGAGGCTTGTTTTGTGTCCTAGTATGTGGTCTGTCCTAGAGAATGTTCCAGTGTGCACTTGAAAAGAATGTGTATTCTGGTTGTTGTTGTTGTTTTGCTTGATTTGGTGTTTTTTGTTTTTGTTTTTGTTTGGATGTAATGTCCTGAAAATATCAATTAAGTCTGTCTGTTCTATTGTGTCATTTTGTTGCCTTATTGATTTTCTGTCTGGAATATCTGTCCATTGATGTCTTTTGAGATGATTTGTGATTTTTATCCTTCATTCTGTTAATGTGTTATATCTTATTGACTGATTTTCATATGTTGAACCATCCTTGCATCACAGGGATAAATCCCATTTGGTCATGATGTATGATCCTTTAAATGTGCTTTTTAATTCAGTTTACTAGTTTTCTGTTAAGGATTTTTGCATCTGTATTCATCAGGGATATTGGCCTGTAGTTTTCTTTTCTTGTAATGTCTTTTTCTGCTTTTGGTCAGGGTAATGCTGGCCTCATAAAACTAGTTTGGGAGTGTTCTCTCCTCTTCAGTTTTTTGGAAGTGTTTGAGGAGGATTGGTATTAATTCTTCTTTAAATGTTAGGTAGAATTCACCTGTGAAGCCATCTGGTCCTGGGCTTTTCTTTGTTGATTACTGATTCAATTTTATTGCTAGTTATTCAGATTTTCTGTTTCTTCATGATTTTGTTTTGGTAGGTTTTATGTTTCTAGGAATTTATCCTTTTTTCTAGGTTATCCAATTTGTTGGCATATAATTATCAGAGTAGTCTCTCATAATCCTTTTTTATTTCTGTGGCATCCGTTGTAATGACTCCTCTTTCACGGCTAATTTTATTTGAGTCTTCTCTTTTTTCTTAGCCTAACTAAAGGTAGTCAATTTTGTTGATCTTTTTAAAAAACAGCTCTTAGTTTGGTTGATTTTTTTCTATGATTTTTCTAATCTCTATTTCATTTATTTCTGTTCTAATCTTTATTATTTCCCTCTGATAACTTTGAGCTTAGTTTGTTCATTTTTTTCTAGTTCCTTGAAGTATAGAGTTAAGTTGTTTGAGAGCTTTCTCCTCTTTTAATTTAGGCATTTAATGCTATAAAATTCCCTCTTAGTATTGATCTTGCTGCATCCAATAAATTTTGGTATATTGTGGTTTCATATTCATTTGTCTCAAGGTACTTTCTAATTTCCCTTTTGATTTCTTCTTTGACCCATTAGTTGTTCTAGAGTATGTTGTTTAGTTTCCACTAATTTGTGAATTTTCTAGTTTTTCTTCTGCTATTGAAAGTGAGGTATTGAAATCTCCTAGTAATATTGTGTTGCTTTCTGTTTCTTCCTTCAGTTTTCTCAATGTTTGCTTCATATATTTAGGTGCTCTGATGTTGGGTGTATATATATTTATAATAGTTATATCTTCCTGGTGAATTGACCTTTTTATCGTTATATAATATCCTTTTTTGTTTCCTTTGAAAGTTTTTGACTTAAAGTCTAGTTTATCTTATATAAGCATGGCCAACCCTGCTCTTTTTTGGTTACAATTTGCATGGAATTTATTTTTTTATCCTTTCATTTTCAGCCTATGTATGGCCTTAAATCTAAAGTGAGTTTCTTGCAGATAGCACATAGTCAGATCTTGGTTTTTATTTGTTCAGCCACTCTACGTCTTTAATTAGGGAGTTTAATCCATTTATAGGTAAAGTAATTATTGATAGGGAGGACTTACTATTGCCATTTATTAGTTGTTTTCTGTATTGTAGCTCTTTTGTTGCTCCTTTTCTTTCTTGAGGTCCTCCTTTGTATTTCAATGAATTTTTGGTAGTGAAGTGCTTTTTTCCTTTCTCATTTTCTTTTGTGTATCCTCTATAGGTATTTTCTTCATAATTACAATGGAACTTACTCAAAACATCTTATAACAATCTATTTTAAGCCGATAAGAACTAAGTTCAATCACACTTAAGAGCTCTTTTTTGTCTTCTTGAATATTTCTTTTTTTTATAGCATCCCATTCGTAATAGATGGAATATTTTCCCTTATTTCTCTGAGGGTATTAGTGATGGCTTTTTGAAGTTTTTTTTTTGTCCTTGCATAGTTTCTGTTTTCTCCCATTTGCTTTCATTTCTTTGTTTGTTCTGTTCTCTTTCACATTAGAGGCTTTTCTCAGATGCCTGATAATCTGTGCTCATATTTATGAGTAGGGGCCAAAAACAGATTGGAAGCTCTGAGCAAATGAGTGATCCTTATTGACTTTGAGCTTCACTTAAAGTCATCTGGCTCGTCCATTTCTTGGAGAAATTCCCCATCCCAAATCAGCATTTTTAGATCTTTCCTCTTGGGGTAATCAGATTCCCCAGAGAAGACTTCAAAACTCTTTCATGGGAGAGTACCACCAGCATTGTGGGAGCCAAATGGGAGGAAGTGTTTGGGGTATCCTCATCATTCAGAATGCATTAATTCTCTTAATCTCCTAGTTTTTAGGAACAGTATTCACATCCTCAACTGTATCTAGCACTCCCTGTGTTCAAAGAATGAACCTCCAGTATTCACCAAGCTTGGGAGTGGTCTTTACCCAGTAGCATATTATAGGGGAGGTGTTTAAAGATCTAACCTATTTTTAAAGAGTTTTCAACCTACCCACCTTATCTTAACCCCAGCTCTTTACATCCATTTCCAGAGACACCTGAATATATCAGTTCCTAAACTGTTTGAGGATTCTTAGGTGTAGATTGGGTTAGTTCCTGGCTTTCCCCACTGCTGGTTTAAGATTCAGCTTTCTTGAGTACACTCATTCAGTTATTTTCCAGCTTCCAGAATATTGTTGCTATTGCCTCCTTTCCTTGTTCTTCCTTACTTTGTCAGTTTATATTAAAAAAAAAAGTCTCTATAGTTTTTGGAGAGTTTTCTGGAGGGATTGAAATTAGATGCATGTGTTCAATCCACCATCTTTATCTGAAACTAACTAATTCCTACCACAATTAAATAGTTGCCTTACCTCCCTAATGTGATATTTCTGGTGATTCTTGGTTTATATTAGGTGTTATACCTGAAGAACCTTAGCCCTCGGGTGACCGAAGGAGATCTTGTCTCATTATTCGCTCGGTTCCAGGAGAAGAAAGGACCTCCAATTCAATTCCGAATGATGACTGGACGAATGAGGGGGCAGGCTTTTATCACTTTTCCCAGTAAGTAGCTTCATCTGGATAATTACTCAGTTGTAGCATAAGTTCATTAGTGACTACTTATCCCCTCTCTTGTTTAGATGTAGCGCTTTGGTTTCTCTACAGCACGTGAGAAGCATGTGCTTGGAAAAGCACATGGGAGGAAGGGAAGAGAACTAAGGAAAACATGTTTTTAATTTTTCTCTACTTTCCCTTCTGTGCTTCCTCTCCTCCTTTGACAGTGCACGACCACTTTACACCTTTGTCCTGACTGTTCCTCAGTCTTGGCGCTTCCTACTCACGCCATCAAAATTTACTTTCCCTTTGCTGAAAATAGTATTTCTAGTCCAAGTTATAATTATGTTAATTATTAATATATTGGTGTTCTGATCAGAACACTCGTACTTGCATTATGCCCTATTAGGACTAAGAGACTGCAAGATGTTATGCTATTATGCTATATTATGCTAATTCATTAGTAATTCATAATTAGCTAGTAGGTGATATATTCTTTTAACTATTGTTTGCATCTTAATACATGATTTCAGTATCCTAAACCAAAGGGAGGAATAATACAGGCATATCTCAGAGATATTACGGATTCAGTTCCAGACCACTGCAATAAAGTGAATATCCCAATGAAGCAAGTCACATGAAGTTTTTGGTTTCCTAGCACATGTAAAAGTTATGTTTGTACTATACTGTAGTATATTAAGTGTGCAGTAGCATTTTGTCTAAAAAAACAATGTACATACCTTAATTTAAAAATACTTTCTTGGTAAAAAATGCTAGCCATCATCTGACAGTGCAGGTTGCTAGAAACCTTAAATTTGAGGGAAAAAACTGCAATATCTGCAAAGCATAATAAAGCAAAGTGCAGTTAAACAAGTTATACCTGTATAGGAATTTCAGTTTCTATGACAGACCAGACTTTCTTTTTTTGGTGGGGGCTGGGTAGGAGCTGTGCCTTTTATTATCCCTAAAGTATCATCATTTATATACAGCCTAGTAATCTATTTAAAGGGAAGTGCTTTTACACATGAGCAGTGCCAAACTCCCCTGCATTCTTTTCATACAGCATTGTACCATCTTTCCTATCTCATTGAAGGTTTGTGGATCCTCAACACTAGTGATTTTTAGTCTTTTCAAGTGTGAGAACCCTTTTTAAACTTATGAAATTACTTCATGCACCCCCACCTAATATGATCCATTAATTGAAAAGATATGTAATAAAAAGGCTCTATACACTAAGTACTTCTAAATAAATAGCCGTTTTAGTAATTATACATGCATTTGAAAATTTGTAGTGCATACATATATGAGACATAAATTGGTTCAATCTAAAAACATTGCTTGTCCACTTACGATTTCACAGACCCTAGGCAGTAATTCCATTCCTTCCTAATTTCCCACATCCAGGCTCTGAGACCCATAAATCAAATCCTCCTGCTATATGCTATATACTCTTACACCTCAAGCTTCCATATGCCTGCAAGCATTCTTAAACTTACTTATCCTAATGAGGGCTCCTACAACCACTCTCTGATCAAAAGGAAAAAGTAGCAAAATGTCCTCAATACCATGATAACTTCTTTTATTTGTCTTCCCCATTTTGAAAATGATTTCATTCTTACAGTACCTATAATCTGTTATCTAAGATAGAGGTTTGTGTATTATTAGTTATAGCTTAACCCTCTTAAGCACACTGTCTGTATCCTTGTTTCTTTACCTATATCATTGAATTAGGAGAAAGCTCTCAAATATCCATTTTAAGATTTTATTGTTGTTATTCTTAGCCATTAGTTTAATCTTGCTGAGTTATTATAAATTTGAGATTGTAGAAAACACAATAAAATCAAATAATTACATGGCCTTATAGCCTACACTGAACTCCAAGGCAAAACAACATAAACTAGACTTGGAATAAAATCGATTAAGCCACATATAAACTGATGTTTTTTCTTTCTCTTTTAGATACAGAAATAGCATGGCAAGCATTGCGTCTAGTAAATGGATATAAATTACGTGGGAAAATATTGGTGATAGAATTTGGAAAGAACAAAAAGCAGCAGTCAGATCTCCAAGCTGCTTCTCTAATATCATCTACTACAGATAATACTACAGAAATCAGTGGCAGCTAGAAGACATAAAGATTGTGAGTCCCAGGAGGTCTTTCTTGCATCAGAATCTAGGATCTAGGATTTGTATATAGATAGCAATTTATTTGGAATTGAAGAAGAGAAGCTAACTGAGGGAGAGAAAACTGAATTAAAATCCCTTTCAGCTTTTGGAAAGAATTGGTAGAAAACATTTTTTATAATCAAACACTCTCTAGAATAGACAATATAATGAGTATGGAGGGTAAGGAATAAAGAGTATCATTTTCTCAGGATAAATTACAGTGGATTACTTCCAAGGGTTTTTTTTTAATCATTATAATTTATATGAGGTCTTAAATATTTGTCACTGCCTCCTATATATACAAAACTAAAAAACTAATTAAGTGTTGAAATATTTATCTCTAGAGCCCATTTGTCCCTAATTTTATTTTCCTAGTAAATAAATGACCAAGACTCCAGGCCTAAACATCAGCAAATGCTCTTGAATGAGACCTATCAGCAGTAACAGTAGGTAGTTTTCATAAGTTAGTCGACATATTTAATGGACATTTCCCTATAAGTTATCACTGTCTTCAAATAGCTTTATATTTTTTCTAATGAAAGAGCTTAGATCAAAACATTAATGTTCTCATAGTCATTTAAGCTAGCTACCATTGAGTAATGATTGAATTCAAAGCAATAAACATTGAATCATTGTCTATTACATGTTAGGGATTAGATATATTAATTTTAGAAGAGGAACATACTAGCAAAGAATACTAAAGAGGGGTAGAAAGAAAGAGCTCTCTAGAAGAGAGGCAGCCTACCCCAAATCCCCCAGTTGTTTGTTTGTAGTTGCTGGAGAATAGAAAATGATATGATATAGAGGAAGTAGTACAAACTTTGGAGTCAGACCTGTTTGAACTTCACAGCCATACTTACCATTCTGTGACCTTGGCAAGTCACTTAATCTGAGCCTCAGTTTTCTCTATAAAAATGAGGATAATAATACTACTTACCTCATTGGGTTGTGATGTTTAACGGGATAATTGTATCCAGGTTGAAGATCAGAAAGAAAAAAGAATGGAAATTCATTAAGCACTCCAACATACTTGTTATGGGAATATCAGAGAAAGAAAGGAGCAGAAAAATTATTCCAATAAATAATGGCTGTAAACATCCCAAATTTGATGAGAAACATTATCTACACATCTGAGGAATCTCAATGAACCCCAATTAGGATAAACAAGAAGAAATCAACAAACATACCATAATAAGAATGCTAAAACCCAAAGACAAAGAGAAACTTTTGAAAGCAACATGAGACAACTGAAGCCACTTACAAGGGAACCTCAATAAGAGTAATAGATGACTTCTCATCAGAAACAATGGAGGTGGCAGTGGGAAAACATATTCAAAGTGCTGAAAGAAAAAAACTGTCAATATAGAATCCTGTATTCAATAAAGCTGTTTTTCAAAAATGAAGACGAAATAAAGACATTCTCACATAGTCAAAAACTGGGAGAGTATGTTGCTGTCAGACCTGACTTACAGGAAATATTAAAGGAAGTTCTTCAGGTGGAAAGCAAGTGACCTCAGACAGTCATTTGAATCTACACATCTAAAAAATTATCATGGGTAAAGGTAATTATGTAATTATAAAAGACAGTCAAAATACATTTTTCCTTTCTTAATTGATTTAAAAAGCTATTTTATAAGACAATATGTATATAGTTGCATTGTTGGATCTATAACATATAAAACTGTAATATATTTACCAATAACAAGACAAAGGAAGTGCGTGGAAACAAAGCTGTATTGGATTAAAGAAATGACTCTAAAATGGTAACTCAAATCCACAGGAACGAATGAAGAAAATAAGAAATGGGAAATAAGGTTAATATAAAAAAGTTGTAAATATATACTTGCTCTTTCTTCTCTCAGCTTCTTTAAAAGACATAAAATTATATTAAGTAATGATTATAATGATATATTGTTGGGTTTGTAATGTAGAAATAATAATGATAATAACAATAATACCACAGAAAGTGAGAAAAGGAATAGGTTTATATAGGAATAAGGTTTTTATATCTCATTGGAATTTAGTTAGTATATAGCTGAAGCCAATTAAGTTAAGATGTATATGGTAAACCCTAGAGCAACCACTAAAGAAATAACTAAAAATATAGTGAAAATATTAAAGACATTTAAATGTTTTATTAGAAAATGTTCAATGCAAAAGAAAGCAAAAAGAGGAATGGAGAAGCAAAATCTTGAGACATATAGAAAAGAAACAGTAAAATGGCAGTCGTAAGTCCACCTATATTAATAATAAATATGAATAGATTAAACAATCCAATCAAAAGGCAAAGATCATCAAACTGGAAAAAAAAACAACAAGACTTACCTCTATGCTATTTATTGGATTCACACTTTAGATTCAAGGATACAGACTGAAGATTAAAGGATAGAAATATCAGGCAAATGGCAACTATAAGAAAGCTGGAGTGGCTATACTATTATCTAAAGTCTATTTAAAATGGACTTTAAAACAAAAAATGTCACTATAGAGAAAGAGTGACATCTTATATTGATAAAAGTCAATCCATCAGAAAGATATAACAATTATAAACACACATGCACCTAACAACAGAGTACCAAAATACATGAATCAAAAACTGAAATGAATGGAGAAATATAAAAGTATACAATAAGAGTTGGGGAATTAAGTACCCCATTTTCAATAAGAACTAGACGGAAGATGAACAAGGGAATAGAAGACTTGAACAATGCTATAAATCGACTAGACCTTAAAGAGACTTATGGAACACTTCACCTAACAAGAGCAGAATACACATTCTTCTCAAGTGCACATGAAACATCTCCAGGATAGACCATATCACATACCATAAAACAAACCTCAATAAATTAAAGTGGATTAAAACCATGCAAAGTATGTTCTCTGACCACATGGAATGAAGTTAGAAATCAATAACAGAAAGTTGGGAAACACAAATATGAATTAGACACACTTTTAAATGACCAGTGGGTTAAAGAAGGAATTACAAGATTAATTTGAGATGAGTGAAAATGAACACACAAAATGCCAAAACTTCTGGGATACACCTAAAGCAATGCTTAGAGAGAAATGTATAAGTACAAATGCCTATAATTTAAAAGAAGAAAGATAACATATCAATAACCTCACTTTACACCTTAAGACACGGGAAAAAGAGAAGGAAACTAACTAGAAAAAGCAGAAGGAAGGAAATAAGAGATTAGATAAATAAATGACATAGAGAATAAAAAGTCAACGAAACCAAAAGTTGGTTCTGTATAAAGACCTACAAAAGTGATAAACCTTTCAGTAGGTTGACCAGGAAATAAAGGAGACTCAAATTACTAGGATCAGAAATGAAGGCGGGAACATTACTACCAACCTTATAAAAATTTAAAATAAAAAATTATGAGGGAACACCATGAACAATTTTATGCCAATAAATTAGGTAACTTATTTGAAATAGAAAAATTCCTAGAAATACACGAACTACTGAAACCAATTGTTGGGGGGGGGGACAAAGAAAATCTGAAGATAACCTGTAATAAGTAAAGTGGTTAATTAGTAATTTTTTTAAATACCCATAAAGAAAAGCATAGGCTCAAATGGATTCTTAGATTAATTCTCACAAACATTAAAGAAGAATTAATACAAGTTCTTCACAAACTCTTCCAAAAAGTAGAAGAGGATGGAACACTTCTGATATATGCTACAACGTGGAAGAACCCTGAAAACATGCTAAATGAAAGAAGCCACTCCAAAAGACTATATATTATATGATTCTAAATATACAGAGACAGAAAGTAGATTAGTGGTTGCTTAGGGCTTCGGGTAATAGCTGAAGTGTAGGGGGTTTCTTTAGAACTTGATGAAAATGTTCTAAAATTGTGGTGATGATTGTACAACTCTGTGAATATACTACAAATCATGAATTGTACACTTTAAATGGGTGAATTTTATCTTATCTGAATTATATTTTAATAAAGTCACACACACATACAAATAAATGTCCGTCAGTATGAGAATGGATAAATTATGGCACATCCATTTAGTGGAATACTATACAGGCATTAAAATAATGGGATATATCTATTAATGCATTCTGACCTGTATGATGTCCAGGATTTTATAATAAGTTAAAAAGTTTTATATATATATATATAGATGTGTGTGTATATATATATATACATATACATATATATATACACACACATATATATAGAATACTTTTTTATAAACAAAAGCATTTGTGTATGTATGGTATATGTATATATAGATATTTCTGAATAAACTTAGGAAAAAGCTGGGAAATACACATACCAAACTGTAAACCTTTTAGAGGTGGGATTGGATAGGCTGAAAGAGGACTTGCTTTATAAAATTTTTAAAGTGTGATTTGGGCTGATTTTTACTTTTTTCAGTATTTTTTTAAATAAAGAAAATTTTAATATTCTGCCAGTGACTTGGCTTCCAGAATATTTGTCAGGCCTGCTCTGAGGATATCATCTAACTATACTCAGGACAAACATCTATTCCTTTGATATACTGCTCACTTAGGATTAACTCCAATTTTAAATATAGTTTAAAGGACAAGAAGTAAGTTATACTGGTATAACCTCTTGCACATGTTACCCAGGAGCATACTTCTAAGCTGGACTTTTCAGAAGAAACTTCTTCCTGTTGGGTATAAAATCTCACCTCTGCCCTTTACTAGACCTGCAGACCATTAACAATAGAGGAAAATTAAAATGGAGGATGTCCCTCAACTGGTGCATAGATAAACTGTGATATATCCATACAATGGAATACTACTCAGCAATAAAAACTATTATGAACTATGATACATGCAACAACTTGGATGAATCTCAGATGCATTTTGCTAAGTGAAAGAGGCCAAACTCAAAAGGCTACTTACTGATAGATTCCATTTATATAACATTCTGGAAAGGATGAAACTATGGGAACAGAACAAATCAGTGGGTGACAGGTTAAAAATGAGAGACTGATTACAAAAAGGTAGCATAGGAATTTGTTTTAATAATGGAAATTATCTGTATCTTGATTATAATTACATGAGTGTATGCATTTGTCAAAACTCCTAGAATTGTACACCAAAAAGGACGAATTTTACTGTATGTAAATGTTTAAATAAATGTAACTTATAATGGAAGAAAGAAAAAGTTTCTCAAAGTCATTTCCATAAAGTATTGTTCCTATTCTGTGGTCTTTTGATCACTATTGAAGACTTAAAGCCACTTGGCTACTATTCCTTATTTTCTGTCCACAGGTCAGCAGAAATCATCAGTTTAAAAAATCTATATACACATATACACACTAACCCACCATAAAAAAAATCAAGACAAACTGGAAAATAATTTGCCACACACAGGAGCTAATTTCCATAACATAGAATGCATATAGTTTTCTTAATATACAGAAGTCAAGAATCCAACTAAAAAGTGGGTAAATGAAAAGAAAATTTATAGAGAAACTGAAATACAAATGACTGATAAACTAAGAAAAATGTTCAGAGTAGTAATACAAATTAGGACAATTAGCTCTCTTTTTTTTTGCTGCATCTTTTTTAAAAAACCTTTTTAGATTGATAGAAAAGTCACAAAAATAGTAAAAGAGTTCCTATATATCCTTCACCTAGCTTCCCCAATGTTAACATCTTACATAACCATAGTACAGTTATCAAAACTATGAAAATCTTTTTTTTTTTGGCTGTGTTTGGTCTTTGTTGCTGCGCGAGGGCTTTCTCTGGTTGCAGCAAGCAGGGGCTACTCTTTGTCGCAGTGCACAGGCTTCTCATTATGGTAGCTTCTCTTGTTGCAGGGCACAGGCTGTAGGCGTGCGGTCTTCAGTAGTTGTGGCAGGTGGACCCTAGAGCGCACGGGCTTCAGTAGTTGTAGCACACGGGCTCAGTAGTTGTGGCTCATGGGCCCTAGGGTGCACAGGCTTCAGTAGTTGTGGCACATGGGCTCAGTAGTTATGGCTCGCAGGCTCTAGAGCGCAGGCTCAGTAGTTGTGGCACACGGACTTAGTTGCTCTGTGGCATGTGCGATCTTCCCGGACCAGGGCTCAAACCCGTGTCCCCTGCATTGGCAGGCAGATTCTTAACCACTGCACCACCAGGGAAGTCCCAGAAAATACACTAATGCAGTACTATTAACTAGTGTGCAGACCTTATTTGATTTTTTGTTTGTCCCACTAATGTCCTTTTATGATCCAGGATTCCACATTGCATTTTATTATCATGTATCCTTAATCTGTTCCTAATTGTGACAGTTCTCACTGGTCAGTTATTTTATAGAATGCCCCTAATTGGGGTTTGTCTGACATTTTCTCATGATTAGATTGAGGTTATGCATTGTTGGTGAGAATACCACCGAAATGGTGTTGTGTCTGTTTTAGTGCATCATATCAGGAGATACCTGATGCTGACATATCTTAATACTGGTGATGTTAACTTTGATCATTTGGTTAAGGTACTGTCTGCTATGCTTCACTATAAAGTTACTATTTTCCTCTTTATGATTAATGAATATCTTGTAGGAAGATACATTGAGACCATTCAAATATTCTGTTTCTCATCATACTTTTGCCCACCAAATTTAGCATTCATTAGTGGTTCTTATGGTAACAATTACTGCTGTGGTGTTTACCTAATGGTGATTTTCTATTTCTTCCATTTTATCTGTATGTATTAATTGAAATTCTCTGAGGAAGATGTCCCTTCTCTCCCATTTATTTACACATTTACTTATAACAGCATAGACTAATGGATGTTTATTTTATTCTATGACTTATAACCTAATACTATCATTGTTTTGTTGTTCAAATTGTTCTAGCTTTGACCATTGGGAGCTTCTATGTCATTTTGACATGTCCCCATTTTTTGATTACTTCCTTATTTTCTGGCACTACAAGATGTTCCAGGCTCATCTTGTGTGTATTCCCTACCCCAGTGATAGAATCAACCATTTCTACATGGTGCCCTAGTTCCCTTTATTGGAAAAAAAAAGGTATTTAGAAACCAAGATCTGGGCACTAGGTGTCTTGTTTGTATAACCTGTATGAAGGTTAATATTATAAAGATTGATAACATCAAATGTTTCCAAGGGTATGGAAAATAGACACTCTCATACACATTGGATGGGAGTATAACTAAGTATAACCCTTTAGGAGGACAATTTGGCAGTATCTTTTTTTTTTTAGGTAATAAAACATGGTAGATTTATTCACAAAGCATGGATGTATAAACAAAATAAGCAAATCTACATGGCCTCTAAACCAAACAATTTCAGCAAAGAAATAATCTTTCATAAGAAAGTTTTAGTGTATGTGAAGAATAGTTTGTCTACCCAGAAAAAAACAAAAAAACAAAAACAGAATACAGGAAAAAGGAAAGCTCTCAGCACTAAATGTAGGCAACCCCCGATTTTTTTTTCACACACACACACTGTATTTTATTTTTACAAGAGATAAATAAACTGATACCAAGCATTGTAAATGGATGACCACAACAAAAACAACAATGATTGCAATTACCAAACACGAAACACACTCATACTATGTCATAATATTGACATTCAGTCCAGTAATCCTCCACTGTAACAGCTCCTTTACTTTGCAGTGAAAATTGATTTGTATATTTTTTGCCTCTGAGTCCTTGTGGGATTTTTTTTTATTCAAACAGAAAGTCACAAAAATTATACTCATCCTCATCAGTTCACTCAGTCCCATGTAATTAATTTTTTTTCATCTTGATCTTTTGTTAGCACTTTTGTGAATTCATCAGTTTTCCATTAGAGTTCTGAAAATGCTTATTCATTCAGTTCAGCAGTATAGTCAGTTACCAGAAACCTGTTCTTGTCAGAGTCTTTTCCATGAATTCCTTGAAGATGAAACCCTTTTATAGGAACATATTTGCAAAAGCATCAGAGTACACCCAGAACTGTCTGTAAATGACAAAAGACTTAAAAATGACCACAGTTAAAGATTTGATGAAAGTTCATAATAATGCAATTGACAAGGAAATTTAGTTATTTCTGAGATACATTTTAAAGTAATAACTAGAATTATGACTTACAACATTATACCAGAACATATAAGATTTTTAGAAATTTCATGTAATGTCTGAAACATTTATATTAACGTATTTCCATGCAAATAACCCAAAGAAAGTTTAGTATTAGTTGGTTTTTTTGTTTTTTTATACTGCAGGTTCTTATTAGTCATCAATTTTATACACATCAGTGTATACATGTGAATCCCAATCGCCCAATTCAGCACACCACCATCCCCACCCCACCACGGTTTTCCCCCTTTGGTGTCCATATGCTTGTTCTCTACATCTGTGTCTCAACTTCTGCCCTGCAAACCAGTTCATCTGTACCATTATTCTAGGTTCCACATACATGCGTTAATATACAGCAGTATCTTTTAAAAATTTAATTGTGAAGATCTAAAAAATCTAGAAGTCCGTTATACAGAAATACTTATAAATATGCTCATATATATATGTATATATGCACAAGAATATTTTTTTGCAGTATTGTAATAAGAAAAACCTTGAAACAACTTAAAAGTTCTTCAATAGGCGACTTATTAGTTAAGTAATCAAATTGTAGCACAACCATATGATAAAATATCATGTTGGCATTAAAAGGAATGAGACTGATCTATACATATTGATATGGACCTTTGCTTCATATATTTTTTAAAATTATTTATTTGGCTGTGCCAGATCTTAGTTGTGGCATACAGGATCTTTAGTTGTGGCATGTGGGCTCTTAGTTGCGGCATGCGGGATCTAGTTCCCTGACCAGGGATCAAACCCAGGCCGCCTGCATTGGGAGCGTGGAATCTTAACCACTGGACCATCAGGGAAGTCCCTGCTTCATATTTCATTGAGAAAATAAAAGCAATCACATGAGGACTTCATCTTTTTATCACCAAATCTACTGTCTACTTACATTTGTGCCTACATTCTAGATTCCTCCATTGTGGTTAAGAGTGTGGGATCTAATGCCATGTGCAAATACTGACTATAATTTACTAGCTGTGTGACTTTAAGTTATTTAAATTTGCTACGCCCTAGTTTTTTCATTTTTAAAATTAATGAGGGTAGTAATAGTACCTACTTCATAGGGTTGTTCTGAGGATTAAATGAATACCTGTGAGGTGTTTTGAATAGTATCTGGTACATACTAAGAGCTCAATAAATGTAAGATTATCGTTACAGTGAAGTACCCCTGCTCCTATCAAAGGCCATCCCCTTTATTTATACTTTGGATTCCAGTTCCCTGATTTCTCAAGGCTTAACACAAGTAATTATACTGTCTGTGTCACCAATCTATTATTCCCATCAGCATATAAATATGTTATAGTATGTCCCATTTATTAAAAAAAAAACTTACAATACCTCACATTCCCAAACTATAGCTCCATTTCTCTGTTCCACTCAGCACAATTTCTTGAAGTTCTCTATAGTCATGGTCTCCACTTCCATTTTCTCCTAAATCTGTTTCAATGAGACACTGTTCTTTACTACGTCTTTGGTAACACCTCTCCCATCCATCTTGCGAAATCAGTGGTAATTTCTCTGTCCTCATCTCAAACGCTCAGCTGCATTCAATGCAGTTTACCACTTCCTCTTTCTTGAAACACTCTTCTCTTTTTAAAAAATATATTTCAGGTGTACAGCATTATAATTTGATATCTGTATATACTACAAAGTGATCACCACCACAAGTGTAATTGTCATCCATCACCATACAGTTGACCTCCTTCACCTGTTTCACTCACCCCTCCAACCCCTTTCCCCTCTGGTAACTGCTAATCTGATCTCTGTATCTATGAGTTTGTTTTTGTTTTATTTTGTTCATTTGTGTGTGTGTGTGTGTGTGTTTTAGATTCCACATATGAATGAAATCATACAGTATTTGTGTTTCTCCATCTGACTTACTTCACTTGGCATAAGACCTTCAAGATCCACCTGTGTTGTCACAAGTGGCAGGATTTCATTCTTTTTTATAGCTGGCTAATATTCCATTGTGTGTATATACCACATCTGCTTTATCCATTCATCCATTAATGGACAATTAGATTGTTACCATATCTTGGCTATTGTAAATAATGCTTCAATGAACATAGGGGTGCATTTATCTTTTTGAATTACTGTTTTCATGTTTTTCAGATAAACACTCAGAAGTGGAATAGCTGTGTCATATGGTAGTTCTATTCATAAGTATTTGAGGATCCTCCATACAGTTTTCCATAGTGGCTGCACCAATTTACAGTCCCAAAAACAGTATATGAAGGTTCCCTTTTCTCCACATCCTCTCCAACATTTGTTATTTCTTGTCTTTTCAATAATAGCCATTCTAACAGGTGTGAGGTGATATCTCATTTTGGTTTTGATTTGGATTTCCCAAATAATTAGTGATGTTGAACATCTTTTAATGTGCCTGTTGGCCATTTGTATGTCTTTGGAAAAATGTCTGCTCAGATCCTCTGCCCATTTTTTAATTGGATTGTTTGTTTTGTTGTTGTTGAGTTACATGAGTTCTTTTTGGATATTAACTCCTTATTGCAAATGTGATTTGCAAATATCTACTCCCATTCATTAGGTTGCATTTTCATTTTGATGATGGTTTGCGTCACTGTGCAGAAGCTTTTTAGTTTGATGTAGTCCCTTGTTTATTTTTGCTTGTTTCCTTTGTCTTTGGAGTCAGATCCACAAAAACATTACTAAGACCAATGTCAATGAGTTACCACCTGTGTTTTCTTCTAGGATTTTTATGGTTTCAGGTCTTACATTCAAGTCTTTAATCCATTTTGAGTTAATTTTTGTGTATGATGTAAGATAGTGGTTCAGTTTAATTCTTTTGCATGTGACTGTCCAGTTTTCCCAGCACCATTTATGGAAGAGACTATCCTTTCTCCAGTGCATGTTCCTTGCTCCTTTGTTGCAGATTAATTGTCCACACATCTGTGGGTTCATTTCTGACCTTTCACTTCTGTTCCATTGGCCTTTGTCTCCATTTTTGTGCCAATACTATACTATGTTGATTACTGTAGTTTTGTAGGTTAGTTTGAAATCAGGGAGCATGATAGCTCCAGTTTCATTCTTCTTTCTCAAGATTGTTTTGGCTATTCGGGATATTTTGTGATTCCATATAAATTTTTAGAACTTTTTTGTTCTAGTTCTGTGAAACATGGCATTAGAATTTTGAAAGTGATATCACTGAATCTGTAGGTTGCTTTGGGTAGTCTGGACATTTTAACAATATTAAGTCTTTCAATTTGTGATCATGGAATATCTTTTCCATTTATTTGTGACTTCTTCAACTTCTTTCATCAGTGTCTTATACTTTTCAGTGTATAGGACTTTCACCTCCTTGGTTTAATTTTTTCCTAGGTATTTTATTCTTTTTGAAGCAATTGTAAATAGGGTTGTTTTCTTCATTTTTCTTTCTGATAGTTCATTATTAGTGTATAGAAATGCCACAAATTTTTGTATATTGATTTTGTATCCTGTGACTTTACTGAATTCATTGATTAGTTCAAACTGTGTTTTGGTGGAGTCTTTAGGGTTCTCTCTATATAGTATTATGTCATCTGCAAATAGTGACAGCTTTATTTCTTCCTTCCCAATTTGGATGCCTTTTATTTCTTTTTCTTACCTGGTTGCTCTGGCTAAAACTTCCAATGCTATGTTGAATAAAAGTAGTAAGAGTGGGCATCCTTGTCTTGTTTCTGACCTTAGAGGAAAAGCTTCCAGCTTTGCACCATTGAGTATGATATTAGCTGCGGGTTCATTATATATGGCGTTTATTATGTTGAGTTACAGTTACAGTTTTGTTAATCTTTTCAAAGAACCAGTGCTTAGTTTCATTGATCTTTTCTGATTTTTTTAAAGTCTCTATTTCATTTATTTCCACTCTGATCTTTATTATTTCCTTCCTTCTACTAATTTTGGGCTTCTTTTGTTCTTCTTCTTCTAGTTCCTTTAGCTATAAAGTTATATTATCTATTTGGGATTTTTCTTGTTTCTTGAGGTAAGCCTGCATTGCTGTCACTTCCCTCTTAGCCCTACTTTTGCTGCATTCCCATAGATATGGGTATGTTGTATTTTCATTTTCATTTGTCTCCAGATATTTTTTAAATGTATCCTTTGATTTCTTCAATTATCCATTGGTCGTTCAGTAGCATGTTGTTTAATCTCCACGTTTTTTGTAATTTTTCCTGTTTTTTTCTTGTGATTGATTTCTAGTTTCATACCATTCTGGTTGGAAAAAATGTTTGATATGATTTCAGTCTTCTTGAATATATTGAGACTTGTTTTGTGACCTAACATGTTATCTACCCTGGAAAATGTTTCATGTGTACTTGAGAAGAATGTGTATTCTGCTGCTTTTGGATGGAATGTTCTTTATATATCTATTATGACCATTTGCTCTGATGTGTCATTTAAGTCTGATGTTTCCTTATTGATTTTCTGTCTGGATGATCTACCCATTGATGTAAGTAGGGTGGTAAAGTCCCCTACTATTCAATTCTCCCTTTAAGTCAGTTAATATTTGCTTTATATATCTTGGTACTCCTCTGTTGGGTGCAATAAATGTTATATCTTCTTGCTGGATTGACCCATTTACATTACATAACACCCTCCTTTGTCTTTTGTTACAGCCTTTGTTTTAAAGTCTGTTTTGTCTGATACAAGTACAGCTACTCCAGTTTTCTTTTTATTTCCATTTGCATAGAATATGTTTTCCCATCCCTTCACTTTCAGTCTGTGTGTGTCCTTTCTTCTGAAGTGAGTCTTTTGTATAGATGGGTCTTGGTTTTTTTTTAATCCATTCAGCCACTTTATGTCTTTTGATTGGCAAATTTAGTCGACATACATTTAAAGTAATTATTGATAGGTGTATACTTATTGCCATTTAGTTAAGTGTTTTCTGGTTGTTTTTGTAGTTCCTGTTTCTTTCTTTTTCTCTTTCTTTCTTCCCTTGTGATTTGGTCATTTTCTCTAGTGTTATATTTAGATTTCTTTCTCATTTTTTCTTGTGTATTTACTATAAGGTTTTTGTCCTTGTTGTTACTGTGAGGTTCACATATATCATCCTATGTAAATAGTAGCCTGTTTTAAGCTGGGAGCAACTTAAATTTGAAATACATTCCAAAGCTTTATCTTTTTTTCTCCCCCCACCACATTTTATACTTTCAATGACACGTTTTGCATCTTTTTATTTGATGCATACCTTAAGTAATTATTGTAATTTTAGTTAATTTTACTGCTTTTGTCTTTTAACCTTTATGCTTGCTTTATAAATGATTGATCCACTACCTTTATTATATATTTACCATTTCCAGTGAGATTTTTACGTTCATATGTTTCCTTATTAATTAGTGCCATTTCTTTTTCAGCTTAAAGAAGTCCCTTTAACATTTCATGAAGGGCTGGTTTAGCGGTGATGAACTCCTTTAACTTTTGCTTACCTGGGGAACTCTTGATCTCTTCTTCAGTTCTGAATGATAATTCTTCCAGGTAGAGAATTCTTGGTTGGAAGTTTTTTTTCCTTTCAGCACTTTGAATATGTCATGCCAGTCCCTTCTAGCCTGTAAAGTTTCTGCTGAAAAATCTGCAGATAGCCTTATGGGGTTTCCCTTATACATGACAAGTTATTTTTCTCTTGCTACTTTTAGGATTCCTTCTTTATCCTTAACTTTTACCAGTGTATCTTGGTATGTTTCTTTAGGTTCATCTTATTTTGAGTTCTCTGGGCTTCCTGGATCTGGTTGTCTGTTTCCCTCCCCAGATTTGGGAATTTATCAGCCACTGTTTCTTCAAATAGTTTTTTATCCCTTTATCTCTCTTTTCTCCTTCTGGGACTTCTATAAAGTGAATGTTATTCTTGATGTTGACCCTAAGGTCCCTTAAGGTATCTTTACTTTTTAAAATTCTTTTTTCATTT
Source organism: Balaenoptera acutorostrata (assembly GCF_949987535.1). Taxonomy (NCBI): domain Eukaryota; kingdom Metazoa; phylum Chordata; class Mammalia; order Artiodactyla; family Balaenopteridae; genus Balaenoptera; species Balaenoptera acutorostrata. The sequence goes on along the minus strand of NC_080085.1, from coordinate 94,275,154 downwards.
CGCTTCTCTGTCTGGGTGAGTTCCATTGTTTTGTCTTCCAGCTCACTGATTTGTTCTTCTGCCTCATCCAGTCTGCTATTGAACCCCTCTAGTGTATTTTTCATGTCAGTTATAATTTCTGTTTGGTACTTTCTTGTATTTTCTATCTCTTTGTTGAAGTTCTTACTCTGTTTATCCATTCTTCTCCCAAGTTTGGTGAGCATTTTTATGACCATTACTTTGAACTCTATCAGGTAGATGGCTTTTCTCCATTTAATTTAAGTATTTTTCTGAGATTGATCTTGGTCTTTCTATTGGAATATATTCCTCTGTCTCCTTATTTGGCCTAATTCTCTTTATTTGTTTCTATGTATTATGTAAATCAGCTATCTTTTCCAGTCTTGAAGGACTGGCCTTATTTAGAAGATGTCCTATAGGGCTTAGAGGCACAATCCAGAGCCAGGCACTGAAGTAGTGTCTCCTATGTGGGCTGAATATACTCTCCTTTTGTGGCAAGGCTGCAGCTACTGTTGCAGTCTGCTGGTGGGTGGGGCTGACCCCTGGACTTACTGTGAAGCCTGGTTGCAGCTGCTACAGTACACTGGTGGCCATGGTTGCCCCCAGATTGGCTACAGGACTCAGCTGTGGCTAGTGCATGCACTGGTTGACATGGCTGTGACTTGGCTGACTGTGAGGCCTAAGATGCAGGGGTGGGTGGAGCCTTTAACTGGATGTGCCCACTGGTGCTCACAGTGTAGAAGGAGAATTTCAAAATGGCGCCCACCAGCACTGGCATTAGCAAGGTAGCCTGAGATCACATCAATTGCTTCTGCCAATGTCCCATTTCCCATGTAGCATCCCAACTGATTTATGTCTCTCTGGCAGATGCTTCAGTATTCATAAGTGGGTTCCCTTCACTTATGATCCATGCAATTCTTAAATCTGTTTTTTTTGGGGGGGTGCAGTTTGGGGGGGGTTTGGGTTTTGGGGTTTTTTATTTTGCTGGTTTTGGTTGAGTGAGCCTGTGCATGGGCCCTTTTTTTAAAAAAACATCTTTATTGGAGTATAATTGCTTTACAATGGTGTGTTAGTTTCTGCTGTATAACAAAGTGAATCAGCTATATACATACATATATCCCCATATCTCCTCCCTCTTGCATCTCCCTCCCACCCTCCCTATTCCACCCCTCTAGGTGGACACAAAGCACTGAGCTGATCTCCCTGTGCTATGCAGCTGCTTCCCACTAGCTATCTATTTTACATTTGGTAGTGTATATATGTCCATGCCACTCTCTCACTTTGTCCCAGCTTCCCCTTCCCCCTCCCTGTGTCCTCAGGTCCATTCTCTACATCTGCGTCTTTATTCCTGTCTGCCTCTAGGTTCTTCAGAACCTTTTTTTTTTTAGATTCCATATATATGTGTTAGCATATGGTATTTGTTTTTCTCTTTCTGACTTACTTCACTCTGTATGTGCATGGACCCTTTAAGACACGGTTTTCCATTCCCTGTAGTTTTATGTTTTTCCTGGACATATTCCTCATTGGTTTTCAAAGCCAGGTGTTTGAGGGGCTCATCTGTCTTGGGCAGGATCTAGGGGTTGGGGTGCCTGATGTGGAGCTCAAATCCCTCACTCCCTAGGGAAACAATCTGTACTTTTGTGATCACTCCTAATTGTGGATCACTATGGCTAGGGTGTGCTTTTTTCCTTGGCAAGAACATATCTTTGTCTCTTGTACCCATCTCAATGCTGTCCTTTTATCCTTTGTTGTGAAGGCTCTGTTAACCCAGTTTTCAGGTCCCTCTCTGGAGGAATTATTCCATATGAAGTTGTAGATTTGTTGTGTCCATGAGATGAGATGAGTTCAGAATCTTTCTATGACATGATCTTGAACCCTCTCCTCTCAAATATTCTATTCTCTTGACTTCTATAACACCACAATCCTGGTTTACTTCCTACTTCCTTTATAAATTCTCAGTCTCCTTTATGGCTTCTTCTATGCTTCTCTAAATGTTATACTGCCCCAGGTCTCCTTCCCTAGCCTGTTCTTTTCTGAGTTTTTTTTCTCCCTGAAAGCTCTCAACTAGTTTCATGACTTATATTGCTATCTATAGGTGTATTACTCACAAATCTACTGTTTATTTCCAGCTTAGACCTTTCTATTGAACTCCAGATTCTTATAATCCAACTGACTCCCTGACAAGGCCACTTGAATGTCTAAAGCTATCTCAAATGTAACGTGTCCAAAATAGAAGTCTTGAATATTTATTTCCCCCAACCCATCATTTTTCTAGTCTTTCCCTCATTAGTAAATGGGATTACCATCTGAGTTCTAAGTACATTCTTCATTCCTCCCTTCCTCTCACTTTCCACATATATCCATAAGTAATCCTGGAGATTACTTCCAAAAGTTAATTTCAAAAACATACCAAGAATCACCCATTTTCTCCAACTTTACTACTAATCCAATTCACCCTAGTGCAATTCATAATTGGATAGATTATGACATAAGCCTCCTAACTGGTGTCCTTTCTTCCACTGTTGCCTCTTTACAATTCAGTCTCCAAAGACCAAAGAGAGGAATCTTTTAAAATATAAATTTTATCCTGTAACTAATTGGCTTAAAACCCTTTAATAACATTTCACATTAGTTAGGAAGAAAATTAAACTCTTGTGAGTGATGTCACCAGAAATGGAGGAGCAGGGAAAGCCAGGGGTCTATCCTTCCACTAATGCAATGATTAAGCTGGCAAAAACTGTCAAAATCAACTTTTTTGAACTCTAAAATCTAATAAAAACTTTGAACAACCAGGATGGTGCTTGATGAAGAAAGAGTTTTAGTAAGATAGTGTTATGACATTTTTACCTACCTGCTTACCATCCTCCAATCAACAACTCAGTGACAACCAAGGAATGGCCAGCTTACTGGTGCCAAAGTGGGAAATGCAGAACTTGTTCTCAAAGAGTCGTGGTTTTGTGTTTTGACCTGCCTGATTGCTCACTAATGGATCAGCTAAGGGACTTGCCTTTGTTTTGCCATCCCCTGTCTCCAAACTCTCAGGACTGGAGTCTCCACTTGGGCAGCAATTTTTCCCCAATTAAAAAAAATTGTAGTAAAATATACATAACATAAGATATGCCATCTTAACCATTTTTAAGTGTACAGTTCAGTGGTATTAAGCACATTCATATTTTGGGGGCCATCACCATCCATCTCCAGAACTCTTTTCACCTTGCAAAACTGAAGCTCTATAAACAATAATTCCCCATTCCTCCCTCCAACCAACCCCTGGCAACCACCATTCTACTTTATATTTCTATGAATTTGATGACTCTAAGTACCTCATATAAGTGGAATAACACAGTATTTGCCTTTTTGTGACTGGCTTATTTCATTTAGCATAATGTCCTCAAGCTTCATCCATGTTCTGACATACATCAGAATTCCCTTCCTTTTTTAAGGCTGAATAATATTCCATTGTATGTGTATACCACATAATGCTTATGCATTCTTCCATCAATGGACATTTGCATCACTTCTACCTTTTAGCTATTGTGAATAAGGCTGCTATGAACATGAGTGTACAAATATCTCTTCAAGGCACAGCTTTAAATTTGGGGGTTATATTCCCAGAAGAAGAATTGCTGAATCATATGGTAATTCATTTCTAACTTTCTGAGGAACCAACAAACGGTTTTCCACAGTGGCTGTACCATTTTACATTCCCATCAACAGGGTACTAGTGTTCCAGTTTCTCCACTTCCTTGCCAAAACTTTTTTTTTTCTTTTTAAAAATATTTGTCAACTGGTGTAAGGTGGCATCTCATTGTGGTTTTTATCTTGAGTGGCAATTTAAAAAACATTTAAAAGCATATAGCAGCTGCAGCTACTTGAGGCAAGGTTGGGAAGAAGGTACAAGTTGGGGGGGGGCATAAGAACCTTGAAAGCTCCTACATATATTGAGGGATCTAGAAGACCATGCATGCTCAGGAATCAACACATGCTCAGAAAAGACTACAGAGACCCTAAGTTGTCACCTTTGGCTGATCTTTAGCCTCTGTGCAAAGGGGAAATAAAGACTAAGGCAGAGTTGTAAATGCCCTGGCTAAGCATTGAAGGAGTGCCTCAACTTAGAGTAAATCTACAAAGACCAAGACACTATTTTTATTTGCTTTGTTTTGCTTTTTTTGTTTCAGATATTTAAGAAAATCACTAAGCTAACAGAACAGAGACTTCAGTGACCACACACAACAAAGAACACAGTCATTATAAAAATAGCTTAGAAAATCACTAAGTAAACAACTAACACACAACAAATAACAACAAACTATGGGGAGGGAGGAGAATTTGTTCTTCAGGGCTGTAATGTTATACTTTTCAAAATATCCAGTTTTCCACAAAAATTATGAGATATGCAAAGAAACAAGAAAGTGTGGTCCACAGGAAAAAAAAAATAATGCAAACTTCCCCTGAGGAAGCCCAGAAATTGGACTTAGTAGTCAAAGACTTTAAAATACCAGTCTTAAATATGCTCAAAAAGCTAAGGAAAACCATGCACAAAGAAACAAAGGAAATAAGTAGAAAAATGTCTCACCAAATAGAGAATATCAATAAAGAGAAATTATAAAGAGAAACCAAACAAATTCTGGAGCTGAAAAGTACAATCACTAAAGGGGTTCAACAACACATATGAGCGGGCAGAAGAAAGATTCAGTAATCTTTAAGACATAATGGTTGAGGGACTTCCCTGGTGGTGTAATGGTTAAGAATCCTCCTGACAATGCAGGGGACATGGGTTCAATCCTTGGTCCGGGAAGATCCCACATGCCACGGAGCAACTAAGCTCATGTGCCACAACTACTGAGCCTGCACTCTAGAGCCCATGAGTCACAACTACTGAGCCCGCACACCACAACTACCGAAGCCCACGCACCCTAGAGCCTGTGTGCCACAACTACTAAGCCCACGTGCCGCAACTACTAAAGACCGCGCACCCTAGGGCCCATGTGCCGCAATTACTGAGCCCACGTGCTGCAACTACTGAAGCCCGTGTGCCTAGAGCCCATGTTCTGCAACAAGAGGAGACACTGCAATGAGAAACCTGTGCACCACAACGAAGAGTAGACCCAACTCACCGCAACTAGAGAAAGCCCATGTGCAGCAACAAAGACCCAATGCAGCAAAAAAAAAAAAAAGACATAATGGTTGAAAATATATAGTCTGAGGTACAGAAAGAATGGAGGAAAATGAACAGAGGTAGAAAAGTCTAGGTAGAAAAAAGGTCCTCTACCAAAAGGGAAGGATCTATTTTCAAATTTTGCCCTTGAGACTTGTAGTTAGAACTAAGCAGAATTATAACCACAACTCAATGCCAACCTAGCTCAGTTCCTAACTGGTTTGAGATGATTAGCTTCTTACTCATTTTCCTGACAAAGAAAAGAACTTACCCTCTCTGGGAGGAAAAAAACATTGGCAAAAGACTCTATGGTCACTTTAGGCACAATGTTGAGCATACAAAAAATTATGAGGCATACAAAGAAACAGGAAAATGTGACCCATATCAAGAGGAAGAACAGTCAATAGAAGTAGACCCACTGGTAATCCAGATGTTGGATACACTCATACATGCTACAGCATGGTTGTACCTCAAAACATTATGCTCAGTGAAAGAAGCCTGACACAAAAGGTCACATAGTGTTTGATTATACATACGTGAAGTACCCAGAATAGATAATACATAGAGACAGAAAGCATATTGTTGGTTGCTAGGGTCTAGGAGAAGGGGGGAATGGAGAGAGACTAATTCATGGGGTTTTATTTGGGGGTGATGAAAAAGTTTTGAAACTAAAGATAGTGGTCTCACAACATTGTGAGTGTACTAAATGCCACTGAACTATACACCTTAAAATTATTAATTTTATGTTTGTGTATATCATGTCAATTAAAATAATTCCTTGAATGGGTTTACTAGCACAGCAGTCCCCAACCTTTTTGGCACCAGGGACTGGTTTTGTGGAAGACAAATTTTCCATGGCCTGGGGAGGGGATGGTTTAGGCAGTAATGCGAGTGATGGGGGTGATGGTTCAGGCGGTAAGGCAAGCGATGGTTCAGGTGATAATGCAAGCAATGGGGAGCAATTGGGAGTGGCAGATTAAGCATCACTCACTCGCCTGCCACTCACCTCCTGCTGTGCAGCCCAGTTCCTAACAGGCAGCATACTGGTACCAGTCCACGGCCCGAGGGTTGGGGACCCCTGTACTAGCAGACTGAACATAGCAGATGAGAGGAATAGTGAACTCAAAAACAGTTCAATAGAAACAATGCAAACTGAAGCATAAAGAAAACATAATGGAAAGAAGAGAAAAAAGCATAATAAGTATGTGGGAGATTGTTGGTCAGTTTAATATACGTGTAAGTAGAATCCCAGAAGGAGAAGAGCAAGAGAATGAGGCAGAAAAAAAAAATATTTGAAAAGGTAATGTCTGATAATTTCCCCAAAATGATAACAGGCATCAACTCATAGATCCAAGAATCTCAGTAAACCCCAAGCAGTTTAAACACAACAAAACCATACCTAGGCACATCATAGTCCAACCTCTGAATCAAGGATAAAGGGAAAAACCTAAAAGCAGCCAGAGGATGGAAAAGGCAAGTTGTCTTCAAAGAAGTGAAAATAATACTAACAACATACCCCTCAATACAACACAATCCACGGATGCCAAGATATAGTGTAACCACATCTTTAAACTGCTATAAGAACTAGAGAAAGAAGAACAAAAAAAGAAACCCCAAAGTTAGTAGAAGGAAAGAAATCATAAAGATCAGAGCAGAAATAAATGAAATAGAAACAAAGAAAACAATAGCAAAGATCAATAAAACTAAAAGCTGGTTATTTGAGAAGATAAACAAAACTGATAAACCATTAGCCAGACTCATCAAGAAAAAAAGGGAGAGAACGCAAATCAATAAAATTAGAAATGAAAAAGGAGAAATCACAACAGACACTGCAGAAATACAAAGGATTCTAAGAGACTACTACAAAAAACTATATGCCAATAAAATGGACAACCATGAAGAAGCGGACAAATTCTTAGAAAGGTATAATCTTCCAGGACTGAACCAGGAAGAAATAGAAAACATAAACAGACCAATCAAAAGTAATGAAATTGCAACTGTGATTAAAAATCTTCCAACAAACAAAAGTCCAGGACCAGATAGCTTCACAGGTGAATTCTATCAAACATTTAGAGAAAAGCTAATGCCTATCCTTCTCAAACTCTTCCCAAAAATTGCAGAGGAAGGAACACTCCCAAACTCATTCTACGAGGCCACCACCACCCTGATACCAAAACCAGACAAAGATACTACAAAAAAAGAAAATTACAGACCAATATCATTCATGAATATAGATGCAAAGATCCTCAACAAAATACTAGCAAACAGAATGCAACGACGCATTAAAAGGATCATACACCATGATCAAGTGGGATTTATCCCAGGTATGCAAGGATTCTTCAATATACTCAAATCAATCAATGTGATACACCATATTAACAAATTGAAGAAGAAAAACCATATGATCATCTCAATAGATGCAGAAAAAGCTTTGGACAAAATTCAACACCCATTTATGATAAAAACTCTCCAGAAAGTGGGCATAGAGGGAACCTACCTCAACATAATAAAGGCCACATACAACAAACCCACAGCAAACATCGTTCTCAATGGTGAAAAACTGAAACCATTTCCACTAAGATCAGGAACAAGACCAGGTTGCCTACTCTTACCACTATTATTCAACATAGTTTTGTAAGTTTTAGCCACAGCAATCTGAGAAGAAAAAGAAAGAAAAGGAATCCAAATCGGAAAAGAAGAAGTAAAACTGTCACTGTTTGCAGATGACATGATACTATATATAGAGAATCCTAAAGATACTACCAGAAAACTACTAGAGCTAATCAATGAATTTGGTAAAGTAGCAGGATACAAAATTAATGCACAGAAATCTCTTGCATTCTTATACACTAATGATGAAAAATCTGAAAGAGAAATTAATGAAACACTCCCATTTACCATTGCAACAAAAAGAATAAAATACCTAGGAATAAACCTACCTAAGGAGACAAAAGACCTGTATGCAGAAAACTATAAGACACTGATGAAAGAAATTAAAGATGATACAAACAGATGGAGAGATATACCATGTTCTTGGATTGGAAGAATCAGTATTGTGAAAATGACTATACTACCCAAAGCAATCTACAGATTCAATGCAATCCCTATCAAACTACCACTGGCATTTTCCACAGAACTAGAACAAAAAAATTTCACAATTTGTATGGAAACGCAAAAGACCCCAAATAGCCAAAGCAATCTTGAGAAAGTAAAACGGAGCTGGAGGAATCAGGCTCCCAGACTTCAGACTATACTACAAAGCTACAGTAATCAAGACAGTACGGTACTGGCACAAAAACAGAAATATAGATCAATGGAACAGCATAGAAAACCCAGAGATAAACCCACGCACATATGGTCAACTAATCTATGACAAAGGAGGCAGGATATACAATGGAGAAAAGACAGTCTCTTCAATAAGTGGTGCTGGGAAAACTGGACAGACACATGTAAAAGAATGAAATTAGAACACTCCCTAGCACCATACACAAAAATAAACTCCAAATGGATTAAAGACCTAAGTGTAAGACTGGACACTATAAAACTCTTAGAGGAAAACATAGGAAGAACACTCTTTGGCATGAATCACAGCAAGATCTTTTTTGACCCACCTACTGGAGTAATGGAAGTAAAAACAAATGAGACCTAATGAAACTTATAAGCTTTTGCACAGCAAAGGAAACCATAAAGAAGGTGAAAAGACAACCCTCAGAATGGGAGAAAATATTTGCAAACGAATCAATGGACAAAGGATTAATCTCCAAAACATACAAAAAGCTCATGCAGTTCAATATCAAAAAACCAAAACACCCAGTCAAGAAATGGGCAGAAGGGGCTTCCCTGGTGGCGCAGTGGTTAAGAATCCACCTGCCAATGCAGGAGACATGGGTTCGAGCCCTGGTCCAGGAAGATCCCACATGCCGTGGAGCAACTAAGCCTGTGCACCACAACTACTGAGCCTGCGCTGTAGGGCCTGTGAGCCACAACTACTGAGCCTGTGTGCCACAATTACTGAGCCTGTGCTCTAGAGCCCATGCTCTGCAACAAGAGAAGCCATCGCAATGAGAATCCCACGCACTGCAAAGAAGAGTAGCCCCCTCTCTCCGCAACTAGAGAAAGCCCGTGTGCAGCAACGAAGACCCAGCGCAGCCAAAAATTAATTAATTAATTAATTAATTTTTAAAAAAATGGGCAGAAGACCTAAATAGACATTTCTCCAAAGAAGACATATAGATGGCCAAAAGGCACATGAAAAGATGCTCAACATCATTAATTATTAGAAAAATGCAAATCAAAACTACAATGAGGTATCACCTCACACTGGTCAGAATGGCCATCATCAGAAAACCTACAAATGATAAATGCTGGAGAGGGTGTGGAGAAAAGGGAACCCTCTTGCACTGTTGGTGGGAATGTAAATTGATACAGCCACTATGGAGAACAGTATGGAGGTTCCTTAAAAAACTAAAAATAGAACTACCATATGACCCAGCAATCCCACTACTGGGCATATACCCTGAGAAAATCATAATTCAAAAGCACACAGGTACCACAATGTTCATTGCAGCACTATTTACAATAGCCAGGACATGGAATCAACCTAAATGTCCCATGACAGATGAATGGATAAAGATGTGGTACATATATACAATGGAATATTACTCAGCCATAAAAAGGAACGAGGGCTTCCCTGGTGGAGCAGTGGTTTAGAATCTGCCTGCCAATGCAGGGGACGCAGGTTCAAGCCCTGGTCTGGGAAGATCCCACATGCCACAGAGCAACTAAGCCCGTGAGCCACAACTACCGAGCCTGCACTCTAGAGCCCGCGAGCCACAACTATTGAAGCCTGCGTGCATAGAGCCTGCACTCCACAAGAGAATCCACCGCAATGAGAAGCCCACGCACTGCAATTAAGAGTAGCCCCTGCTCACCACAACTAGAGAAAGCCCACGTGCAGCAACGAAGACCCAACGCAGCCAAAAATAAATTAAAAAAAAAGAAGGAATGAAATTGGGTCCTTTGTAGAGATGTGGATGGACCTAGAGACTGTCATACAGAGTGAAGTAAGTCAGAAAGAGAAAAATAAATATTGTATATTAACGCATATAGGTGGAATCTAGAAAAATGGTACAAATGAACCTATTTGCAAGGCAGAAATAGAGACACAGATGTACAGGACAAGCGTATGGACACTAGAGGGAAAGGGAGGGTGGGATGAATTGGGAGATTGGGATTGACATATATACACTAATATACACTAATATGTATAAAATAGATAACTAATGAGGACCTGCTGTATAGCACAGAGAACTCCACTTTGCTGTATGGTAGAAACTAACACAATATTGTAAAACAACTATACCCCAATTTAAAAAAATAAAAAAATAAAAGCTTGTTCTAACCAATCCTAAATCTTTATTGCCTTTGGGAGTTATGTAGCTTAGCCATTACAAGCCTCCTCCTTTCCTTCCCAGTGTTTGAAAAGCAGAAAAGGGTTTGGTGCTCTAACCTGAACACATAGCACCCAACACCATTTTGGGGATGTTTGTTAGGAGCAGCCTGAGAGGGTCCCCTGCATGTTTTGACTTTTGTATGTGTAATAGATTTATTAAAAATACATGTATTAAAACCCACAATTTTAAAAGTAAATTAAAATGTTAAATATTTTGGTAATAAATGAAGGAAACAAGTAAAAAAAAAACTGCGATAAAACTACCACTCTATAATTCTATGTCCAGTGAAATATCCTTCAAAAGTGAAAGTGAAATAAAGATGTTTTTGCCTCATACCAGTCAAAATGACTATCATCAAAAAATCCCCAAACAATAAATCTTGGAAAGGGTGGTGGAGAGAAGGGAACACTCCTACACTACTGGTGGGAATGTACATTGGTATATAGCCACTATGGAGACCAGTATGGAGGTCCCTTAAAAAACTAAAAATAGAGCTACCATATGATCCTGCAATCCCACTCCTGGGCATATATCTGGAGAAAAACATGGTCTGAAAAGATATATACACCCCAGCATTCATTGCAGCACTGTTTACAGTAGCCAAGACATGGAAGCAACCTCAATGTCCATCGACAGAGGAATGGATAAAGAAGATGTGGCACATATATACAATGGAATATTATTCAGCCATTAAAAAGAATGAAATAATGCCATTTGCAGCAGTATGGACGGACCTAGAGATTGTCATACTGAGTGAAGTAAGTCAGACAAAGGGAAATATTGTATGATATTGCTTATATGCAGAATCTAAAAAGAAATGATATAATGAACTTATTTACAAAACAGAAACAGACTCACAGACTTAGAGAACGAACTTATGGTTACCAGTGGGGAAGGGATAGTTACAGAGTTTGGGATTGACATATACACACTGCTATATTTAAAATGGATAACCAACAAGGACCTACTGTATAGCACAGGGAACTCTGCTCAATATTATGTAACAACCTAAATGGGAAAAGAATTTGAAAAAGAATAGATACATGTATATGTATAACTGAATCACTTTGCTGTACACCTGAAACTATCACAACTTTGTTCATCAACTATACTCCAATATAAAATAAAGGGTTAAAAAAATAAAAAATAAAATAAAAATTTTTTAAAAGATGTTTTTGGACAAACAAAAGTTGTGAGAATTCATTGATAGCAGAGCTGCACTATAAAAAATACTAATTCTTTCAGGCTAAAGAAAATTATACTATTACTTTGAAGAACAGAACTACAGAAAAGAATGAAGGGCAGAAGGGGTATATATGTGGGTAAATATACAGATGGTCCCCAACTTAGGATGGTTTGACTTAACGACTTTTTGACTTTATGGTGGTGTGAAAGTGATAAGCATTCAGTAGAAGTCATACTCTAAATTTTGAATTTTGATCATTCCCAATGATCAAATGACTTAGCGATGTTTGATATGATACTCTCTCCTGAAGCTGAACAGTGGCAGCAAGCTCCACCTACAACCATTCTGTTTTTCACTTTCAGTACAGTTTTCAATATATTACATGAGATATTCAACACTATTATATAATAGGCTTTGTGTTAGATGATTTTGCTCAAATGTAGGCTAATATAAGAGTTCTGAGCACGTTAAAGGTAGGCTAGGCCAAGCTGTGGTGTTCGGTAGATTACGTGTATTAAATTCATTTTTGACTTATGATATTTTCAACTTGTGATGTGCTTATCTGTATGGAACCCCATTATAAGTTGAGGAAGATCTGTAAAACTTTATTATTTAAAGTAGCAATAATATCAGTGTCTTGCGGTAGAATGTATGTAGAAGTGAAATATATGATAAGAGCACAAAGGATGGGAGCAGATAAATGGGTCTCTACTGTTGTATAATTTTTGCATTTGTCATAAAGTTGCAATGTGCTAATTTAAGGTAAACTGTAATAAATTACAGATGCATGATGTAGTCTCTAACCCTCTGTAGCAAGATTTCTCAGCCTTGTCACTCTTCGATAGCTCTTTGTTGTGGGAGGCTCTCTTGTGTATTGCGAGAGTTTTAACAGTATTCCTGGCCTCTACCCAGTAGATGCCACTAGCACCCGCCACCAAGTGTGACAACCAGAAATATCTCCAGACATTGCCAAATGTCCTCTGGGAGCAAAATCACCCCTGGATGAGAAATACTGCCCTAGAATAACCACTAAAAACATTAGAAAATGGTATAAGCAAAATAGCATAATAATAATGAGAAACTTGATTAATCCCAAGTAAGGCAGGATAAGAGGAACAAAGAAACAATGGACAGAGGAGACAAATAGAAAACAATAATAATGCAACTATATTATTAATTACATTAATATAAACAAACGAAATGCTATTTACAAGAGACATTTTACATATAAGGATACAGATAGATTGAAAGTAAAAGGATGGAAAATATACCATGCAAACACCACCACCACCAACAAAGCTATCATGGTTATATTAATGTCAGACAAAGTAGTCTTTAAGGCAAGAATTATTCCTGGAGATAAAGAGGCACATTTTGTAATGACAAAAATGTCAATTCAAAAGGAAGACAATAGTCCTCATACTCTGAGGTAGATACTATTTTTTTTATTATTCCAGTTTTTACAGATGAAGAATCTAAATCATAGAAACATTATGAGACCTACACAAATAGTAAATAATGGATCGAGAACAAGCTTATGCTTTTAAATGCTATACAGTATTCTTTGGCAAAAACAAAAACAAAATGAAACAAAACCAAAAAACAAATCATTTCTTTTTGTGATTGAAATTAAAAGATCGCAGTACCCAAGGAACAATGCCACTTTTCTATATTCCTTTAGGGAAGCAGAGCGATTTCCCCACAAAGGCATTAATTACTTAAATTTAAACTTCAACCAGAATGAGGCCTTGGGCTCTCATTTCAGTTGTGAAAGTAACAGAAAAACGTTCTATGATACCATACCCTAAGTGTAAAAGCGCATTCGGCGCAGCTGTGGTCTAGGATCCTCACAGAACACTTCAAGCTACTTCCAAAAATCAAGTTCAAATCATCACTTTTTAGATTGCTGTAAAACAAAGTGGAAACTTTCTTTTTCCATTACTACTCAAACTGCTTCAACAAAGCAAGTCCTATATTCCTGAGGGAAGCATAGAAAGGATATGAGTGAAATTTAATTTTGTCAGAAAAGTAAATAAAAAATAAATTTCCAGTAAGTCATATTCCTCTGTTCTCTGGGAAATAACATATTCAGTGTCTGAATCTCCTGAAAAAGGCTCTGGACAGGTTGGGAAGCCACTAATCTGCAGGGAGCCATTTGGTCCTTGGCATAATTTTTTCTACATTTGAAAATGTATTATTAGTTATTTTATTATAAAACTTATACATACCTGGGAAGGGAAAAACAAACTTTAATGTGGAGAACCTTGGGAAACACCATCTTAAGCAAGAAATCAATGTTTTTTTGTTTTGTTATTTATTTATTTATTTATTTATTTATTTTCGGCTGTGTTGGGTCTTTGTTGCTGTGCGTGGGCTTTCTCTAGTTGCAGCGAATAGGGGCTGTTCTTTGTTGTAGTGCACGGGCTTTCTCATTGCGGTGGCTTCTCTTGTAGAGCACAGGCTCTAGGTGCACAGGCTTCAGCAGTTGCAGCACACGGGCTCAGTAGTTGTCGTGCATGGGCTCTAGGGAGCGCGGGCTTCAGTAGTTGTGGTGCGCAGGCTCAGTAGTTGTGGTGCACGGGCTTGGTTGCTCCGGGGCATGTGGGATCTTCCCAGACCAGGGATCGAACCCGTGTCCCCTGCATTGGCAGGTGGATTCTTAACCACTGAGCCACCAGGGAAGTCCCAAGAGATCAATGTTAACATTAGCAGTGATAAATCATGTTGAATATCATGTACTCTCAATATAATGCAATGGGACATATCACTTCTATGGTATTTTTTTCCAAAAACTCATAACTCTAGTCTAATTAGGATAAAATATCAGATAAACACAAATAGAGGGTTATTCTACAAAATACCTGACCAGTACTTCTCAAAACTGTCAAGGTCATGAAAAACAAGGAAAGAAACTGTCACAGACCAGAGCCAACTAAGGAGACATGGCAACTAAATGCAATGTGGTATACTGGATTGGATCCTGGAAATGAAACATGGAATTAGTAGAAAAACTGGTAAAATATTATTTAAGTCTGGAATTTAGTTAATAATGACCAGTGTTGTTTTCCTAATTTTGACAAATATGCCATGGTAATATAAAATGATCACATTAAGAGAAACTGAAACTGTATACTATTTTGCAACTTTTCTGTAAATCTAAAATTATTCCAAAATAAAAAAGCTTATTTAGAAATGTACTACATGATTGTGGTGGAAAGAAAAAAATGAAAGAAAGAATAAAGAAGGGAAAGAAAGAAGTGGAAGATAGGAAGGAGGGAAGGAAGGAAGGAAGGAAGGAAGGCAGGAAGGAAGGTGGAAAAGAACAAAACAATAATAAATGTAAAGAGTAAAGAATTTTTTTAAATCCTCTAGAGGCAAACTATTATTAAAAAGTTTTTGTGTATAATTGCAGACTTTTTTCCATGCATCTAGGCATATTCAAATATATATGATTTTTTATACAGAGAAAGGATATTATGCATGTCTTATAACTTGATTTTTCACTTAATATATAATGACTATATTTCCATTAATTCATACATTCAGTCAGCATATATACAGTGACTGGTAATTATTCAAAAGGAAAGAGTATGTGAATATGGCTTTTAGCACTTCCTGAAGGTATTATTCTGCAAGTCGTGAGAGGTATCAGAAAAGGAAAGGAAAAGAGTTGAGTACATGGCAAGTAATTTTTAAGAGTGAATCTTTGACTAAGGATTCAGAAGGGGGGGGGCAGATGTTACTTGATATGCCCAGATTCCTTGGGTATGAAGACACTTCTACAGCCCAAAGCCTAGTCATTTCACATGCAAATTTAGACCTGTTCTTGGGACAGTTGGTGGGGAAAACAATTTAGTCTCTTGTGGATCATGAGGGATGAAGAACTGAGGATTATAGCTATTGCCATTATAAGTCTGCCTGAAGGTGAAACTCAATTTCTTATTCGCAAAATAGAATACTGGACTTTAAAATGGGCTCTTACAGAGAGTATGTTTATGTTGTGCCTTTTCAGATGTACTGCTGATCTAGGTACTTACCAATGCTAAGCTAAGTGCTATCAGCAGTAGCACTAATAAAACAATTTTATTATTCAATACAGTATTTTCTATAAATCTGGGCTCAAGATTAAGATGTTGATGCTGTCTCTTATAACACATACCAACAGATTATTTAAACTATCTCCGATGAAAGGTTCAGGACAATCTATAGCTCTCAAAGTGCAGGACACTTGAGTGAAAAATCACCAAAAGCTTGGGGCTGCCTTCAGAGACTGGGTCTATGGTGGTGATCAACTCTGTGGTCACGGCAGCTTGTCAATGTTCCAACTAGGAGGTAAGGACAATGGACAAAATGCAAGCTAAAATGGCGAGTTAAAGGAAAAACCAAAGGTTTCCTAGAAAAAACCTATATAAGCTATCTCCAGACGAATAAATACTTTGCTTGAAGGATAGCATAAATGAGTACTGGTTAATGGTATATTACATGATACCCTGTGCAAGGGCAATGGAAAAAATTGGTTATACCTCAAGAATGCTATTCCCATGGTTGTGAGAGTTTCTCATGATGGCATTAGCCATTTGGGGAAGGAAAGAACTGTAGACATAGGATCTAGCTTGAGGCTGAAAATGACTAGGGGCACCAGGGTCAAATGTGAAAATTCTCCCTGCATTCAATGAAAAATGTTGCCACCTCTTCTTACATGGGAGGATACAAGAGGAAGCCTGCAACCCAGAAGAGGGCCCCCTCACTCTACCATGCTGGCACCTTGATTGGGACTCCCAGCCTCCAGAACTTTTGGGAGGTCAGAAATCTGAAATTTGTTTCACTGCACTAAAGTCAAAGCATAGACAGGACAAGGATCTCAGTCCTATAGCTGCAAGGAACTGAATTCTGGCAGCGGTGAGCTTGGAAGAGAATTATGAGCCTCAGATGAGATAGCAGCCCAGACTGACATGTTGATTGCAGCCTTGTGGGACCCTGAACTGAGGACTCAGTCGAACTGTGCCTGACTAAAGACCCATGGAAATTGTGAGTTAATAAACTGGTAAAAAAAATTTTTTTTTAATGTTGCCAACACAGCAGCTTCCCTGGAAGCCATTCAAAGCCAAATACTCTTAGAGTTGGTAAGTGTTGCTTACTGTGCCCTGAATTCCAAAACAGAGCACAATAAAATGCGTTCCCAAAGAGACAAATCTTACTCTTAGCCAATCAGCCACATGCTCAGAATCCAGAAGAATGTGCAGGAGAGTGTTCCCCTTGCGGGAGAACTGGAAGTAGCTTTTCCACACTCTGCAGCTCGTCTTGTCTGCTCCACTACAAGTGTGTTGAATCCTGTCCTGATTCTTAGATCCACTCATATAGTCACCTTTCTCCTAGGGAACCTCTTCCTTTTTTGGAGTATTATCTCTACCTTCATTCCTCCACAGACCCCTCCTGCTCTTAAACCTCTGTGCTTTCCTCTTCTGAGCTCCTACATTTTGTTTGCTTTAGACTTTGACCCAGGTTGTTTGCCATTTGTTCCATCTAGTTTTTTCATGGAAGATGGAAAGATCTTTAAATCTGTGTAGAAGGAAGATAGGGTGAAGGAAGCCATCCCCATCAATCTGGCATTTGAACATAACTTCTGTGAGTTATCATGTTAAAAGAATCCCAGTCGGGGCTTCCCTGGTGGCGCAGTGGTTGAGAATCTGCCTGCCAATGCAGGGGACACGGGTTCGAGCCCTGGTCTGGGAAGATCCCACATGCCGCGGAGCAACTGGGCCCGTGAGCCACAACTACTGAGCCTGCGCGTCTGCAGCCTGTGCTCCGCAACAAGAGAGGCCGCGACGGTGAGAGGCCCGCGCACCGCGATGAAGAGTGGCCCCCGCTTGCCACAACTAGAGAAAGCCCTCACACAGAAACGAAGACCCAACACAGCCAAAAATATAAATAAATAAATAAATAAATAAATAATATTAAAAAAAAAAAAAGAAATCCCAGTCTCTTTAGTCTATTTACAGTTGCATTTAAAATAGTCTTCTTCTTGGGACTTCCCTGGTGGTGCAGTGGTTAAGAATCTGCTTGCCAACGCCGGGGACATGGGTTCGATCCCTGGTCCGGGAAGATCCCACATGCTGTGGAGCAACTAAGCCCATGCGCCACAACTACTGAGCCTGCGCTCCAGAGCCCGTGAGCCACAACTACGGAAGCCCACACTCCTAGAGCCCGTGCTCTGCAACAAGAGAAGCCACCACGATGGGAAGCCCACGCACCACAACAAAGAGTAGCCCCCGCTCGCCACAACTAGAGAAAGCCCATGCACCGCAATGAAAACCCAATGCAGCCAAAAATAAAAATAAATAAATAAAATAAAATAGCCCTCTTCCATTATCCTACTTCCTGTGTATTTGTACCCACATTCCTCCACCCCCAACACACACACCATTCTAAGAAGGGACAAGTAAATCAAAAGACTGTAGATTTTACTGTTGTGAAATTATAATGGAAAATTTATGTTGGCTGCAGTTAGTATAGTATAATGAGCTCCCTGTCCACCCTCCATTTTGCACAATCCAGTGTCCATTTGCCTACATTCATAAACTAGGAGAGGGTTTTGTTTTGTTTTAATTATGGGGAGAGGACCAAAAGAGATGAAGAAAGAGGATAAAGGTGATGATATAGAATGTGTCCCCAACCCTGTGGACTGAGTGACCTCTTGTGGTTAGAGAGGATGAGAAAGCTAGAAGTTGCAGGGAACATTCAAGAAAGGCTCTGGGGAATTCCCTGGTGGTCCAGTGATTAGGACTTGGCGCTTTCACTGCCGGGCCCAGGTTCCATCCCTGGTAGAGAACTAAGATTCTACAAGCTGCGCGGGCAGGCGTGGCCAGAAAGAAAGGCTCTGAAACTCGGGGTACAAGCAAGTTGGCTTTAGAACCCAGACAACACAGTGTAACACAGAGTAGGGAGGCCCTTTACCTCTTCATGGGACCATGTACAGGTCTGATACACCAAAGACTGGGCATCTTAGAAGCATCTAGAGACAGCCTACTTGACACTATAGGTGGTGTCAGTGGTGATGCTTTTCTGAGTAGCTTTACAGGCAGCAAATGTAGACAAAGGGGATCCAAAAAAGGAGGAAAGAACAGAGTGCCTGCTGAGTGGAAATCAAAGCTGATAGATTAGTCACATGTGAGGCATCCCCTTGCTGCAGTCTCACAGCAGATATTTGAATTATATACATATACACATACACATATTTATGAAAATGTATTAACTGCATTAATGTGTATGTAGAAACACAAAAGAATCTATAGATAAATATAATTCATAAGTGAATTTTGCAAATTCAATGGGTAAAGTCAATGTGCGGGACTTCCTTGGTGGCACGGTGGTTAAGAATCCGCCTGCCGATGCAGGGGACATGGGTTCGATCCCTGGTCTGGGAAGATCCCACATGCCACGGAGCAACTAAGCCGGTGTGCCACAACTACTGAGCCTGCGTGACTAGAGCCCATGCTCCACAACAAGAGAAGCCACTGCAATGAGAAGCCCATGCACCGCAATGAAGAGTAGCCCCCACTCGCTGCAACTAGAGAAAGCCCACGCAAAGCAAAGAAGACCCAACGCAGCCAAAAATAAATAAATAAAATAAATAAATTTATTTTAAAAATTCAGTGTGCAAAAATCAGTTTTATTTCAATATACTACCAAAAAGCAATTGTAAATAAAAAATTGAAAAAGATACCATTTACAATAACATAAACTACCTAGGAATTAATCAAACAAGACTTCTACCCAGGAAACTACAAAGTATTATTGAAAAACGTTGAAACAGAAGAAAGCAAATGGAGGAATTTGCTAAGTTCATGGACTGGAGGATTCAATATTTTAAAGATGTCAGTTCTCTCCAAATTGATTTATAGATTGCAATCCAACCAATCAAAATCTCTGTACATTCTCCTCCTTCTCCTTTTCCTTCTCCTTCTCCTTCACCTTCTCCTTCTCCTCCTCCTCCTCCTCCTCCTCCTCCTTCTTCTTCTTCTTCCTCTTCTTCTTCTTCTCCTTCTTCTCCTTCTTCTCCTTCTTCTCCTCCTTCTCCTCCTTCTCCTCCTCCTCCTCCTCCTTCCTCTTCTTCCTCTTCTTCCTCTTCTTCCTCTTCTTCCTCTTCTTCCTCTTCCTCTTCCTCTTCCTCTTCTTCTTCTTCTTCTTCTTCTTCTTCTTCTTCTTCTTCTTCTTCTTCTTCTTCTTCTTCTTCTTCTTCTTCTTCTTCTTCTTCTCCTTCTTCTCCTTCTTCTCCTTCTTCTCCTTCTTCTCCTTCTCCTCCTTCTCCTCCTTCTCCTCCTTCTCCTCCTTCTCCTCCTTCTTCTTCTTCTCTTGTGGAAATTGACAGGCTGACTCTACAAAGCAGTGCAAAGAGCCAAGAACAGCCAAGACAATCCTAAAGAAGAACAAAGAGGATTGATGCCATCAGATAGTGAGACTTATAAAAGTACATTAATAGATAGTTTGGTCTTTTCAAAAGGGTAGACAAATAGAGCAATAGAACAGAGTCCAGAAATAAGCCCACACATATATGGACATTTGATTTATGACAAAGGTGACACTGCAGAGTAATAAGAAGTATTTTTTTAAATTAATCCTTCTGGGTCAATGGAATATCCATAAAGGACAAAATGAATCTTGACCTCAACCTCACATTTATACAAAAATAATTTCAAGGTGGATTGTAGATCTAAATGTGAAAGGTAAAACAGTAAAGCTTCTAGAATATAACATAGTAGAATATATTCATGAAATTGGAATAACAAAGATTTCTCAAATAGGACAAATAACACTAACCATTAAATGAAAAGATTGATAGATTGGAATACATTCAAATTTAGAACTCTGACCATCAAATTATATCATTAAGAGAGTGAAAAGGTAAGCCAAAGAGTAGGATACGTTTGCAAAATTTTTAACTGACAAAGGACTCATATACAAAATCCACGAAGAACCACTAAATATCAGTAAAAGAGAAAACCCTATAGATAAAATAGGCAAAACACTTGAATAAGCACTTAATAAAAGAAAACATTAATGAAGAATAAACATATTTAAAGGTGTGCAGCATCATTAGTCATCAGGGAAGTTTAAATAAAAACCACAATGATGTACCACTACACATTCACTAGAATGTCAGAATTAAAGGGTGATGATAAAAAATGATGAGGATGTGGAGCAACAGAAACTCTCATATATTGCTGGTAAAAATGTAAATTGTTGCAACCACTTTGGAAAGTCGTCTGGCATTCTCTACTAAATCTGAACATGTAATATTATACATGTATATAAAAGGCCTAGCACTGCAGTAACATTTCAATAAAATGATGTGTAAGATATATAGGAATCATTTTTCTTGGATAAAGTACTTTGAAAAGCCAGTAGGGTGAGGGAAAGATTCTCATGGGGGCATGGATTTTTAACAAGAGTAGATTGTTGCTTTTTGACTTAACCACTAGTCTTTTATTTAGCTAAGTGGGGCACCAAGATGAGGATGAGTTGGGTATCTAAGGATAATTGCGGTAGTATTGAAAAATAATTTCTGTGAAGAAGGAGAAGAAAGGATTGATAACATGAGAAGAATTCTTCATTGAAAAACAGAGTGTTTGACAACTATCTGAAATTTCATAAAGGTGCATGATATAAACTCTTTCCCTGGTTCCCCCAATATATTTGATAAAAAATCTATAGCCTCGTTTTATGAAACAGCATTTGGGAAGGTATAAGGAAGGTCATTACCAGAAATCAGATTTTGCTGCTAGCCAGTCACTCTAGCACAGAGTCAAGGGGATGTGACGAACCTGGCTTTATTTTTCCCCATCAAATCATCAATGAGTCCAAAATTCTCCTTCAATGGGCATTAGGGAGTCCCACCTTTCTCTCCTATCATCTCCTCCACTTCCAGGAGATCTTCTTAAGTCTTGCTCCTACCCCCTACATTTCCACTCTTGAATTCCCCACCTGAGAAGATTTTATATAGATGTTTTGGATTCTTAGAGGTCTGTGAAATAAACAGACCCTTCGCTGATATTGCCGACAGTTTGCTGGTATGTTGATGTGCTACCTGTCTCAAGCCCATATGAAGAGGAGAGGAAGAGAAGGTAGGGGAAGAAGACTCTTCCCTACCAGAAATGCAAATTTATTAAAGATGTGTGGGCTTGCGTTTATTTAGGGGATGCGCTGGTGGAACTGAAATAAGAGGAAGGGCTACCGGGGGATCCTGGTATTGGTGGCTATTGTTGTTATTCCAACCATATTTAGAAAGCAATATAACCCTGTCATTATCGAAAGAAATGAACCTACAGCTTGGAAGTGGCCCTTTCTTCTTAGAGGCTTCAGCCTTGAAGTTGTCCTGGAAGATGTCATAGTATCTGTCCTTCCAGCCTTCAGCTGGTGGACATGAACGCAGATTTTGAGGATCCAAGAAATTCAGCAGTGCTACAAGATCAGGAGAATCACTTTCAAAGGATCAGAAAGAATGTACTGCTCAGGGAGGTGCAGAGGCTATAAATTCAATGAAGGAGGGTTTTAATTACAAGATTGATGATAAAACCAACTGGCATTAAGCACATGGCAAAGGAAGTAGAAAGAAGAAACCAAGACCGTTTGACGACAGCAGTTCACTGTGTGCTTGGAAAGTAGCCAAGAGGAGCTTAAGGGGGACAATTCTGGGTCCAAGGTTGTTGTAAGGTGTTACTATTACATAGTGCAATTGTGGAAAGATTAGAGGAAGGTTACAGAGTAAGAAAGTGGAGAAAGGGAGAGTGCAAAGTCAGAAAAGAACCATGTCTATTGGGGAAAGAAAAACGTACCTTATAAATAACATGTATTATTGGGCTCCATTCTCCTGCTGTAGGAAACAGCAAAAACAACTCTGAAAATTTGCTGGTAAGGTACACCCAAATAACTATGACTGATTGTACTTGAAATTATACACACTATAAAATGTGGTATAGCAGTGTTTTAAGTGCCAACTTATTCCCAAGGAACACCAGGCTCGTTAGGGGAAACAACTTTTCAAGACCCAAATATGATCTCTGTCACTTAACTATCTGTTTGCCTGTGATTTCCATTTCTTTTTTTTTTTTTTTTTTAATTTTATAGCTACTTTATTTATTTCTTTCTTTATTTTTGGCTGTGTTGGGTCTTCGGTTCGTGCGAGGGCTTTCTCTAGTTGCGGCAAGCGGGGGCCACTCTTCATCGCGGTGCAGGGACCGCTCTTCATCGCGGTGCGCGGGCCTTTCTCTATCGCGGCCCCTCCCGTTGCGGGGCACAGGCTCCAGACGCGCAGGCTCAGTAGTTGTGGCTCACGGGCCCAGCTGCTCCGTGGCATGTGGGATCTTCCCAGACCAGGGGTCGAACCCGTGTCCCCTGCATTGGCAGGCAGATTCTCAACCACTGCGCCACCAGGGAAGCCCTGTGATTTCCATTTCTAAATAATCATTGTACATGGATGGACAGGGTAAACATTGAATCTATACGATAAGTTGCCTGTCTTATAAACCAGAAAAGAGAATATTTATTTCACTTTGATATTTAAGATTCTCTGGTGGTTAGAAAAAAATGACTTAACTGAAATTCCAATAGTTTAAAAATATAAGCATACATGTATCTATTCCAGGCCAGATATCTTAGTCAGTTTCTACTGACTACTTATAGGTAAATCATAGAAGGAAAGCCCCCCAGACATTGTGCACAGCCAGGTTAAGAAAAAGAATGGTTCATTCTCAGTGGTAAAACTTAGAAACTGGTGGTCTCTCCCTGCAAAATTCAGCCTTTCCAACCAGGGTTTAGTTTGAAAGAGATGCATTAAGCTAACTTTTGTGCCGAAAGAGAATAGTCCCTGTGGTGCTTAAGTACTCTGTGTGTCTTCCTGCAGAATATTCTTCAAAAAGACCTGGATCAAGTATGACTAATCTCTAACATTTTGGTGAGAGTAAGTTATTCCTGGTCACCTCCCCTTACAAATATCTGAGAGTAAGAGATCCCTGCTTCTTACCACATTGTGTAAGTCCAATTCAATGGCAGGTGTACATATATGTGTCGAGGCAGATACCCCCTCATGTACTAGTCATGATGTATTTTGATATTTTCTGCAGGTGTCTCTAGATGACATATTTAGATATTTTATGAATCATATTCTAAGGAGCAGTACTTTGAGATATCACCACCTGATTAGAGTAATTTATTTATAGGCTCTTCATTATTTGGCAATTTGATCGAATCTACATATTTGCAATGATAAACACGTATGTGTTCCAAAGAAAATGCTCACCAAGTATAAGTTATTTTTGGTTATTTGTGGTAGGCTTGTACTAAGATAGATGTTGTAGAAATCAGCCCATTTCTGACTAATGAGGGCAAAATCTCTCCAAGTGAAGAGAACAGTGTCATCAGACACTTAAAAACAATTAAGTTCATTTAATTGAGTTTTAAGTTAAAAGCAATTGAGTTCATGGAGCAATAACATGTTGTTTTTTTAAAAATATTCAATTGAAGTTTTTTCATTACTTTTAACTCAGTGTTTCTCCACACCAAACACAATTGAAAATATGTGTAAATTTTTCTCAAGAGAGAACAAAATCAATTTTGTCCTTTTTAATCCCTGAATTTATATGAAGTAGGGTAGGTCACATTAGCCAATTTGCAAATGGGACATTTCTTTAAGGTGGGCCTTAATATTCACATACTACTTCTCCTATTGAGTAATTCCATGATCCTCCTCACTGCAATTGATTAGACTCCAAGTATTATTGTTGATCTATGCTTCCTCCTTCAGCATAAGCAGTGCTTGAATTATCTATTAGGTCCTTGGGGGGACTCCTAGATTTATAGCAGGGTTGGGAGAAACCCATATGGGAGTCAAAGCAATACACAGATGAAAGGACTCCCTCCCTACAAGGGGATATGTTGTTCTGTTCCACCCAGAAGGAAGGGGAAAATAGGTCTGGTTGGAGTTTTCACAGTAATAAGGGAGGGACCATTCAGAAATCTGCTGCTGTATTAACATAAATAATTCCTCTGTTGCTATGGCTTTATAATTTATCCAACAAACATCTAGAAAGATATCAGCATGTTCCAAAAAAGCTTAGAGAAGTTTTTTAAAGTTTTATATTTATTCATAAGGGAGATTTTGTTGCATTACATATGCCAATGTTTTATATTATCTTAATGCCTTCAGAGACTCTGCTTAGAGTTAGCAAGCCTTCTGATATAGTTTTAATTCAAGTTCCAATACAAGTGGTTTCCCCTTTTCTGTGATCATGACTGAAGCCAGTGAAGAATGATGGATGCACGCACACACACACACACACACACACACACACACTCACACAAGTGAGTCAAGGGAACGTGATTCTCCACTTTGATAATACCTAGGAGTTCTGCCAGCTTTGAGATTTTCTCATTTGGCTCTTAGGGAGGTTTTCCAACCACCGGGGTATACTTCAAAAGGCTCAGACAGTAACATACATGTAAATAGGTGGGGCCTATTAAGTAAGGTAGTTGGACAGCTCCTTCCAAGTGTAATTTCAGAGGGCATTTCATTCATTCATTGATTCATTCAAAGGAACAGAATTATGTAAAACCCGACGAGGTGCTGGAGACAATAATGGTCAATAATATGGACCTAGGCCCCAAAAGTCACTCAGACTAGTTGGCGAGACAAAGTAAACACTCAATTTTAATGCAGTATGATAATTACTAAAATAGTGGTGAGAGGAATGATACTAGGAATCCTCTTAAGATTGCTTGAAGATGAGTTATTTGGGATCCTTCTCCCCTCAGTGAGAGGGACTGCACATGACCTCAACTTCCCCCAAGGCCTTTGGGTATTGAGAAGCTGGCATTACCAGCAACTCCTAGGAAAACTGACACCTAAGCGCAGGTCATTTGGTGTCAAATCTTGAGCTCTCTTTGCTCTTCTGACAAGGCTGCTCTCTCACTTGCTCTATAAAAAAGGGAGAGCAACAGGGGCCTGATTCCCTCTGCTAGAGCACAGACCCAATGTGCCCAGCTGCATCTGGCCCTTGCACAGCTCTCCCCAGGATTTCAGTAGAACAGAGAGCTGTGCATCTGCTCCTTGTGTCCACCTGAGCGCTGTGTATGACATTTGAGGATTCAGTGGAAGCAGTTAGGAGAAGTTCCCACCGTGTCTGGATCATGGATGCTTCTCAGAGGCAGTGATGTCTAACTTAAAGCCATCAAGCTGCAAAGTTAATTAGGTGAGGAGGAGGAAAAGCAAGGTGAGTACACCCCAGGCAGAAGGAACCCCAGGCTCGCAAACTTGAATATGAGCAAGTTAGTGTGTTAGGGAAAGTGACACTAGTTCAGCATGGCAGAACTATCTTGGGAGGAGAAAAATGAAGAAAGATGAGGCCTCAGAGGTTACCAAAGTATAAATATGAATGAAGTCATAGTAAAGACTTAGGATTATACCTTAAAAGCAATGAGGGTATGCTTGTAAGTTTTTTTTTTATTATTGGAGTAAAATTGCTTTACAATGTTGTGTTAGTTTCTGCTGTACAATGAAGTGAATCAGCTATATGTATACCTATATCCCCTCCTTCTTGGACCTCCCTCCCCCCCATCCCACCCCTCTAGGTCATCACAGAGCACCGAGCTGAGCTCCCTGTGCTATACAGCAGGTTCCCACTAGCTATCTATTTTACACATGGTAGTGTATTTATGTCAAACCTAATCTCCCAATTCTTCCCACCCTCCCCTTCCCTCCCTGTGTCCACATGTCTGTTCTCTATGTCTATGTCTCTATTTCTGCCCTACAAACAGGTTCATCTGTAGCATTTTCCTAGATTCCACATATATGTGTTAATATACGGTATTTGTTTTTCTCTTTCTGACTTACTTCACTCTGTATGACAGACTCTAGGTCCATCCACCTCACTACAAATAACTCAATTTCGTTTCTTTTTATGGCTGAGTAATATTCCATTGTATATATGTGCCACATCTTCTTCATGCACTCGTCTGTCGATGGACACTTAGGTTGCTTCCATGTCCTGGCTATTGTAAATAGTGCTGCAATGAACACTGTGGTATATGACTCTTTTTGAATTATGGTTTTCTCAGGGTATATGCCCAGTAGTGGGATTGCTGGGTCATATGGTAGTTATCTTTTTAGTTTTTTAAGGAACCTCCATACTGTTCTCCATAGCGGCTATATCAATTTACATTCCCACCAACAGTGCAAGAGGGTTACCTTTTCTCCACATCCTCTCCAGCATTTATTGTTTGTAGATTTTTTGATGATGGCCATTCTGACCAGTGTGAGGTGATACCTCATTGTAGTTTTGATTTGCATTTCTCTAATAATTAGTGATGTTGAGCACCTTTTCATGTGCCTCTCAGCATCTGTATGTCTTCCTTGGTGAAATGTCTATTTAGGTCTTCCACCCATTTTTTAATTGGGTTGTTTGTTTTTTTGATATTGAGCTCCATAAGCTGTTTGTATATTTTGGAGATTAATCCTTTGTCCATTGATTCGTTTGCAAATATTTTCTCCCATTCTGAGGGCTGTCTTTTTGTCTTGTTTATGGTTTCCTTTGCTGTGCAAAAGCTTTTAAGTTTCATTAGGTCCCATTTGTTTATTTTTGTTTTTATTTTCATTACTTTAGGAGGTGGGTCAAAAAAGATCTTGCTGTGGTTTATGTCAAAGGGTGTTTTTCCTATGTTTTCCTCTAAGAGTTTTATAGTGTCCAGTCTTACATTTAGGTCTTTAATCCATTTGGAGTTTATTTTTGTGTATGGTGTTAGGGAGTGTTCTAATTTCACTCTTTTACATGTAGCTATCCAGTTTTCCCAGCAGGAAATGATTGATCTAAATTATGCTTTAGATAGACCACTCTGGCTCAAATATGGTTTAAGGATTAAGAGGAACTAGATAGGAGATCTGATGGCTCATATAGTCATTCAGTAAATGTGTATTGAGCACCTGCTAGGTGCCAGACATTGTTCCAGACTCTGAAGATACAGAAGTGGAGAAGAGAGAGAACATCTTCGTATTCATGGAGCTTCTTGCATTCTAGAGTGGGTAGGCAGCAAACTATCAACAAATAAATGAAAAGGAAAAAATTTTCAAGTTGTGATAAGTGATAAATAATAAATGAAAATAAAGCAGTGTGGTTGAGACTAGGCTTAGAGCTGAGTGGCAGGAAGGAGTCAGCAACATGAAGATCAGGGTAAAAGCATTTCTTACAAGTATACCCTCATTGCTTTTAAGGTATAATCCTAATGAATGTGGAATCACTTAGAACAGTGACTGGTACATAGTAAACACCATTTAAGTATTATCCGTTACTATGATGATGAGGAGGAGGAGGAGGAGGAGGATTAAGCTTTTACTGAAGTATAACATGCATATGAAAACAAGCATAACTATTGTATGCCCAATCGACAACATGTCTGGTAACTGACAACCAGATGAGGAAACAGAACAACCCATACATAGAATCCTCCTTGTACTCTCTTCTGTCACTACCTGCCCCAAAGGTAACCACTATCCTGGCTTCTAACAATTCAGATGGGTTTTTCTTGTTTTTGTACTTTATCTAAGTGAAATAATACAGGTTGTGCTTTTTCGTGTCTGGCTTCTTCAACTCAATGTTGTTTCTAAGAGTCATCCATGTTTTGGATGTAGTTGTATGTTTTCCATTCCCATTACTATAAGGTATCTTATTGTGTAAATACACAACAATCTGTATATTTGCCCTACTATTTATTTTAATTTTATTTTAAAATTTATAAATTATCAAAATATCACTAGGAGAAGAAATGGCTAAAAGTGTGTATCTGGTTTTCATTTTAAACCTCTCTGTTTTATTAATTTTAAAAAATATGCATACATTACTTCTACATATTTATTCATAGTTGAGGAAGTAGCCACCACTCTACAATCCCAGCTCCACAACCTAGAGTTTTTATTTCCCTTTTTAGTTCTTCTGGTGTCTATTTTATAACTCTTAATTCTACAATTGACCCTTGAGTAATGCAGGGGTTAGGGGCACCGACCCTCCACACAGTTGAAAATCCACGTATAACTTATAGTTGTCCCTCCCTATACGTGGTTCCTTCGTATCTGTGGTTCCACATCTACAGATTCAACCAGCTGCGGATCGTATAGTACTGTAATATTTACTATTGAAAAAAATCGACGTGTAAGTGGACCTGTTCAGTTCAAACCCATGTTGTTCAAGGATCAACCATATATCTATTCTTCCATTTTAAAAATTTGTCAATTTTACATATCATAATTATGATATCATCGTGAGTCTATGAACCATGATGATTTCAGTCACTAACCCCATTCTTAATTTTAATGTTTTATTATTTTTGGTCTTTGTAAAGTAAATAATATACTTGAATTTTCCTGTCTCATTTTTTCTTAACAGTATCTACTATCTCCCACTCTTTGAAATGAAGATATTGGTACCCAGGCTCTTACCTCACCCCCACCTTCCTGCTACATACCAGCTTATCGTCTTGGCAAAATTAACATTGTATTCTGTTTTGTAACCAGATTAAGTCTTCCATGCTTTGTTTATGTGTTGATTCTAAATTTTAAAAACCAAAACCCAACATTACATTATGACGACTACCTAAATACTCACCACTTCTAGGTTAAGTGGTTTGCTGGGTTATAGTCTTATCTCTGCATGTCCAATGTCAGTCCCATGCCCAGTGCCTCCATTGCCTAAAATCATGCAATACACTTGGACACCTTTCTGGTTTTTCCTATAGTTTCTAGTTGCTTTACTCACTTGCAAAGAACCTGAAGAAAATCCAAGAAGAATTTTAGGGCCCTGGTCCTTAAATTCAGCTCAGTATATTCCACAGAAATCCCCTCTATATTTTTAGTTTTATAAATTCTCAGCCAAGTGCTGATTCCAGATAAATTCCGTAGAGACTGTTGATGTGAGTGTGGGTCCAAAATATATACCTTATCATTCCCACAGAGTTGCTGTGTGCCTTTGCATGTCTGACTTGATGACATGTCCTCAGTTCTTCGCTTGAAATTCACTTATTAATGGAGCCAACTTTATGACTCAGCAGTTTCCTAAGAGGCTCAGAGTCAGCCAGGTCTCAGCAATAGCCTGTGTCCTGGAGAAGGTTGCTGGCCTGCCTACTCCCTGTTCAAAATTGAGCTCTGGGGCTTCTCAGGCTGGTCATATTTGTCATCCCTTTCCTAGTGCTTCATGCCAGCTGAATAAAGGCTGTTATCTGTGGGCTTGTACCAGTAGGATTTACAGCATGAGATGAAGCTGAACTTATTACCAACCCTACAGTAAAAAGGGCTATGATACCAGGGGCATCTGCATCCTGAGAACAAAAGAACTTGATTTCTTTGACTTGTTCAGTCATCAAATCTTCTTCAGGCAGATGTGGACTGTTTTTATTTAACATGATGTGGGATGTCAGCAAAAAATGGAACCCCAGAATTTTGCCACTCCATAAAAACAATGATAAAATGCAAAAACCAACAGAGTAAACTTTTTAGGAAATCTTGAAACTGACCAAAGGCTTTCAGCAACATGGGGAGTATTTATTCAAGAAAAACCATGGATTCTCAGTAAGAATATCATATTTTGTGGTGTTTTAACTTGCTGTAGCCCTATCGCCACCCTCCCACTGAGGATAGCCTTGAAAATATCATCCCACATTCCCAATACCAGAGGGAGCAGAATGGACTACATTCACAAAGAATTAAATGTTATTCTTCACAGATAAAAAGTGAAAACAACCCAGATGTCCGTCAACTGATGAATGGATAAGCAAAATGTGGCACATTTGTACAATGGAATATTATTCAGCCACAAAAAGGAATGAGGTAATGATGCATGCTGCAACATGGCTTAAACCTTAAAATATTATGCTAAATGAAAGAACCCAGATACAAAAGGTCATATATTGTATTACTCTCTTTATATAAAATGTCCGGACTAGGCAAATCCGTAAGGATAGACAGGTTAATGGTTTCTAGAGAATGAGGGGAGAGGGAATTGGGAGTGAGGTAAGATGTTTCTTTTTGGAGTGATGGAAATGTTTTAGAATTGGATAGTAGTGGGAATTCCCTGGCAGTCCAGTGGTTAGGATTTGGCGCTTTCACTGCTGTGGCCCCAGGTTCAGGGAACTAAGATCCTGCAAGCCTCACGGTGTGGCCAAAAAAAAAAAAAGAATCAGATAGTAGTGATGATTGCACAACATTGTGAATATGCTAAAAAGTTTGTACACATTAAAATGATGAATTTTGTGTTATTTGAGTCTCAATTTAAAAATTGCTCTCTCTCAAAAAGTAAAAATAAAAAAATAAGTGCTCTCTCTCACACACAAAAAGCTTGAGGAGATCCACAACTTCCCTATGCCCCTACTAACTATAGCTTTATGATTTGATCAGCTTCAGAATTCCTATTAGAGTTGGAGAAATTAGGGGCATTGTCTGTAAAAGTGATGTTGGCATGTGGAAGGGTGGGTGCCCCACTACCTAGGAGAGCTGGCTTGGGTCACATACAAGCCATCATCACGGGCTGCTTTCGTTGGACTGGAGGTCAGTTTTAGGAGTTGTAAAGACCTTGGACACAGTCTTCCAAGAGGAATGGGAAAAGCCAGTTGGTGTCACACTTTGTTGAGGAACAGCTAACATCTTAAATTCCATGAAACCACAAGACCGAGACAAACAATGATGGAAAACAACCCATAATTTGTTGCATGTAAGTGATTGAATTCTAAGTAGATTCTTAATATGAATATGCAGTGGAAAGGAAGGAGAGGAAGTTTGCAGTCTTAATACGAAAGATGTCCTTCTTGTTTCATAGCCATAGTTGTGCATGGGTATAAGTGATACCCCACAGTTCTGGATACTTTTTATGTGCCAGACCCTGGGAAATGTGCTTTACCTGTTCATAGATATAGAAAGTATTACTATAATTCTTATTATACTTTTAGAATGAGTCTAAAAGAGGTCAAGAAGATCCAGGATTGGAACACAAAGCCCATGTTCCCAACCTCTTCCCCAAGCCATCCCCATGGGTGCCTGTCTGCTAACCAACTCAATCAGCCTCTCATGAACATCTTAGACTGAATTGCTAGTTTTTGTTGGCATTCAGACACTGAATAGAGACAGTTCCTCTGGGAACCAGGCTGCATTCCCTTCAGAGGTGTTGCACAGCTGTGTTGGCCTTTGGAGCAGAGCCAGTTCCCACATCGAGGTCAGTTCTTTTTGTGAACAGAAGGTAAACCTACACAGAGGCTCACAAAGGAGCGATGGGGTCAAATGAAAGACAGACTCTTAAGGAAGAGACGTAGGTTCAGACACAGCGGATGCTGGAAAGGAAGAGCAGATTTGGGTCTGTGAAAGTTATAGGGAACTCAAGAGCAGAATGTCTAGGCTCTATACTCCAGGCCTCACCCCAAAAGAATGGGATTTGAATCCTGACTCCGCATGTATCCTTATAGCCAGCCACTTTCCTTCCACAACCCACTTGATTGAGCCTCGTTTCCTTGGTTTTAATCCAATAAGACAGAGACAACATGCTCCGCATTGCAAATGTTGAGTGTTCTTCCGATCATACACCTCAAGGAATCCATTTACCCCTTAGAAACCCTTTTTCCAAAGGCACTCGTACTTCTGGCAAATAACAAGCGAATCCTAAACAGGATTTAAAATGCCACCCACCTGAATTACCAGTTTCAGAAATGGAATTTTCAAACCTTATTTCTCTTTTTCCTGAATCCACAGCCACTCATTATTTCTCACTCATCTTCCTTGGCCTCCCACGTAGGCCTGTCACAGAGTCAACCACTCAGGAATCGTCTCTATAATTTCTGTGTCAGATGAGATGGAATCCTGCATGACTATGTTTTTTGACCAAATAAAAGTTTGAGCACAAATTTCAATAATGCAGTTACTCCTGGCACTCAACTCAGTGAGTTTGGATATCAGTGACATACAGAAAAGAAAACACAGCTGAAATTAATGAACACATCCTGTCTATTGATTCATGTGTTTTTAAATGGGAAGCTGAAAGAGAAACCAGGATGAAAGATTCACAAAATAATCAAGTGGTCCAGGTTGGTATGATAGGGATGAGACAAGTGCTAGAAATGTGTCATTATAACTGGCATCTGGACATGACATTTACATCATGTCAATTAGGAATAAATGTTACTAGACCATTAGGTTTGGAGGTGATTTGCTGAAGACCTATATCTCCCTACTGATCAACAGAGTTAGTATGGCTTGCAGTAGATGGCTAGTGAGGAGTCCCCTTTTCTATCAGGAGCACTATGCATGCCCCCCAGAGCTACATACTTTGCTGGAAATATGTTTTGTCAAAATAAAAAGAGCCATTCTTCCCTAGAGAATCCCATATAGACTCCCAGAATTGAGACCCAAATATATTTGCTATAATACCTGCCATATTTGTGATACTCCCTTAATATATAAAAATTCTCCAATGGAATGAATCTCTGCTATACAAAGCTGAGATTATGGTATCATTACATCCTGTACTCCTCAGTATGGAAACACTTTGAGCACATTGAGAGAAGAACAGTGAATCTAGTCATAATAAGGTAGGATGAAAATACCTTATACTAATAGATTTCAGTCAGGAAGAAATCTGCACATTCACACTTGGGTAAGTTTAAAGAACAATTTAAGGCTATAACAGGCTTATTTTAAATAGGGAAGGCTTTTAATGTATGAGAGATAATAGGCATGCTAGTTAAGCATGTAGGATATCTGGAGTTAGAAGACTTGAGTGGAATCCCTTCCTCCAACTCTTCCCAGCTATGTGAACTTGAGCATAAGTTAACCTAAGTCTCAATTTTCTCATCTGGAAAATGCATTAGATTTTTCCTCTTGGATACTCCAATGGCATCTTGCACTGCTTTCATTTTAGAACTGATCACACTATGTTGTAATTACCTAGTGACTTGTCTGCATTACTCACTTTTTCACAGTGGCATCCCCTGTCTGTAATCTAGAGATTATATACACACTCCTACAAGTGTAATTACTGACCCTTAGGGAGTGCTAACCCCTGGAGGTGTAATTGCTGAGCCTTAGGGAATGCTTATCAGGAGTTTCTGAATGACTCTCTAAAGCGGTTGAACAAATTTACACTCCCACAAGAAGTGTGTGAGTTCCTACTTCCCAACATTGTCACCACACTTGATGTTATCAGACATTGATTTTTTTCAATGATGACTGTAAAATGAGCAATCGTTTTAATGTGCATTTACCTGATTACTAGCAAGGTTGAGTTTTTATATGCTTCTTGTCCAGTTGGGTGTTTTCTTTTTTTTTTTAATTTATTTATTATTTATTTATTATTTTATTTTTGGCTGTGTTGGGCTTCGTTTCTATGCGAGGACTTTCTCTAGTTGTGGCAAGCGGGGGCCACTCTTCATTGCGGTGCGCAGGCCTCTCACTATCACGGCCTCTCTTGTTGCGGAGCACAGGCTCCAGACGTGCAGGCTCAGTAGTAGTGGCTCAAGGGCCTAGTTGCTCCGCGGCATGTGGGATCTTCCCAGACCAGGGCTCGAACCTGTGTCCCCTGCATTGGCAGGCAGATTCTCAACCACTGCACCACCAGGGAAGCCCCAGTTGGGTGTTTTCTTCTATGAAGTACCAAATTACATCCTTGGATCATTTTCCTATTGGACTGTTTGTCATGTTGATTTGTTGCCACTCTTTATATACTCTGTGTGTAACCTTATTCTATGGTTTTAGAAACCGTTTGTGTGTGTGTGTTTTGCCTTTTAACTTTTTATAATGTCTTTTGAATCATTTACATCACTTGGCCTTTATTAAATCATTATTCTGTTTATCTGAACATTGATTCACAAGTATTTGAAATAAATAAATCATAATAGGTTTAAATGTAGGTTACAAGGAATTAATTAAAAGTTAGTAGCGTGGGATTCCCTGGTGGTGCAGTGGTTAAGAATCTGCCTGCCAATGCAGGGGACACGGGTTCGAGCCCTAGTCCGGGAAAATCCCACATGCCGTGGAGCAACTAAGCCCGTGCGCCACAACTACTGAGCCTGCATGCCTAGAGCCCGTGCTCCGCAACAAGAGAAACCACCGCAACGAGAACCCCGCACACTGCAACAAAAAGTAGCCCTGCTTGCCACAACTAGAGAAAGCCCATGCACATCAACGAAGACCCAACGCAGCCAAAAATTAATTAATTAATTAATTAATTGATTTTTTTAATAAAGTAGCACTAGGAGAGTTCTTATCTTTTCCTCCTTGAATGTTGGGAGACTGAGAATAACTTCAAAGCAAAAATGCAATTATCCTGAGGAATTTCCTTGACCTTCAAGATATAGCTAGCAGACGCTTATTTAAAAAAATAGAAAGACAACACCAAATACTGGCAAGTATGTAGAACAACAGTAACTCTCATTCATTGCTGTTGGGAATGCAAAATGGTGCAGCCAATTTGGAAGAGAGTTTGGTGGTTTCTTACAAAACTAGACACACTCGTACCAAATGATCCAGTAATCATGCTTTTTGGTATTTACCCAAATGAGTTGAAAACGTATGTGCACAAAAGAACTTGCACATGGATACTTATAGCAGCTTTATTCATAATTGTCAAAACTTAGAAGTAACCAGGAGGCCCTTCATTAAATAAATGGATAAACAAGTTGTGGTACATCCATACATGGAAAATTATTCGGTGATTAAAAAAATGAGCTATCAAGCTGTGAAAAATATGGAGGAACCTTAAATGCAGTTAAAAAGGTCAGTTTGTAAAGCTTACATACTGTATGATTCCAACTATATGACATTCTGGAAATAGAAAAAACTATACAGACAGTAAAAAGAACAGTGGTTGTCTGCAGTTCATAGGGAGTGGGGGAGGAATGAATAGGTGGAGTACAGGGACTTTTAGGACTGCATGTCTACTCTGTGTGATACTGTAATTATGAATAATGACATTATACTTTTGTCAAAACCTATAGAACTTTACAACGCAAAGGGTCAACCTGAATGTATGCAAACTTAAAAAATCACTTATGAGTTCAGGAAATCCCCAGAATAATGCAGACTGTGACAAGAAAATCTAACTGTATTACAACTGTATGAAACAACCTCTCTGAGGGGGTGGGAGGTGCTAACCTAAATAACTTTGGAACTTAATGGAGTCTGTAAGACTAAAGGCAAAATAAACTACACCTAAGTATTGTATTCTAGAAAATAAGTTGTTTCCCATCAGGAATGGGTTAACAATTCTGAAAGTGCTATACATGTATCTGAAAATGAACAATTAAGTAAATAGATGACAAATGGTGGGAACCAGATTTCTGACTGTTGGAGTGAAAATTTACAGATCATCAAGGGGACTATTCTAGAATGACCTATGTCATGTGGTAATGGAATTAGAGCCAGCAACATCAATAATAACTTATGTTTAACTTAATATAGCTACAGATGGTTACATATAAAAGTATTTATAGATATCGTGTGTACCATTATAAAGCCTGGCTATGTAAGAATCATCAGTGGATGCTAAATCTAGGGGGAAATTTCAAGAGAAACAGGACATATGCATGGTCTTAAAGGGTTTCTCTACAGAGTGCTTATCAGTTGCAAGGGGAGAAATAGTAACTAGGTAGCGTGGAAATCAGGCAACACTTAAACCAGGTGATCACAGTTAACATCACCTGTGAGTGTCAGATGAACACTGTGTTCCTCTAGATGCAGTACTCTGAACACATGTAGTATTCACTTATGTAGTATTCCGGTGGAGTATGCATAACCTGAACCTAATCATGAGGAAATATCTAACAAACCCCAAATAAGAAATGTTCTATTTTAAAAAGTGAGGAGGGAGAGATTATTCTCCAAAAAAATGAATGTCAAAAAAAAAAAAAAGAAAAGAAAAGCTATGAGAATGTTCCAGGTTGAAGGAGGCTAGAGACGTGACAAAGAAATACAACACCTGATCCTAGACCAGATCTTGTATGGGAGGGAAAGTATGGCTATAAAGATAAAGAACATTATTGTGTTAATTTACAAAATTGAAATTCAGATGGTAGATTAGATATTGTATCGATGTTAAATTTATCAAAGTTGATAACTGTACTGTAATTATGTCAGATAATAGTCCTGTTCTTGGGAAATAAACACGGAAGTATTTAGAGGTAAAGAGCCATGATGTATGCAACTCTCAGATAAGTGAGGGGAAAAAATCATATATGCCTTACTTTCTGACACATAACAAGGTATTCCACACTCATCTTGTATATTTCCTGCGCAAACCCTGAAATCAGCCATTTTTCCAAAGATCCCTGGTTCCCTGTAATGGGAAATTGTATTAGAGACAAAGACCAGGATGTTAGGTCTGCCCTTTGCAACTGGGGTGTCTTTGCTTCTAAATTCTTTCAGTGGTTAGTGGTAGGAAGTATTAATATGCATATACACAGGCACAAACACATATACATATATGCACATATGCATAGATGTATTTTAGAAATCATGCTGACTCCTTTAATTCCAATACATCCCCACAAGGTTCTTTTTTCTTGCCTATCTTATTCCATATTTGTAACTTCCCTTCTTCCTTAGTGAGAACCCTGGCTCCATATCACATCAACAACATTATAAGAATTAGAGCAGAAATCAATGAAGTTGAAAACAGGAAATCAATAGAGAAAGTCAATGAAACTAAAAGTTGGTCCTTTGAAAAGATCAGTAAAATCAATAAGCCTCAAGTGAGGCTAAATAAGAAAAAAAAAGAAAGGACACTCTTGAAGGAGAAGAACAAATTACTAATATCAGTAATGAAAGAGGGGACATTGCAACAGTCACTCATGGACATTAAAAGGATAATAAAGGAATACTATGAATAACCCTATGCTCAAAGTTAGATAATCTACATGAAATGAACCAATTCCTTGAAAGACACAAATTGCCAAAATTCACATAAGAAGGAATAGATGATCTGAATAGGCCTATATCTTATAAAGAAATTGAATCAGTAATTAATAACTTTCCAAAACAGCACCAGGCCCAGACGGTTCACTGGTGAATTCTACCAAATATTTAGGGAAGAAAGTATACCAATTTTGAACAATCTCTTTCAGGGGATAGAAGAAAAGGAAATACTTTGTAACTCATTGTATGAGGCCAGCATTTCCCTAAAACCAAAACCAGGCAAAGATATTATAAGAAAAGAAAATTACAGGCCAATATCTCTCACATACATAGATGAAAAAATCCTCAACAAAATATTAGTAAATCAAATCCAACAACATATAAAAAGAATTATACATCCACAATCAAGTGGGGTTTATCCCAGGTATGCAAGCCTGGTTCAAAATCAATTAATGTAAATCCATCACATTAACAGGCTAAAAAAAATCATATGATCATACCAATAGATGCAGGAAAAGCATCTGACAACATCCATTACTCATTCTTCATGAAAACTATTAGTAAACTAAGAATAAGGGGGAACTTTCTCAACCTGATAAAGAATGTCTACAAAAGATCACAGCTATTATCATACTTAATGGTGAGAAACTTGAAGTTTTCCCACTAAGATCAAGTAAAAGGCAAAGATGTCCCATCTCACCACTCCTTTTCAACATTGTACTGGGGTTCTAGCTAATGCAACAAGACAAGAAAAGGAAATAAAATGTAAACAGATTGGGGGGGGGAGAAATAAAACTGTCTTTTTTCACAGATGACATGGTCATGTATGTAGAAAATTCCAAAGAATCGGCCACCACCACAATAACAAATAATTGATAAAAAACAAAACACAAAAAAGCCCCACAGACCTCCTGGAACTAAAGAGCAATCATAGCAAAGTTGCAGAATATGAAATTAATATACAAAAGTCAAATGCTTTCCTATATAACAGCAATGAACAAGGTGAATATGAAATTTAAAAACAATACCGTTTACATTAGCACCCCTTAAAAAGAAATACTTAGGGCTTCCCTGGTGGCATAGTGGTTGAGAGTCTGCCTGCCAATGCAGGGGACACGGGTTCGAGCCCTGATCTGGGAGGATCCCACATGCCGCGGAGCAACTGGGCCCGTGAGCCACAATTACTGAGCCTGCGCGTCTGGAGCCTGTGCTCCGCAACAAGAGAGGCCGCGATAATGAGAGGCCCCGCGCACTGCGATGAAGAGTGGCCCCCACTTGCCACAACTAGAGAAAGCCCTTGCACAGAAACGAAGACCCAACACAGCCATAAATGAATAAAATAAATAAATAAAAATAGTATTAAAAAAAAAGAAATACTTAGTCTTATAAGTCTAACAAAATATGCACAAGATCTGTATGAGGAAGACTACAAAACTCTGATGAACAAAATCAAAGAAGCACAAAGTAAATGGAGAGATATTCCATGATAATGGACTGCAAGATGCAATATTGTCAAGATGCCCGTTCTTTCCAACTTGATTATAGATTCAATGCAATATCAATCAAAATTGCAACATGTTACATTACGGATATCGACAAACTGATTCTAAAGTTCATATTGAGAGACAAAAGACCCAGACTACCCAAAATAATATTGAAGGAGAAGAACAAAATCGGAGGACTGACACTACCTGAGTTCTAGACTTAGTATTAAAGGTACAGTAATTTAGACAGTGTGGTATTTGTGAGAGAACAGTGAAATAGATCACTGGAACTGAATAGAGAGCCCAGAAGTAGACCCACATAAATATAGTCAACTGATCTTTGACAAAGGAGCAAAGGCAATACAATGGAACAAAGACAGTCTTTTAACAAAAGGTCCTGGAACAACTGGACATGCAAAGAAAATGAAGATCTTACATCCTTCACAAAAATTAACACAAAATGGACCATAGACTTACATGGAAAGCAAAATGATAAAACACCTGGAGGATAACATAAGAGAATAGCTAGATGACCTTGGGTATGGAAGTAAAATTTTAGATAGAACACCAAAGGCATGATCCATGAAAGAAATAAGCTAAACTGAATTAAATTAAAGCCTTCTCTTCTGCAAAAGACAATATCAAGAGAATGAAACGATAGACCACAGACAGGGAGAAAATATTTACAAATGATACATCTAATAAAGGACTGTTATCCAAAATCACAAAGAACTCTTAAAAGTCAACAATAAGAAAACCAACAACCCAATCAAAAAATGGGCCAAAGACCTTAACAGACACCTCACTAAAGAAGACATACAGATGACAAATAAGCATGTGAAAAGGTGCTCTATCATATGTCATCAGGGAAATGCAAATTAAAATAACAATGAGATACCACTACACACTCCACACCTATTAGAATGGCCAAAACCTAGAACACTGATAACACCAAATGCTGATGAGGATGTGGAATATACAACACCAAGAGTGAATTGTAATGTAATCTATGGACTTTGGGTGATTATGATTTGTCAATGAGGGTTCATCAATCACAATAAATGTACTACTCTGATATGGGATGTTGATAATGTGGAAGGTTGTACAGGTGTAGGGGTATTTGGGAAATCTCTGTACTTTTCTCTCAATTTTGCTGTGAAACTAAAACTGCTCTAAAATTCTTTTCTAAATAAGTAAATAAAAGGAATTTCTCTTATGAGTTCAGTTGAACACATTTTAATATGTTTAAGTGGCATTTTAACCTCTTTTTATAAATGTCTTTTTTAACAATTTTTATAGAATTTCTGGTCTTCTATTTCTCTATCTAAAAATTCTTCATGTATTTGGAATATTAGCCTTTTATCTGATATAAATTTTGTATGAGTTTTCTCCCAGATTGTCTTTTTAAAAATTTTATAGGGACTTCCTTGGCGGTCCAGTGGTTAAGACTTTGTGCTTCTACTGCCGGAGGCACAAGTTTGATCCCTGGTCGGGGAACTAAGATCCTGCATGCCATGTGGTGTGGCCCAAAAAAACAAAACAAAACAAACAAACAAACAAAAAGTGTATAACCTTTTGTTATTATAGAAGCAGTACACATGCACTGCAGTAAAATTAGAAAATATAAAAAAGCAAAAATAAGAAAATTAAATTACATATTCTCACCATCTAGCGATTACCGCAGTTAATGTAAGAAGATTCTTTTGTGTTGATTATCTCAAATTTCTTGTGTAAATCCTTCTGGGTCATGATATAATGGTTTTGAATACATTCCTGGATTCATTTCATTAATCTTCTATTTATGATATATCTATTATCATTGGTAAAATTGCTCTATTGCAAGGTTCTTTTTCTCAGGTGCAGGATTAAATTTATTATCGTATTTGTTTGCACAGTTTTGAGAAAATACTGATTTACACAGAAAAATATTTATAAAATTGTGGTGGTTTAAAAAGATGTGTGCAAATTATTTCACATTTTTACCATTTGAGAGGCAGGGTCTATATCCCCTCTCCTTAAATCTGTGCTTAGTGACTCACTCATTTAAAACAGCTTACTCTGAAACAGCCTTATACTCTTCATTTAAGCTGATAGGAAAAGAAGCTTTATTCAAAGGTCTTTCCAAAAATGAGCTAACCTGGCAGCAGAATTTAATAAAAATCAGAGGTCTCTAACACTGTTGGCCTATGACACATAACTGTATCCGTGACTCTTATTAAGCTTTTAAAAGAAGCTTTTAAAAAATTAAGTCAAATAAAATGTTATGAACTGATGCACCTATAACTATACCTGTATTAGCTCAGATTGCCATAAAAAAATACCACAGACTGGGTGGCTTAAACAACAGCAATTTATTTTCTCACAGTTCTGGAGGCTTAGGAGTCCAAGATCAAGGTGCCGTCAGGGTTGGTTTCTGGTGAGAACTCTCTACCTAGTTTGTAGATGGCCCCATTCTCACCGTGTCCTCACATGACCTTTCATCTGTGTGCACTCTTGGAGGGAGGGAAGGAGGGAGGGAAAGAGAGACAGAGAGACAGAGAGACAGAGAAAGAGAGAGAGAGACCTGGTGTCTCTTCTTCTTATATGGATACCAGTTCTATTGAATTAAGGCCCCACCCTTATTACTTCATTCAACCTTTATTGCCTCTTTGTAGGCTCTATCTCCACATACAGTCACATGGAAGATTAAGGCCTCAAAAAATAGATCTGGAGGGCGGGGGGGACACAATTTAGTCCATAATGACATCCTAGAGTTCCCTGAAACATGTTGGAGAAAAAACTAATATAATCCATTCAGCCTGCTTTCTTTACCTATGAGGAAGTAGGCCCAGAAAAGTACTATGGCATTCCTGAGTTCATATGGCTGGACTGTAGCTGATGTCTCCCAACTATTTAGGGTTCTTCCTGCTACAACAAAAAATATGCTTTTCTTCCCTTTGTTCTTATCCATTTTGGTCTAAAAGCTTCCTCTCATTTCCCATAGGGCTCATTGCCTAGGGGCCATTTTCTACTGAACTGTTTGAAAACATCTATTTTTCCCAAGCAGTTAGCAGAGAACCAAGATCCAAATCCTAGCTCACTCTGGACTCAGCTGAACCCTGGCACTCTCCACTCCACAGCACACAGCTAACTCTGGCAAGTTACTGTCTCCTGGGCCTCAGCCCCACTGGTAAAGATGACTATACTTTACCTGCCAAGTGGCTGGGCTGATCCAGTGAAGCCACAAGACTCTACAGCTCTAGGATTAACAAAGAACTGACTAGAATCTACAATTCCGATAGGGTGTACTTCCCCTTTCCTTAGTGAGACCCTATACCTTACACTTTCATAATAGGTAATGATTAGCAGAAATACTTTCTGAAGGCTATCAGTTCTGCCCTGAGCCAGAATCTCTTTCCAATCTTGGGATGGTGGAGGTGGTATTGGTGGAAATTGGCATTACACTGGCAAAGTCAGTTGCAAGAAGGCCCTGGTATCTAAAGCCCTGTTTTTACTTACGGCATTCCAAGAAACCCTGCCCTTGTTGAGGGTTCTGCCCATGTAATTATTACTATTATTTTGTTGATTGAGATATAATTCACATACCATCACCACAATTTTAGAACATTTTCTTTGCCCCTCAAAGAAACCCCATACCAATTAGCATTCCCCTCCCCATTCCCTTTTCCATACCCCAACTCTAATCACCACTAACCTGCTTTCTGTCTCTATAGATTTCCCTGTTATGGACATTTTATATAAGTGGAATCATAAAATATGTGGTCTTTTGGTTTTGGCTTCTTTCACTTAGCATATTATTTTCTTTATCTTTGTTATCACATATATCAGAACTTCATTTCTTTTTAATAACTGAAAAATATTCCATTGGATGGCTGTAATATATTTTGTTTATTCACTCATTAGTGGATGGACATTTGGGTTGTTTCCACTTTGGGCTCTTATGAATAATGCTACTATGAACATTCATGCACAAGTTTTTGTATGGACAAAATGTTTTATTTCTCTTGGGTATATATACCTAGGATTGGAATTGCTGGATCATATGGTGTACTTGGTGTAACATCCTTTTCATACTTTCTTTTAGTTCTTTAAACATAGTTTGCTTTAGTTACTTCAATACATTTAAAATAGTCTAAAGTCTGTCTAGGAAATCCAATGCTTGGGCTTCCTCAAGGACTGCTTCTATTAACTGCTTTTTACTCTATATATGAACCATCCTTTTTTTGTATGCCTCATTTTTTTTGTGTTGAAAACTAGACATTTTAAATAATATAATGTGGCAACTCTGAAAATTAGATCCCTCCCTCCACAGGATTTGTTGTTTGTTTAGCGACTTTTCTGAGCTAATTCTGTAAAGTCTATATTCTTTGTTATGTGCGGCCACTGGAGTCTCTGCTCAGTTAGCTCAGTGGTCAGGTAGTGATCGGTGGATGATTTCCCTAAATGCCTGGAAGCAATACGTTTCCCAGCCTTTGCCATGGGGCTCTATGTGCATGTTGGGGCATACTTTTGATACCCAGCCAGGGCTTCACTTCCTGCTTATGCAGAGCCTCAAGGTCAGCC
The DNA here is from genome assembly GCF_949987535.1 of Balaenoptera acutorostrata. Lineage (NCBI taxonomy): Eukaryota > Metazoa > Chordata > Mammalia > Artiodactyla > Balaenopteridae > Balaenoptera > Balaenoptera acutorostrata. The sequence goes on along the minus strand of NC_080085.1, from coordinate 94,231,389 downwards.
AGAGGTGAGAACTTACAGCCTTCTCAGGTCTTTCCTTGGGATTGCACAGCCCTGGACATGTACACGGCCCTACACATGTGCATGAATTTTTAGATTCCCAGGAATATAGATACTCTTCAAAGCTCCCTTATACATCTATTTCTCCAACTTTTCTTTTATTTTTAAATTTATTTATTTTTTATTTTTATTTATTTTTTGGCTGCGTTGGGTCTTTGTTGCTGTGTGCAGGCTTTCTCTAGTTGCGGCAAGCGGAGGCTACTCTTCCTTGTGGTGCACGGGCTTCTCATTGCGGTGGCTTCTCTTGTTGTGGAACACGGGCTCTAGGCGAGCAGGCTTCAGTAGTTGTAGCACGCGGGCTCAGTAGTTGTGGCTCGTGGGGTCTAGAGCGCAGGCTCAGTAGTTGTGGCGTATGGGCTTAGTTGCTCCGCAGCATGTGGGATCTTCCCGGACCAGGGATCAAACCCATGTCCCCTGCGTTGGCAGGCGGATTCTTAACCACTGTGCCACCAGGGAAGCCCTCCAACTTTTCTTTTTTAAGTTTTTGAACAGTTTGCCCCAACTCTTGTCGCTGCCTCAGGCAACTGTTATGTTGAACAATCACCACTGATGGCTTTTGACAAATGCTCCCAAGGAAAAGGCTTTTCATACTGGATGAGATCAGAGTCAGGTCAAGTAGAGAGAAGCCTTTTGAGGGCTTATAGCACAGGGAACTCTCAGACAGGGCAAATAATGACAGTTACCTGGGCATGCAGCTTTATAGGAGCTTCGACCCCATCAACCTGCTCCAGCTGGCCACTAGGCTGCTGATTTTCATTGAGATGGTGAGACTGTTGGTTTTGAAGGCTACCATGGTAATGAGGAAAGAGGGTTGGCAATGGGGCAGGATAAAATGCCACAAAGCTCATTGTTCTTAATGAAATTCAGCCATTTTTCATGAATAAGTGCTCCCTGGATTGTTTCAAGCATTTGACTAATTTCCAGAGTTATAAGAAAGTTTACCTTGACCATTTTTTATAGCATTCTCATTGTTTTTATGGAGGAGAGAATTTTCAGAGGTCCTTACTCTGCCATTTCTGCTCAGGTCACCATTCAGTTACTTTTATAATTACGACTTAGCAGCAAGCCCACAACTGGTATGGCAGATAGTGCAAGCTGAGCTGCAGCAATTGGTAATTGCTTAAATTTACTACATTTACATTATGTAAGTTGGTAGTTGAAACTATGTATTATAATATAAAGATTGGTTTACAACTAAAATGTATTATAATTTAAATAATTGTTTTTATAAATTGGTTCATATAAAAACTCATGTGGTATTGTAGAATTATATAGAGCTACTATTTCCATTAAAATTTTCTGAGTCATGTTTAAGAATGTAATTATTCTCTAATACTTTAAAAATTCAACATTAATATTTTGTGTTGTGATCCTCAATGTGAATATATTTTCTGAATTTAAAAAATGATTTTAAGACTTAATAAAATAGAGAGGTAATAATACCTATATCTGTTTAAATAATTATGAATTGTAGGATATAATACTAAAGATGCTTGGTGTAAAAAGTTGAAAGGAAAAGAATAAAAAGCCACCATACAAGCCCTGTGTGAATTCTATGTATTTTTGCCTAAATATAAACTACTTCAGCTTTTCTAAAGCTCAAAGTGAAATAATAAATAACTAATGTATTTTGACTATTATCTTAATGCTGTATTTTAATGACAGTAATGCTTTTCAAATTAATTTTTATACATTAACATAATTTAAGTGTTGGATTAACTACATATATTGATAGTATAGTATATTGAAGCTAATAAAATAACATTACATATGAGAGAAAAAGCATAATAAATCAGGAGAAATTGAAAAGATTTCTTAAAAGAATAAGAAAAATACTACTATATTTCCCAATTCTGTTCACTCTTCAATGTCTTTGTTTCTTTCATACCGTTTTCTTCTTCTCAAATCTTCAATACCTCCTCTCTCATCCTCAGTCCCAGCTGGTGACCTTGCTTTCTACTTCATTAATAAAACAGAAACATTAAGAAGAGAACTGTTATTTAAAAGAACATTTATGAAGCTATGACCCATATAAGGACCATCCTGGACAAGAAATAGAACCCCTTGGTAACCCTGACTCCCTCGCTTCTCCTGCCTCCCTGCCCCCCACCCCACTGATGCAATTCTTCCACCCATCCTAGAGGTAACTCCTATTCTGACCATTGTGATCATCATTTCTTTGCTTTTTTTATATGCTTATCTTACATATAAGCATTTCTAAACAGCACAGTTTTGTTTTACAGATGTTTGAACTTTATATACTTGCAATTGTCTGTATTATTTTGCGACTATCTTTTTTACTTCACATTGTTTGTGGGATTCAACCATGTTGTTGCAGATAGCTGCAGTTGGTACACTTTTATTGTTGTATAGTATATCATCATATGAATATATCACAATTTGTCCATTCTAACTTGATGGACATTCTGGCTGTTTCTAGTTTTTGGCTGTCACAAAACAGTGCTACCATGAATATTCTTATACATGTCTCCTAAGTATACATAAGCACTTGAATTCTGTCTGATTGATTACAGGACTGGTAGATCAATGGTTTCCTGGGGCCAATGTAACTGTGGGTTTTAGTTTGTATACAGAAGGTGAGATAGTGAATTTTCCATCTGACATTAGGGATGGGAGTGGGCAGTGAGGACAATGGTGGGGAGGGGCAAGGTGAGGCTGCTATGATTCTTCCTTTCCCTCCACCTTGACCTACCTTTCACCATAGCACAGTCTTGACACCCTAAGGACCTTCTTAATGAATGAGAAGTAAAATGCATACTGGTTAAGAGTGTGGAATAGCTGAAGTTAGAAAACTTGAATACAATTCTCTCCTCCAACTTTTTCCAGCTGTGTGTGTGACCTCGAGCACAACTTAGTTAACTTAGGTCTCAGTTTTCTCATCTGTAAAATGGGAATAACATTAATTATTTAAAGTGAGTTGTTGTGGGATTGGATGTGTTGGGACCGGTAATATGCCCAGCACAGCCCCTGGTTAATATGCTATTTTTACCTCTAACTTGGACTAAACAGAATATAATGAACTCATCAAAAAGTATTTTTGAGATCTTTGACTTTTAAGAACTTGTCTTTGATTACTTTGAAGAGTGCAGATTGACTGAAAAGTCATTCTGTTTGCTGTCTGCACTAACTGAAAATGATTCCTCCTTTTTTCAAGGCTCGTCTGGCTAGCTGTGATAAAATGGGTGGACGTGCACCTATGGGCCATAGTCAGAGTAATGTTCAGTTGGTTGAATATGGATTCTTTGCACTATTGTTTCAGTTATCAATTGCTACGTAACAAACAACCCCAAGATGTAGCGACAGAATGACCATTTATTTGCTCACCATGTTGAGGCTCAGAAATTCAGGCAGGGCTCAGGAGGCTGACTCTGCTCCACATGGTGTCAGCTGGGGCAGCTCAACTGAGGCTGGAGGACACAAGACGGCCCCACTCACATGCCTGGGATCTTGGTTCTGACTCTTGGGTGGCATGTCTTGGTTTTCTTTCGTGTAGCTTCTCTTTCCAGTAGGATAGCTCCCCAAAGGGCAACAATGGAAATTACTACTGCCTTTTTTAGGCCTAGTCTCAGAAATTGTACATGACTTCTGGCGCATTCTATTTGTCAGATCCAGTCACAGAGCCAGCCTAGATTCAAGGACAAAGAAAATAGACTCTTGTTTGGTGGGAGGAGCAGCAAATTCAGAAATGCGCCTGCAGGACTGGAGAGATTATCATGGTCATCTTTGAAAACAATGTACCATAGATAGCTTGTGAGCCTTTGGACTCAGAATGCAATTGCCTTCATTAGAGCCGGATATGGCTATGTCTGCATTTACTAGTCCCAGGTTACAAAGAAGCAGAATATCATCAAGTTTGCCTTGGGCAAGGGTGTGTGGGAAAGATGAAAGAACCAACAAAAGAGACTGAGAAGGTGCCTCCCAGGAGGTAAGAAGAGAACAAAGGGGTGTGGAGGCCTGGAAGCTAAGTGAATAAATGTTTTCAGGAGGAGGGGGCGATCACCTATAAGACAAACGGTGCTAAGGAGTTGAGTAAAATGAGTATTGTTTTTCTAGGAAGAACTATAAGAAACTGATAAAAAGTAGTCATCCCCAGGAAGAGGTGCTGGTGGAATGGAAGGGAAAGCTTCCAGTTTTCATAACCTACCTTGCTGTGTTTGAACTTTCTAACTTTGTATATGAGTTACTTTTTTTCCCCCCATACGAATTATCTGGGAGGTGACATTATGGACTTTTAAAAAAATCTTTTTATAAAGGGCCCCTTATCACCAACAACTTTCCTCACCTTCCCACGAAAGTTAGAACTTAATGTTCCTTGAGTCCTTTGCTACTTTTTCTCTTGGGTGTCATATATCATCTAAGATAAGGCAGGCAGAAATCTCTGACTTGGAAGTTCAATAATGTTTTCAGCTTTTAAATAAGGTTTTCAGGTCTCTGAAATAAAGTGAACACAGTGAAATCATCCACAGATGAATTGAGGGAAAGGGCTCATTGGGCTATTCGAATGTATAGATCTTGGAGCTACGATTATCCTCAGGTTGAAGTTGTTTTCCAGAGAGGGTGACTTTGCACCCCTGCTCAGCGTCCCACTGAAGTGAAATGTGGTTTGAGCCCTCAGTGTCATATCCAGTTTCATTAGCATTAGGTTCCAACTCCCAGGGTGCTATTCTGTGAGAGCTCTGTAGACCTTGGAAAGTGCTGCAGATGTGATTCTTGACCCCTCTGGGCCCTGGGCACTCTGCTGTTTCTCCCCTTCCCCACCATGCCCATCAGTGGAAGGTCCCAGGACAAGACCTGTTCCTGCACAAAAGGCTCTCACCAGCCTGTGACTTCCCCTTTTTCTGTCCGCAGCTCCTGACCTCCAAATGTTCTGTTCCTTGTCTTCTGCCCCCCGCTCAGCACTGCCTCAGCTAGGCCTGCCTGCCACGCTGAGAATCCTCCCCCAGCCTCCACGCCAGCGCTTCACCACCCACTCTGCAGCCCCGCTGACAGGGCTGCAGCCTAATCCAGCCCGGGATCCGCAGGGCCTGCAGCCTCTCGTCACCCTTCCACTCAGATCAGCCGAGGTGACCAGCTCTGATCAAGATACACATACACACACAAATATACACATTGACATATACACATACACACCATACAAACATATACACAAATACTAGCACACGTGCATAGCCCATGTATACATAGACACATACAGGCATGCACATACAGGGGCGCACAGACACACAAATACACACACAGGCAAACACAGAGACGTGCGCTTCATTTGGCGCTGTCGTCAGGCCCAGCACACATACATTCCTAAAAATACACATATATATACAGATACACACACACAAACATATACACACATACATATATATGCACACCTGGAGGGGCCACTGTCAGGCCCAGTGAGGGCACCAGCTAGCCACAGAGATTGTGTGGGGGTTTGATGTTATTGAGACATTAGAGGATTCTAAATTGCTCTCTTTACCATCAGAGAGGTCAAGTGGTCATTTTAAAGGACGTCTGGTCCATTTTGCCAGCTCCCATATAGTTCTACCACCCTCACTGCATGGACCTTTTCATCTTCCCTGTTTCCATTTCTGGAAAAGTTACTTTGTCCCAGGTACCTTGCCAAGTATTTTACCTATATCACCTCGTTTTATTCTCACAGTAACCCAATGATAGCAGCCATAAACACCATGCTATACAGCCTCGCTCCTTAACACAACACAGGTGGCCTTCCCTCCTTTTGGTTTCTAAAACACTTTCATATGCACTACTTTAAGTTGATTTTGAGTCTAGCAATAACACTGTGAAGTACGAAAGCTTGGCATTGTCATTCCCATTTTGCAGCTGAGACTCATATAGGTTAAGGAACTTTCTGAAGATTGTAACAACTAATATATATAAGCTAGATCCTAATCCTCCATCTGTTCCAGTCGTTTTGTATATTTATTCCTTTGTTTATTTAGCATACATTTATGCTCCCTACCCATTTCCAGAGACTGTACCAGGTACTATGAAAACAAAAACTGAATAAGACACAGTCTTGACTTCGAAATAGCTGGCATTCTAGAGGGGAAGAAAAACCAGTAGAGGGATATATCATGATGTCAGATGCCGGATGCTGTGATAGATACTTGGACAAACTGGGTAGAATAACTGGTTCTACTAAGGGAGCCAGCATCGAAAGGAGGCCACGTGTCACAGACAACTCAAAGGCCATACTTTGTCCATGCTTCTGGAACATCTGCTTTGTGTGTTCAGCAGATGATAGTGAGGCTAGTTGGCCTTTGAAAAATTAAGTCAGTCACATTCATCTACCTTTCCCTTCTGCAAGGTGTGAAAGGCAGTACTAATTAATCAAAGTACACTTTCTAAGCCAATGCAATATCAAGTCATCAATTATATAGGGACCAAAAGGATTCCTGTTTATCACAAATAGCTAAATTATTATAGGTGAGAAAGCACATAATCAAAATGTGCCCCCTTCAAACTGCTTATGTCGTTTCCTAGCTATTGTAGAAAGTGAGTTACAGATGAGAAAATTCCAAATTAAACAAGATTAAATGTTACCTTTTGCATAGGGGTCTTATGGTTTTTCTTTTTGTTTTTTACTTTTAATTATTAGATGTCTTTTAATATTCTCTATCTCTCCATTTCTCTCTCTCTGTATCTGTCTCTCTGTCTCTCTCTCTGTCTTCTCTCCTTTATTACGGAAATTTTCAAACATACCCAAGAATAGAGAGAATAATATAACCCATACCCGTCATCTAGTTTCAAGAATTATCAACATTTCACTAATCCTGTTTCATCTATTTTTTCACACAGCCAAACTTCTTTTTCTGGAGTATTTTAAAGCAACTGTGGTCTTATTTTTGAGAAGAACTTGAAGAGGTGTGAAATTAGAATGAGAAAATCTATGTCCTTCCAAACCTCATGGGTCTTTAGTCCTAATTAAATTGCCAGCATGATTTTTTAAAAACTGTTTTAGCAAAATCTCTTTTATGGCATTAGCTCAGCTAGCAACACACGGCTCAACTGGGCAAGGTGTCTTTTGGCCCTCCTCCCTTTGAAAGGGTTCTGCCAGAACAAACAGAATGGAAAAGTTTGTTGTTGTTGTTTTTTTTTTTTTTTGACTGAACACTTCAGATAAGAACAAAGCACAACGCAGAAATAGATACATAGGAGTTGTGGCTGAATACAAAGGATACCACTGTTGTCACTGTTAGGGAATTTCAGTATATTTGGGTTTTAAGATAACACATTTGTCCTTTCTGTCATTGGAACTATGATTTCATTTATTTCCTTGTCCCCTATTTTCAGGAGAGCTGCCTCTCAGCTGATGGGCTTAAGATATCCTAGAAGTCTCCGGGATGATTACAAGGTGAGAAGTTCTAAGTACCTTACTGGAGTATAGCAGTTAGGCAACACCTTCATCAGCATTAGAAATGGGCAATGGTTTCAAATTCAGACATACCTAGAGGTAAAATCTTCAATGTTACTTAAGATAGCAAAATAATAAAAACAACTTAAATGTTGAATAAAAGGGGAATAGTGGAGTAGATCAGAGCACATCTATATAAATGGAATCTTGTAAAAGTATGGTTTGTTGGAAATTGCTTATTTTATCACATTACATGATAAAAGCAGTATATGAAATTATATGCCCAGGATGGGCTCAAATACATGAAAAATTCACGGAAACAAAATTGGAAGGTAATATGCCAAAAGATTAACAGTGGTTGCCTCTGGGTGGTAGGGTTATGAGTGATTCTTGTTTCTTTTTATATTTTTCTGTCTTTTTCAAATTTTCTACAGTGAGCATGTAATTACTTGTATAATCAGAAAAACATTTTTTCTGAATAAAAGGGACAAGCAAGTCTCAAAATCTCAGTGCCTAGAAGCAGATCAGCAATCTGTTTTGAATGTTTCCAAGGCAGTGAACCAGGCAAAAGTAAGAAAGATGATTTCAGAGTCCCCAGGGGGGAGACTTGTGTAGTTAGTTCCTTGGAAACCAGAAGTTTTAGCCACTCAAAACACATGTAAGTGTTTTTGGTGTGAATCAAAACCTTCCATTAGACATAATTGCAACAGCAGCTGTTACACAACCTGTATAAACTATTTTTGGTGTGAACCAAAATTTTAACAACATAGAAACTCTGTTAACCATTTCATGATCACCTAGGTGTAAACCTCATCCACCACTGGCCAGGTTTAGCTGCCCTAATAGAGGGGAAATTCCTGATATTGTGGTGGAGCATGCAGAGAATGCTTAGCTAAGAATTAAGACAATTCTTCTGAATGCTTCTTTTTCTTCTTCACAGTATTCTCTCAAAAGATAACAAGGCAATTTGAAATGGCTTTAATATTTACTGGATTTCTTAAAACGTTATAATTAGTTAATACCCATTGCAATAAGAATGAAAAAGTATATAAAGACATAATTTCCTTATTTCTTCTAGCTCCTTCCACTGAAAAATGACATTAATCTGAGGTGTATCCTTATACACTTTTCTCTATGCTCATATAGTATGTACATACACACAAATAGAGACTTACTTCTCCCCTTATTTTCTTTACAAACATGGAGTGATATTTTACATCCAAATGAATCTTTAAGGCAGGGAAAGTACTCTGTATGATATACTACAAAGATGGTTACGTGTGAGAGTACAGAACCAAGAGTGAACCCTAATGTAAACCATGGACTTTGGGTGATGATGACGTATCAACATAGGTTCATCAACTATAACAAATGCACCACCCTGGTGGGGCTGTTGACAATGGGGGAGATTGTGCATATGTGGGAAGAAGACAGTATATGAGAAAAGTTTTTACCTTCTTCTCAATTTGCTGTGAAGTGTTAAACCTGCTCTAAAAAATAAAGTCTCAAAAAAATTTAAAAAAAAATGAATCTGATCATAGACTCGCTTTGTCTTTAAAATACAGATTCCTGGGCCCCACCCTAAGCTTACTGAATCTGAGCTTTCAAAGAAGTTTAATGAGTTCTATAATCAGAAGGGTTTGATAAATGCTGCTCTATATATTATTCTGCAACTTGCTTTTATCTCTTAACAATACGCCATGGTTACCCTTTCAGGTTAATGGCTATACATCAACGTCATTACCTTTTGGTAGGTGTAGGGACAGATTAACAGATTCAATTACAAAATGGAACTAAATTATTGGTTTTGCAAAAGACACTGTAAGCAAAGTTAAAAGGCAAAAGACAGACTAGGAGAAAATATCTGCAACACATGTAACAGGGTTAATATTCCTAATATACGAAGAGGTCTTACACACTGAGAAGTTTGAAAAGAAGGGCACTGTTGTGGTAGGAGGTGGACTCCGAGATGGTGTTGGTAAGCAGCATGTTAGTTAAGTAACCTTTGGATCAACACCTATGGAAGGGCGAAGCAGGAAGCAGGAGTGAGCAGAGCGAGGAGTACAGCTGAGCTGCAGGCCCAAAGATAGTCTCAACTAGAATGGCCCTTCAGAGTTATTCCTCATCACCTTCTTTCAAAGCCATCATGAGTGTGGCTGTCATTCATTTTCAGCTTAAACCCACGCGCCATAGCAATCCATCCATGAACCAAGTTCAGGCTTTTTCCTTTTCTGTCAGCTGGTCACAAGGGATATTCCCATATGTTATAAGTGTGAGCGTAGGAAGAGATGCTAGTGAAAGAGTGGTGGATGACATGGGAGTCTGGGCCACCTGCTCATAGAACTACTTGACTCCTCTGGTCCTACTTGTGCTGGATTTATCGCTTCCTTATAAGAGCTTCCTGTTAGGCCCATTTGCCCTCAGGATTTGGTGGGTCAGACAGAACCCAGCTCATGATGAGCAGCTGTGGCCACAAACTCTCCTGGTGTCCCATGATCAGCTTGCTCTGTTTCTACCAGGACCCAGCAGCACACTGGGAGTTGTTTTTCAAAGGCATATAATTCTCTGAAGATGGCATGGCCTTTCTCCAAAACTCCAGGAGTCTGCACTGTGATTATCTCATGAGATTTGCCATAAATCCCACATAGCAGCTTTTCCCACCATTACGACCTTTAATACCATAGGGTACTCTGGTCACAGGGCCAAGTAAAAGGGCTGCTTGCACTGTAGTGTAGACTGCTGCAGAGCACTTCCTGCTTTGACCTCCACTCAAAGTTGCCAGTCTTCACATCATCCAGCATATGTGGCAGAGCAGTATTCCCAAGTGAGAAACATACTGCCTCCAGAACCTGAAGAGGCCAAGCAGATAGTGCACTTTTCTTCTTTGTGGTGAGAGGTGCAAAGTGTCATAATTTGTCCTTTACCTTGGATGGGATTACTCAGTGGGCCCCTAACCTTAGTGGACACCTAAGAAATGTATTGATGTGACAAGCCCCTGGATCATCATAGCATTTATCTCCTGTGTTGTGACTGTCTATCACCAAGGCCACCAATGTGCAAGCCACTTTTTGCTCATCCAGACTGATTAGCATGATTTCTTTATGGATCAGTGTGATGTCCTGTGGGGTATCCAGATCCCTTCAGACTATTTTATGACAAAGGGCAAGAGAGTCAACGTAGCCCTGTAACAAAATCACAAATGTACATTGTGGTCTGTCCCATGTGAATCTGAGCATTTTTTGATCCTCTTTTCTGAATAGTGTAGAAAAGAACACATTCAGAAAATTAATGGCAGCATACCATGTGCCTGAGGCTGTGCTAATCTGCTCTACCGAATATCCTACATCTAGCACAGTGGCAGAGGTTAGGACCACTACTTGGTTGAATTTACAATAGCCTGTCGTTTTCCAAGATCTAGCTCTTTTTCCCTAAGGGTCAGATCGGTGAATTAAATATAGATGTGACAGAGTCTAACACCTCTGCATGCTTAGATCTTTAAGTATGACACTAACTTCCACACTTCCATGCCAAATACAACATTATTTTTCCCACTGTTCCATTATGGAAAATATTTCAAACTTACAAAAAGTTTAAAGTATGATACAGCTAACACTCACGTAGACACCAACTAGATTCTAAATTTTACATTTTATTATATTTGCTTTGTTGCATATTCATCCGTTCTTCTATCCATGTATCAAGCCATTTAATTTTTGGATGCATTTCAAAGTAAGCTGCAAACATCAGGACACATCTGCTGAAAAAATTCAGCATGCATAGCATTAAAGATCACTGTTTACAGTTCCTGTTTTAGGTAACATTTTCATACAGCGAAATGTACAAATCTTAAGTGTACCATTTGATGACTTTGACAAATGCATATAACCCTGTGTATCATACCATTTAAGTACCTCCCATCCGCAACACATACACACACACCTGGGACTAGCCCCACCTGGGTGAGCTAACAAGCTACTCATCTAGTCCTTTGCCCATAGGTTAGACAAGTGCCTTCTGCCCTCTGAACCCCACGTACCCAGGGACCACATCTCCTTGACTCACAGCTGACCAACTGGCACGGTGGTCACCTGGCACCGTGAGCTCTCCAGGGAGAGCCAGCTTCGGGTGCTAACGGCACACTCCTGCCTGGTCTGGAGAGCCGGCCCCCCGCCATACGTGCCCCCTTCCTGCCCCTCCAGGTAGCTGCAGCTTCCCTCTCCTTTCCCCTGGGATGCTCTGGGATTCTTGTCAGGTTGGAGCCAGGGGGCGTGCGGCCCAGGTTTGTCACGATGGGAAAATGGAAATCATGGAAATCACAATCACAGACACACGTGTGCTCTGTGCTGACCGAGGTACCAGTCCTGGGGCAGGTCTGCTCAGGCTTCTGACAAGACCCTGGGAAGAGAAAGGAGGAGAAAGATTTCACTTAGAAGCCAACGAAGCCCAGAAAGGAGAGTGCCTTCCTGTAGGAAGGGCTGATGCCTGGCATTGAGCTGGAGGAAAGCGGCCACGCTCCCCATAACTGGGAAAAGGGATGGAGCTGCACAGGCCTGGTGAGGGGGAGTCCTGGGGGCGCTGGGAGGGAGATCAGGAGGCCCATTTAGCACTTTGCTCCTGCCACCTCCCTCGGACTGGCAGGTACATTGGGGGGGTGCCGATTCCTCTCCCAGCAAGAAGTCTGTGGAGCCATCACTGTGGGAAGGGAAGTCCTTTAGTCCTCTGTGCCACTTGCCCGTAGGTCTGAGCCCCTGCTTTGCCCTCTGGGCTTCTCCCTCAGAGCCCCTTCCCGTCCCTGGTCTCTCCTATCCAGGCCCTCAGTCAACCCTGCTGTCCTCCAGCCCCCTCCTTCCACGGTGAGGGCTCCACAGTTTAATTATGCTCCAGCACTGCGTTTCCCTGTTCCCCTGGCTATAAAACTGCCTAATTTAGCTCTCTAGATCTATTTAGATCTCTAATTGATATGACAGTTGGAGCGTATATCTCCCCCATCTCTGCCCTTTATTTTCTTTATTTATTTTCTGAAATCTGTTTGCCTTTCTCAAGTCTTCACAACTGGAACTGAAATTAGAGCTGTAAAGCACATCATGCCAATGGCTGCAATGAAACTAAATCCCTGTTCAAAAATGCTTATTCATATTGTATTCCAAATGTTCTATTTCATGTGCCAATGCTTTTACCACTAGCAACAAGCCATTGGAGAAATAAGTACTAAATGTAAATCGAGTTAGACCAGCCATGGGTCGTATTTGAAACGACTGGTCAGAACAGATAAATTCAAAGAGTAAAGTGGAAAGGGAATTCCTTCTAATTAGGAAACAGGGTTTTGTATATCCTCTCTATCAATATGTTTTTGTCTCCCTTTTTATCTTCCGTGTAGTAAGGAAGAAAGAAGTAGCCAGAGAATGGGGCAGCTGAAAAAGCAAATGAAGTTAAACTAGTTTGCAAAGTCTAGGCCAGTGGTTCTCAAACTTGAACCTGAATCAAAATCACCTATGGGTCTGGGGCAGGGCATGAGGATTTTCATGCTAACATGTTCCCAGGCGGTACTAATGCTGTTGGTCTGGGGACCACACTTTGAGAACCACTGCTTTAGGGGCTGTGCTGAGTAGGCTTGAAGGTCAGGAGTCTCTGGTGCTGGGAAGACTTGCCCAGTGGCAGGGACTGCCCCGTGTGCCCTGCAGGAGGCTCTAGCTCAGCGGGCAGAGCTCAGCAACCCACTCCTGGGGAGCCTACAGTGGCCAAAGAGCACAGGTTACGCCCGGGACCTCCGGCTCCAGAGCTCCCCATGTTGTGTCTGCATCACAGTTCAACTTCCTCCTCTGCCCGCTCCTGCTCCCCAAGAATCCTCCTGCCTGCGAAGCTCTGTGTCACGCTCTATTTCCCTGGGAACACAGCCCGTGATGCTTCCCCAAGGTCACAGGCCAATTCAGTGGATTCGGGACAGGAGCCCATGTCTTCTGACTTTGGACATTTCTACCACACCTGGCTGACCTCCCACACTGATTCCTCTTAGGCTCTCTCTCTATAACATCCATCCAGGGATTTGGGACAAGTGACCTTAGAGGCTGGGTCAAAGGGTGCTAGGAGAAATGCCCCTCGTGCGCCAGGAGCGCCCTGCATGGTAATGAGTACATGCGTGCGTCGGACAATTAGAGCTGTTACAGGTTCATCCGCCAGGAGGAAATGCGAGGTGCCTTCCTGGCTCCTCCAGGCTCCTCCACCTGCCTGGGACAGTGCCTAGGGGAACTCAGCCTGCACCAGGCTGAAATAAAAGAGATCGTGTCAATGGCTCAGGGCTTGGAACCCAAGGCCCTGGACCAGGTGAGGCTGGCCTTGAGGACTAAAGCTCTGCCCCAAGACAGAGAGAGCGTGCTAGGGATTGTCAGAGGGCCCACCACACCCTGCTAATGCATTTCCTGCTCCTCATTTTGCAGCAAGACCCAGGGGTTCACAGCTGGCACCTAGGCTGTGCCCACCGGCAGGATCTGCTCACTGGAGTCCCCCCTCACCATGTGCCGGCTGCCACCGCAGCCTGTTTGGTGGGGAAGTATGTGGAGCCTCGCATTATGGCCTGTTTACAGCCCGGTGGAGTCACAGTGACGGAATTTGTAGGGGTTCCTTTGCTGCTTCTGTTTATCGCTGTACAGTGGCAGCGAGGCCCAAAGGAGACCAAACCCTAGACTTTCAACAGTTCCCTGGGCCCCTCCGGATCACCCCTCTGTCTTGGGCAGCTGGAGAGGGGCTGAGAGGAGGCCTCTGACCCCAGTTAACAATCAGGAGGCGAAGTACTTGGGAAGACACAAAGCTTTTAAGTATCAAATCCCCCGAGTAGTAAACAGGCCAATACTTAGTGCAGCGTTCACAATGCCCCACAGCAAGTGAGACAGACGGACCACAGGCCTTAAAAGAAGGCCAGGAAATGGGCATTTTTAGAAGTTCCAAGACTTGAGCCAAATAAGAGTGAGGGCCAAACAAGGCTTTCAAAAGTGTTGTGCTGGGCTGAGAGGGAGAAATGGCAGTGGGTCACTGTGCAAGGAAGATTATGGTTGCTCGGTCCGGACAGAAGGGTGCTGGTTAAAACCTCACCAGAATGGACATTTATTTATTTATTTTTAACACCTTTATTGGAGTATAATTGCTTTACAATGGTGTGTTAGTTTCTGCTTTATAACGAAGTGAATCAGCTATACATATACATATATCCCCATATCTCCTCCCTTTTGCATCTCCCTCCCACCCTCCCTATCCCACCCCTCTAGGTGGACACAAAGCACCTGATCTCCCTGTGCTATGCGACTGCTTCCCACTAGCTATCTATTTTACATTTGGTAGTGTCTATATGTCAATGCCACTCTCTCACTTTGTCCCAGCTTACCCTTCCCCCTCCCTGTGTCCTCAAGTCCATTCTCTAGTAGGTATGCGTCTTTATTCCTGTCCTGCCCCTAGGTTCTTCATTACCATTTTTTTTAGATTCCATATATATGTGTTAGCATATGGTATTTGTTTTTCTCTTTCTGACTTACTTCACTCTGTATGACAGACTCTAGGTCCATCCACCTCACTACAGATATCTCAATTTTGTTTCTTTTTATGGCTGAGTAATATTCCATTGTATATATGTGCCACATCTTCTTTATCCATTCATCCAATGATGGACACTTAGGTTGCTTCTATGTCGTGGCTATTGTAAACAGAGCTGCAATGAACATTGTGGTACATGACTCTTTTTAAATTATGGTTTTCTCAGGGCATATGCCCAGTACTGGGATTGCTGGGTCATATGGTAGTTTTATTTTTAGTTTTTTAAGGAACCTCCATACTGTTCTCCATACTGGCTGTATCAATTTACATTCCCACCAACAGTGCAAGAGGGTTCCCTTTTCTCCACACCCTCTCCAGCATTTATTGTTTGTAGATTTTTTGATGATGCCCACAGAATGGACATTTATTGTCCCTGCTCATTTACCCTTCCCCTAGGATGCCACGTCCTATTTACGGTTTCCATAACTGCCCTTCAGGCTCCTCGGGCTTCTGCACCAACTTCTCCACCAACCTCTCCGCCAACCTTGCACTCATTATGATAATTGCACCCTCCTGACTTCTGATGGTTACACTCAGCCATAGGGTCTCTGTCTTTTCAGAGCCCTACAATGTCCACTGCCATAGTGAGCCTACTGTAATGGCCTCTCCTCTGGACAGGCCGAACCTACAGAGGAGAACCACCACTGAATTTCTTAGTGGTGCCAGTAGCCCTCTCAGCAGCATGTTCCTCAGAGCCGTGGTAAATGGTGTATCCTGTGCCTTTCTGTTTGAGTTTTCCAGTCTTTTCAGTATGTCCGCTCCAATATGCTCACTTCTGAATCTTTTCATCCCTTATTCCACTATTTCCATAGCAATGCTGGCATTTCGACCTCACTTAGTGTGGATCATCATGTTTTCTATACCTCTAGGAGCTGTCCTAGTAGTGAGTTTGCACCAACTCTTGTGGTCCTGGCCAGGGTATTAAATCCTATTTTCCAGGGGAGTGTTCCTACATTGATAAACTCTCCTTTTCCAGCTTTATAGTCTAGCTCCCTTGTTCAAGCCATCTCAGAATCCAATTTTATGTGCACTCTTCTAGCTCCTGCCGATCTATGCCGGCTAGGCCATGCAGCTCCTTGGGGCACAGTTACTCTCCTCCCTTATCAAGCCTAGCATGTTCATGCTGTGCCTTAACCCTTGTTATAGGCCTAGTGGCCGGGAGGGGAAGTGAAGGTACATTTTGTCTTGTGGAGGAGAAGCTCTGCATCATCTCCAAGTAAGGGGTGGGGAGACTATTAGTAGGGAAGTCAGGCCAATTCTACAGGCTCAGAGGGTTCAGGGAAATCTGGGGATTCAGGATTTTGGTGGCATCCATCTAGATATCCCCAAACTGTATGTCAGGGTCCTATTCTTTCCCAGGAAGCATCCTGATTTTGGCACAGCAAACCTGTCTCCATTGGGAATTTAATCTTCTTTGGAGCTCGGTAACCACCAAATACTATTGGTCTTATAGCTACCCTTTCACCCTGTTTCTCAAATACTTGATATATCATACCAGATCATATGTTCCCCTTCTACCAGTATACCATCCCAATTCACCAGCCGGTGAAAGTCTTAACAATAATAGGACTGCCACCTTGTGGCAGGGGGCTCTCTGTGATCCACCTACCCCTCTGTGATGTGGTCCTCCTTGCCAACTGGGCAGTGAGTGATCTAGCTCCCAAATCCCATCTAAGTGCTGACTTCCCCGGATAACAATCAGTTTCAAGTGTCGTAATTTGAGTTCCCCAGGAAGCCAACTCTATGACAGAATGTAGCATGCAAGATGCTTATTAAGAGATGTCTTTCGGAATAACACCTGTGGAAGGAGCAGTCCTGGGCAGAGGGGAAAGTTGAGCTGCACTGTAGACCTAACAGCAGCCTCTGCCAACCCCACAGAGAGATCTGGAGTTACAATGACCCTTCCGAATTATCCCAAGTTGAGCTGAGATGGTCAAGCCTCTATAGCCTTTCTTTGGTCAGTCACTGTGCGCTGCCCCAGAAAACTTTGTGACCTTGAGTTGAGGCCACTCTCTGTACCTGAGACAATCCCTGAAGGGGCTAACAGAGGCAGCTTTCCAAAAGTGCTCTCTGCACCTCGGGCCAAAAGTCCTTTATTGGGCTTCCCTGGTGGCGCAGTGGTTGAGAATCCGCCTGCCAATGCAGGGGACACGGGTTCGAGCCCTGGTCTGGGAAGATCCCACATGCCGCGGAGCAACTGGGCCCGTGAGCCACAACTGCTGAGCCTGCGCGTCTGGAGCCTGTACTCTGCAACAAGAGAGGCCGCGATAGTGAGAGGCCCGCGCACCGCGATGAAGAGTGGCCCCCGCTCACCGCAACTGGAGAAAGCCCTCGCACAGAAACGAAGACCCAACACAGCCAAAAATAAATAATAAATAAATAAATTTTTTAAAAAAAGTCCTTTATTGAAATGGGAGATGGGCTGGCACATCACAGTATCCAACACAGGCACCAACTCTTTAAGAATTCTCAATTAAAAGTAAAGAATTAAGCATTTATCCTGTCCTTCCTATGTGAATTGTATTTCAGAGTAACCAAATAGCCATGGTTGATGAGGAGAAATTCTGTACAGAGGGATCCAGTTAATAAATTACAAGAAATGATGAGATTAGTTTATCATTGTTTTGCAGCCCTAATAAAATATTTTTTTCAGGCAATGAACATCAACTGATGAAACTACAAAGTAAAAGATCGATGGGAAACTTTATAATGGAACGTTCAAGCTGCCTGTGCTTGAACCCACTGATCAATCTGAACACCACTGACTGTTAGACAGTCTGTACTTTCTGATGTGTTGCAATAGGAAGTACACAGCACCATCTCTGAGCATTCCTGTTTTAAAAAACTTTGTAGTGGAATCTACTGAAGCCTTTAGAGCCAACTTCTGGTTTATAATTATGTCAACTTTATTTCTCTAATGAGAGGAGCAACCTAAGTAACAACAAAAATAAGTAAACAGACAAATGAGAATGTAGGACATTCAACAGTACAAGGGACTTGGTTTCTTCAACAGCTCAATAGAATGAAGAAAAAAAAAGAGGGAAGACTGTTTTAGATTAAAGTAGATTTAAGACACATAACCAAGTACAATGTGTGCCTCTTGTTTGGATCTAGATTTAAACAAACCAAATGTAAAAAGACATTTTTTGAGATAATTGAGGAAATCAGACTATGGCTGGGTATTAGAGAACATCAAAGAACTGTTATGAATTTTGTTTAGTGCAAAAGTGGCATTGTGGCTGTATATCTTAGAAATGTCCATATTTTTAGAGGACAATGAAGTATATAGGGGAAAATGACATGCTGTTTGAAATTTGCTCTAAAATACAGAAATAAAAAAATAAAAGAATATATAAAGCAGATATAGAAAAGCCCTGATAATTTTTAAAAATTTTTTTATTGAAATATAGTTGATTTACAATGTTGTGTTAGTTTCAGGTGTACAGTAAAGTGATTCAGTTTTTGAATCTGAGTAATAAGTACCTGGGAATTCATTTTGTCATTCTTTGTACTTTTGTGTATTTAAAAAAATTTTTAAGAAGCCAAAAAAAAAAAAAAAGACAAATTCAAAGGACCCAATGGGGGAAATAATGCTCAAAGGATATAAATATACAATAAACATTTGAGAAGATATTCAACTACACTGAAAGGGAAATGCAAATTAGAACAATAAGGAGATAGTATTTTTTATTCAAAAGATTGACAGAAAGATCAAAGCCATGTAGTGCTATGAATGGGTAAAATCGCTAACTGCTTCTGGGAGGGCAAGCCTCCATCTTACAGTATTCGTTAAGAGTAAATCACACACATGCTATTAGACACAACAATATTCTGTAGAAATAATTACACCAGAAATTCATGATCTGTACATGAGGATGTCTGAGGCAGCACTTTTTCCATTGGCCAAAAATAAATAAATGGAAAACAACATGAAATATCACAGAGGAATGGTCAAATAATGGTACCAGGGAACGTTATATTTTTTAAAAAAAATAAAAATCTCTTCTCTGTAATCAAAGTGTATGTTTAATAGTACAAAAACTAGAAAATACAAACAAGGGAAAAAATTCATAATTCCAGACCTGGAGATATCATCTTGAAATATATCATTTCAGGTGTTTCTCATTGTAGTGTGCGTGTGTGTGTGTGTGTGTGTGTGTGTGTGTGTGTGTATGCATATGTATGTATAAATGTACTTGTTTTTCCAATAAAAAAAGGTATCACGTTACACAATATGTGGTGACCTCCTGTTTCCTTAATTCCCTCATGAATATTTTCCACATGAATAAATTTTCATCCACAAATACGGCCTTTAAGAACTGCATAGTATTCCATTTTATGGATACTGCATAACCTAACCCATTCCCTACTTTGGGGTATTTAAGTGCATTCCAATTTCTCCTTTTATAAACAGCCTCCCTGCGCGCTTGCAAAGCTTTGAAGTTGATTTGCCAATTGCCTTCTGGAAAGTTCTGGCTGTTTCTGGAGGCATTTGAGGCAAAATAGTCCGAATGCTTTCCCATCACGCGAGCCTGCTATCTCCCCAGATAGCAAAACTATAGTCTTTAGAACTTGTAAGACTTGTCTTATCCTGCCCGTTAGTCATACCGCCTAACTGGGACTCTGTTCCAGAAATCCCTACACCCTCTCCCTCCCCTCGCCTCATTCCCGCCCCTCCCCACGCGTCCGCACCCTCCCCCCGCGCTTTCCCGCTCGGCGGCCTGGCCTATGGCAAACGCCAAGAATTAATTAGGGGCGGGGATCAAGGAGCGGCTGTCAGGAGGTCGCCATATTTCTGTACGGCCCCGCGGCCGGCCCGGCAGTCGGCGGGTCGGGAGAGGTGCTGACAGGGCGGGGCCACCGCGCGGCGCTGCCGGCCTCACCCCTCCCGCCCCGGACAGGTGGCTGGAGCGCGCCCCGCCTCCGCCAGCTGCGGGTGGGAGCGAGCGAGGGCCAGTCCCGGACGGCCGCCGCCAGCTGCGAGCGGGAGCGAGCGAGGGCCAGTCCGGGACGGCCGGGCGAGGAGTCCGGCGGCGGCAAACGAGTATCGTGGCGGCCAAAAAAATGCTCCTGTACCGAGGGGCCCTCGCGGGCCCTGGCGCGCCGGGCAGCGCGCTGGCCCGGCCGGGCGGCGGCCCGCAGGCCTTTGGGATCCGCCTGAGCACTGTAGGTCGGGGGCCCGAGGGGGCGGACGCGCGCGCGGGTCCCGGGGCTGCGGGGGGCGCGCGGGGAGGGCCCGGCGGGCCGAGGCCTCACGCGGGACGGGACCTTCTCTCGCCCCCAGATGAGCCCCCGCTACCTACAGAGCAACTCCAGCAGCCACACGCGACCCTTCAGTGCCATCGCGGAGCTGCTAGGTGAGTGGCGAGGGCGGGCCTGGCCGCGATCGCCCGAGGCAGCGGTGCCAACGTGGTGCCGCGGACGCGAGAGGAATGTGCGGAGCCGCGCGGGGCGGGCCGGGGCTGGGGTGGGGGCGTCGGGACCGGCCCCGGCTCCGCAGGCGGAGGAGGGGGTCGGCTCTGTCGCCAGGGACGAGGTTCCGCGGATTAAGCTGAAGAAACAAGGTGTGTCCTAAGAGTTAGGACTCCCGTGTGGTTTTTCTCTCTGGCTCGTGATGTTCCGGGCACTTTAGGATAGCTTAGTTAATAATCAAAAGGAGATGCATAAAAATATCGGGCCCTGAGGCAGCTGGGCTCCACGGGGGCCGGCGACAGACGGAGGACGCCAAGCTAGCAAAGGGGCATGAAGAAAGGTCTGGAAGACGGAGTTATTTAACTTTTGGGACCAGAGAGTCTGGGAATGATGGGACATCTCTTAAGAGATGACACGAGTGCATTTGGCTCCCTGCGACTGCAGAGGGCTGGGTCCGCGGTCCACGAGCGCCCTCACACCGCTGGAATGAATACTGAGCACTTAACCTCTCGCTCCACCGATGTTTGCTTTTAAAGCGTTTTCAGTTGATCCCTTGAAGCCAAGTACACCAGCTTTTGCAGCAGTGTGCTAAATACTGTGTGGAAAGCAAAGAAGAAACACATTCCTGGACAAAACGCAGCACATTGCAAATGTTTCAAAAGCTGAAATTAGGGAGAGATGTTTATGGGGCAAGGTAGCACAGAACAAAATCTTGAAAATGGTTTCAAAGCTCCCCAGATGAGCCCCAGTTACAACCTAAGCAATCGCTGTGGCCATGCAGTGTGGATTGCCTTGGGCGAGAAGTCAGTGGGCAGCAGGAGGAGATGGTCAGGAGAGTTATTTGGAAGGGTGATGGGGAGCTTTGATGATTAGTTTGACCATAACACAGAATGCTCACAATATGTATGTTCATTAGAAGGTGAAGGGGGAAAAGTGACATGGGCACGTTTTGAATCCTAGAGAACAGGGACTATATTTTTAAGGTTTTGCACCATGCCTTGAGGGAAACTCCCAGTGGAATGAGATCTAAGTGCATGTAACTTACAAAAAAGAAAAAAAGAGAGGAAAAAGTAACAATTTGCTTAGTGGGAAATGAGAGACAGAAATGTGTTGTTCCCTCACAGTGGCACTGTGCAAAACCATATGCACCTATGCTGTACTGTGTACTGAACTTTATGGGTGATTTAAAAAGTGTTCCATTTGTAATTTTGAATATATATGATTTTTGCCTTAAGTATTAACCTAATTCTAGCCCAAGCTGACCCGTATAAGTGCAAGTATACATGTGTATTATATATCAATATATACGCACACATCCCTGCACACATACATACAAACACACAGGTTTTAAAACCAAATCACAACTATTTGTGGTCATATTAATAATAGGGAAAAGGGAGAACAAAGTGTTAATAGGTAATCCAAAGCTTTCATTTCAGGTTTTCCTTCATAGTTTTCTCCTCCACTTATGCATTAATTTTCTAGTGAACTGTTCATTCGATAAATATTTATTGAGCACTCACTGTGGGCAAGGCCACTGTGGTGGGTACAAAAATGAATACAACATAGGTTCATCTTCTAGTAGGGGAGACAAAACATGTACAGAAGGTTTATTCTTTGTATAACTGCAAGATAGAAAGTGATATATCAGCAAAGATAGACACATTGGGTGCTGTGGGAGTTCAGAGGAAGGAGGGATGACTTCCAGCTTACCAGGAAGAGGAGGTTTAGGAAAGGCTTTGGAGAAGAGGTGACATTTGAGCTGAGATTTGAAGGATTGGGACATGTGGATATGGGTGTGGGGAGGGGAGGGCATTCCAGGCAAAAGGAACAACTGCATGAACAAAGGCATGAAGAATACTGAGTAGTTGAGTTTAATTGGAGCATGGAGTTCATGAATAGTCAAAGCTACAGGTCCTTAGAGAGTTTACATAGAGCTTTCATAAATACATTTTTAACTATACCTTTTGGGGTAGACAGCATCATCATCATTATTATTATTATCATCCTGCAGATAAGAATACAGAGGCTCAGAGAATTTAATTGACTTTTCCAAGATTATGTGTTTAGTAAGTGGCAGACCCAGGACTCAAACACAGATTTTTTTACTCCAAGTACCAAGCAGGGAATGAAGTTAGGAAGGTGGGCTGGGACCAAAATGTGACTGTGAGGCTTGGGTATTTGAGCTTTTAATCTGAAGTTTTCTGAGCAAGGGAATGTCATGATCAGAGCTGTGCTTCAGGAAAGTTAATCTTGCAACATTGTATAAGATGAACTGGAGAAAAGAGAGATGTGGCTTTGAAAGAGGAGGTAGGAGGTTATCAAAATAATCCGGATGAGAGGCAATAAACTCTGTAAACTAAGAAAGTGTCGATGGGAATAGTAATATTCAATAGCAAGGTGTAAGAGAGCCTAAGGATGTATAGGGTAAGAGAGAGGGAGGACAAAAAATGACTTTGAAATTTCAAACTTGTGGTCATTTGAATGCTGACACTGTGTGTGTGTGTGTTTGTGTGTGTGTGAGAGAGAGAGAAAGAAAGAGAGAGAGAGAGAGAAAACAGAGGAAGAAGAATAGCCTTACATCAGAAGATGATGACCTTAATTTTAGACAAGCACAGTTTTAGATACTTGCAGGATGTCTGCAGGGCTGCAGCTTGGCCCTGACAACCTTGCAGGATCCTCATAGGCCATTCCCCTGGAACAGGAGGGCATGGGAGGAAGCGCTGCGTCAAAGCCATCTCCCACTCGCCATCCTGTCTCTCCAAGGATTCTGTCATGGGACACTTTCTCATTGCTTTCCGGGTTATGATGAGCTATGAAGCTTCAGTTACAATGCTCTTTTAGAAGATCAGGGGTCAGATGGTTAGGGGATAAGATAGAGTCCCTGGGGTCTGGTTTCTCATGCTCTTGCCTAAGTGGTGGGTGAGGGACGTTAGAGATAGAGTCCTCCCACTGAGGGTAGCATGGGCCAGGTTACGAGAGATAAGACTACTGGGATCTGGTAGCACATGAGACTGTGTGGGCCAGGTTAGGGAATAAAGACGTCCCAGGATCTGGTAGTGTAGCTCTTGTTACCAAGTCCAAGCTCGCTCTGCTCGCCGCACAACAGGCCAGTGAATCAGGAGACAAGGTGTTGAGACAAGGAATATGACCTTATTCGGAAAGCCGGCAGACCGAGAAGATGGCGGACTAGGGTGTCAAAAGAACCATCTTATCAGAGTTTGGATGTCAGTATCTTTTATAGCACAGAGAAGGGGAAGAGATGAGGAGGTAAAGTAAAAAGGCCATAGGTTTTGCAAATATCTCCTGGAATGGCCAGCCTCAGCAAGGGATGTGTTAATTTCTTCTTTCTTGCAGCCATCCACAGGTGGACTGGGTCAGGATGCTTCCCTGAACAAAGGCACTTTGGTTTAACATTCAGGCAGAGAGGCAGGCTTCCCTGAGGCTGGCCATTGTGTATAGACACTATCCTTTTAGTGAACAAAAGCAGCGGAAAGCAAAGGTTAAAGTACAAGAAACAGATCCAACATGTAGTCAGATTTGGGTGTCCCTGTTACCCTCTCACCTAAGTGGTGGGCCAAGGGAGAGGAATAGGGGTTCTCTCACTGCCCTACCTGTTCACAGGCTAGATGGGCTGGGCCATGGGAGAAGATAGATTCCATAGGATTTGATAGCATATGCTACGTGTTGATAAATTTTTGGAAGGTTAAGCAGCAAGAGGTAAGATTGAAGCCAGCCACCAGATGGGTGCCGTATTATTATAAGTTCATTTATTGAGGCCAATCTGTTATTATTATAATTTCATTTGTTGAGGCCAAGTGAAAGGCCACTTAAAACTGAAAGTAAGTGCAAAGCTGTGCTTGCTGCTGCTGGCCTGTCTGCTGATCTCTCTTTCCCTGCTGCTTCAGCTGACCCTGGCCTCTGGCATGCCACCCCCGTGCTCCACCCGCTTCCAGCCAAGAAGATAAAATGTCTAGCTGCTCCTGGCAGTTACCTTGTAACTCCTGAAATGCCTGTATTAAAACTCTGTGGTATGTTTCTGTGAAAAAGTACCTAGTAAAGTTTGGGTGAAATTTACAGTAAAAAGGGAAAAAATAAAAGTGATTTTTTTGTGAGAGGCCTGCAAGCTGGTTCATTGAATGTACAGTTTTATAAATGCAGAATTGGAATTGATATGTATTATATGTTTGAATTGTGAATGTTCATAAAGTGTTAGAAGAAAATTCCTCTATGTCCAAAGTTTTCAAAATAGAAATGATGTCCTGTTGGTTGACAAGTTAAAGGTATCAGTCCCAATGGCCTTGGCTTTCTTCCAGTAGGAGTGATTGATAGGTTCTAAAACAATTCAGGGCCTGCTTGCCAAGTAGTTTCTTGGAACAATGTAGGCAGCTTCACAATGCTGAATCCTTCTGTCAGTTAAAGAAAAAAACCTGCTGCCTCTTATTACAAAGTAAAACACTGTATTTCTGATAAAGCCACTATCGCATGTCAGACTTAAAATTCCTGCCAAAAGTTGACCCACTCGATTTACCACGTGACACAAGGCTTGGCACCACCTAGTCCTTAAAGATTGACTATATCAGACCTTTTAACCCCCTTCTGGGACTATCGGTGATGCCTTTCTGCTGTTAAGACTTTTTGGGTTACAATCAGTGACAGCTTTATCAGTGACTCTGGCAACACCATTGTGGCCCTTGAAATTAATCTGTCTTGTTTTATTTGATGGACATTCCACACATTTAAGTGGTTGTAACTGATACTGTTAATCGTGTTATAAAAACTGATATTTTGAATATGTGCGATACTTCTCTTGCTTGTAAGGGATGTTCCCAGTAGAGAAATGCCATGATCCGAACGTTGATAGTGGGACGAGTATACATCCAGAACCCTACCTGGATCTCTCAGCCCAGCCACATGGTATCAGTAAATCAGTGTAGGATCCCAGGGAAAGGGAAACAGGTGGAAGGGAAGGTCTTTGTCTTGATTAAACAGCTAGTAAAGACAGGAGTGCTTAAGGAACCTATCCAAGAGATTGCACAAACTGCCCTCCCACTTGGGCCAGTGAGCCCTAATGAGACTTTTGTACCACATGTGTTAGTGACTGACAATTATGTAAACTGGCACCTGTGGCAAAAAGATGTGGCTATTAGACAGTGGCACCCCCTGGGGTTGTAGACATGGCACATATGTTAGAATATGGCTATATTGGATGTCTTTGGAGTCTTAAATAATTAACCCATTGTGAAGACCTAACTCAGAAAGAATCGTGAAACTTTCTGTATATATATTTCCTACTTTAGTTCTATGTTCTCCATTTAATGAGGGTTAAACAGCCTCACCTTCAAGACTATTACAGAGTGCCTAAGCAGAATCACTCCTCTAAGCATGCTTACTACAATCATTGGGATTTAGGCAGGGAGTTAGTGTTTTGGTTTTTAACCTGTAACTCTTTCAGTGCCTCTTAGGCTATAAACAAGGATGGTGATAATATCTGTGTTCTTCAATGGAGGAGGTGATGTAAAAAAAAAGTAAAAAATAAAATCTTCACAATAAACTCTAATGCGTGTGGTATGTATCTATTTGTACCAAAGTTGCAGATTCAGCTCTTCTCCATAATCACCCTTTACTGTATACGTTTGTGAGCAGTAAAGTGGCTAAAAAGACAAGAAGTGATAAGACGAAAATGGAGCAAAATGCTTGATATATGGAGGAGTTATTTTTCCCACAGTCTCTGAAGTTTGAAGAAAGAAAGCAGATTGCACATCAGTCATCATATGAAATCTAGAAATCAGCTTCATAAACCCATCTGCCATCATACCTATTTTTCCCTATACTATTAATGCTCCCTGCTCCCTTCTGGGACATTCACGTGAAGGGAATAAAGGACAGTTTCTATGCCTTAGGGGCACTGAACTAGAGATTTTAATAGAATATTAGAAAAAGAGATCTAATATCACAGATTTCTACCTTTTGCAGATAATGCTGTAGATCCAGATGTATCTGCCAGGACGGTCTTTATAGATGTTGAGGAGGTCAAGAATAAATCTTGTTTGACCTTTACTGATGATGGATGTGGGATGACACCTCATAAACTACACCGAATGCTCAGGTAAAGATGTCTTCATTCTTTTTCTCTTGTCTTGAGTTCATGAACTCTATTTAAGGCTTAATAATTTTCCTTTCCCTTTAGTCATTCAACAAGTATTTATTGAGCAGCTGTTATGTGCCAGGACACAGATTATGAAATAGTCACTCTTCTTGCCCTCACAGAACTCAGAGTCTAGCTGGCAATTCAAACAGTCAAGCAATAATCATAACAAAAAAATGATGGGTATAATGATAGAAAAGTATAGGATGCAATGAGATAACTCATCAGGAGAGCCCAATCTGATCCAGGAGGTCAGGCAAAGCCTCTTAGATGAAGTGATATTTAAGCTGAGATCTAAGGGGTGAGTAGTAGAATTCAATGAGGTAAAGAAACAGGGGGCAAGGGATGAGAGTCCAGGCAAAAAGAACAGCATGGGTAAAAACCTGGAGGTCTTCACTGGTCTGAGACCTTCGCAAACTTATATTAACTTAAATTCACTCTTAGGTCAGGAGTATTGGCGTTGGAACAATTTATGGATTGAACCATGAACATGCCTGGGTATAATCAAGCCCCACGAAAGATAAATAGAGGACATCATACACATAATCTTTGAAAGTTTTGCAGTAGAATTACAAGGTTAGGAAATTCTCTTTTCTAACTGCTGAAGCTGGTGATAACAGATTTCTCTTGCCACTGTTAGTTCATTTAATTACTTTAAAAGGTTTGTAGTTAAGAATGTAAGTTTGTACTTTATCATCTTCACATATCACTCAGTAAAAGATGAGTGTTTCCTCAACTCCTTCCTTCTCTCTTCCTTTTTTTTAGCAGATGAGGTTGATTACTCTCCATGAGGCTTCCTGAACTAGCGTGTGAAGCATGAGTACCAGTGGAGGGGTTCTGTGGAGGAGGGAAAGGGCTCCGAACTATAAAAACGGAAAAAATTCATTTGGTTGTAGTTCTCTTTGAAGGTATTCTAATTCTATAACCCTGTTTGTAGGGAAATCCCTTTGATCCATCAAAGAAAAGAAGTGAAATTTGGACATAACCAATTATAAATTTGGTTATGTTTTACCACTCAGCAATCTGTGTACCTTACGTCTCAGATCCTTATAATTAGAAGAATATCTGAGGAAAGCTTCTAGAAGTGAGATAAGAATGTTGCCAGTATATTGATGAAGGTATGGAGTTGGCCCTATTTTTAAACTTATAGCCTCACTTTTA
This sequence comes from Balaenoptera acutorostrata, assembly GCF_949987535.1. Lineage (NCBI taxonomy): Eukaryota > Metazoa > Chordata > Mammalia > Artiodactyla > Balaenopteridae > Balaenoptera > Balaenoptera acutorostrata. Next base: position 94,203,637 of record NC_080085.1, on the reverse strand, counting down.
TCTCCTAAAATTAATATTTTATGTAAAGAAAAAGAGGATTTTAGATGGGATGGAACCAAAATATTTATGTGTCTAATTCTGTATGTAGTAGGTTTTTTTCTAAAATCACTTATCCTCTTATTGGTTCCTTCCCCCCACACCTTATCCCGGTGACATGGGTGTCAAATAGTGGGCCCGACAAATCTTACTACCTTCTATTTTGTCTGTGGAACTACATCTGTGAGACTTGGTGCTTACAATTACAAGGCAGGAGGAAGGAGGAGGCTGATTTCGAAATAATTGCAGCAACTTTTGTTCCAGATTCTTTCAACAAATTTTTACTGAGCACTTTTCTGAGAGTCACTGGAGATAAAGTGGTGAACCAGGCAGGCATGATCCTTATTGCCAAGGGGCTGGCAGTTTAATGAGAAAGATATAAAATAATTGACTAGTAATACAACTACATAGGTTATTCCACTAGTGGTAAGTGCTATGAAGGAAGAGTATAGTTTCTATGAGGGTATATAGCGGAGGGATCTAATCTAGTCTGTGGAATCAAAAAAGGCTACCATGCAGCTCGGTGCTTTGTGACCACCTAGAGGGGTGGGAGGGAGACGCAAGAGGGAGAAGATATGGGGATATAGGTATATGTATAGCTGATCCACTTCATTATAAAGCAGAAACTAACACACCACTGTAAAGCAATTATACTCCAATAAAGATGTTTAAAAAAAAAAGGCTATCATGAAGAAATGACATTTGAGTTCAGATATGAAGGATGTTTTGTTCCCAAAAATCAGGCAGGAACTACAGTAGCCATAGGATTTTTTGGCATTATCATGCCAAATACGTTTCCCACTAATTTAAGCTGGGCAGTTGTTCCTCATACTTGAAAATTAATTTCAGAGAATTTTTAAAAATTTTGTTGAAGTATAGTTGATTTATAATGTGTTAATTTCTGCTGTACAGCAGAGTGACTCAGTTATACATATATATATATTCTTTTTCATATTCTTTTCTATGATGGTTTATCACAGGATATTGAATATAGTTCCCTGTGCTATATAGTAGGACCTTGTCCATCCGTTGTATATATAATAGTTTGCATCTGCTAATCCCAAACTCCCAATACTTCCCTACCCCTCTCCCCCTTGGCAGCCACAAGTCTGTTCAATTTTAGAGAATTTTTTAAATGAGTCCTGGATTATGTATAGTTATATGTATTGGATTTTATTTCTGATCATATCTTAAAATAAACTTGAATCTGTTAGAAGGTCCCATTTATTTAAAAGAGATTATTTAGTCCAATTCTAACTTCCAGCCAGGGATTCCACTTACCACAATTTGTTTTAAAATAGTTGAACTTTAGAGGTAACTTTGAAAATTATTATTAAGTATATTAATTTTTCTGTTTGTGGTTTGGAGGCATATTATTTTTGTATTTGGAAAAAATAAGAGGTAACTATGCAAAATTATTAAGCCTACAGAAATTCTCTTTGACCTGTAACATTTGTTATAATCTTATTCACATTTTCTGACTTTTATGCTACTCTTATATTTTCAGGCTAATAAAAAAGTTATGTAACTGAAACAACAGTTTCTCCCATAAATGCAGAATCCCATGAAAATCAAGTTAAAAAGAAAAACCCTATCATTAAATTCCTTTAAGGTCCACAATTAATTCTCTTTCACTTATGGGGATAGTGTGTGAACCAACTAGTCTATATATTCAGCTGCCTTTTTCAGCAAGTTGGAAAACCTCTCTTAAAGGTCAAGGATTAAAAGCAGCCACAGACCCATGGATTGAAGGTATTTGCTACCTCTGATCAGAAGTGCATTTCCTAGTAGGTCTGTTCTTCTAAAACAACAGCCAGAGAATAACAGTGTGCTTAGCATTCTTTCATTATTTTATACGACATATTACATCACCAGTATATTTATAGGGAACAGCAGTACCTGCCCTTGTATGTCCATGAATTTGCTAAGGTTTTTTTTTCATTGATCAGAGTCCCAATTTAAATTTACCCCTCTAGATTCTAGAATCTTGACATTTTAAGGAACTCGGGAGCAAGCTGCTATTTTCCTGGATTCCACTCAAAGAGCCCGCTTGGTGTGTAAACACCGTTGTCTATTACACGAGAGGATAGAATAGGACTTACTTAATGAAGAGAAACCACCTGTCTAACCAAACTATATAAGATACATTCCTACAGTTCTGTTATTTATTGTGAAGGCTTTTATATTAGGTAGTTATTTGATTGGTATCTGGCATCTATTCTGCGATTTTCAGTTAAATAGAATACCTAATATGGGAATGCAAGTGGAATAAAAAAGAACACACGGGAAGAGTTAAGGGTAACATAACAACACCAACATACTGAGCTTGCAGCTCCTCTCATCTCATTATTCTCATCCTTTTCCATTTCTGGTTCTGGGCCTGCCCCACTACTTATCTTCTCAACCTTATATAGTCATTTAGTCTCCCCAAACCATAACACAATGAAAGTTTATAGTTACAAAGGAAAAAAGAGACGCTAGATGGCAGAACAGGCAGGAAAGGTAAGGAAATTAAGGGAGTAATATAGTCTCCCTGTTTTCACCACTTTCCCTTGAGCACCTAATTGAAGCTTTGGTGGCATTAGAGTAGGTTTAAGTCCAAATAACCTTATAGATCCATTTCACATGGTAGGTAACATTACTGTTTATGAAGAGCCCTGAGTTTTAGATATGACATTAGATCTCAAGTAGAGGTAGAGGATAGCACATGACAATTCTCAGAATGACTTCTAGAGTTAGTTTAAAATTAAAGTTTGAATACTACTTTATAAGTTATAATATATTTTACATACAGTGTATCATTTAACCCTCCTAACGACCCTATCGTTTTTAGGTAATTCTTCCACAGGAGGAAGAAGAATGCCTGAATCTTACCAACTTCTTTAAGTTTACTTCCTGGAATGCTAAGACCCATATAGGCTGCAGAAGCTCAATGCTCTTTTGGTATTTTCAAAGGAACTACTCTACTGTCCTAGAAATTACCTTTTTATGTGGTTGGGTTTATTTGTTGGATACACAAAGCTCCTATAAAGTGTCTACTCTAGAGGGACACAATGGTATTATCGTTTAACACTTTGAAATAGAAAATTAAAAAGTGGTCCCCCTTCCTCAGGAAGTGAACACAAACCCCGGCCTCCAGGAAGTAGAAATCAGGCACCTCAACCCAATTAAAAGAATAAGAGCCAAGGCCAAGCTGCTCAGCCATGGCAGGTAGAACATCTATTTTATTGATGTTGGAGAAGCATCTAATCTGTAATATACGAAATCCTTCCTTAGACTGTAAACCATGAGTGCAAGAACCATGTCTCTTACTAACAGTTGTGTCTCCAGTGCTTAGCATGATGCACAGCACATAGTAGGTACTCAGTAAATATTTATTGAATGAATGGTAGTGTACAACATTGTAAACTTAGTCCATCTAGAGAGAACTAATCCTTAAAAAATTAGTTTCATTTGTAATGAGAGAAGATACATGAAGATAATAATCATTTTCTAGATTTCATATCTTTAATTTTTTTTTTGGTTCGGTCATTTTGTTGTGTGTTTGAATGGAAAATATAAGAAAGGGAAAGGATCTGGCTCCCAGATTAAGCTGATCATAAGGGGCTACAGAGATTGTTGAGGTGGCTCGGTGAAAGGCCCTTAATAAAACAAGGGAGACTTTATACTGCAGCTGTTTGCTGATATTCAGAGGCAGAACTACCTATTTTTATCCCTTGGCCACATTCCAATGAACTGTCCCAGCAGATGGAGCAGAGGGTAAGAACTGGAAGTGTTATCCTTCGAGTGAATAGTTGAAATTGTCAAGATATATAACCTCTGACTTTCAGATTTCTAGAGAGTGCTATGACCAGGTTAGGGATGCCTAGCCTAGTACCTCTGACTAGTGCTAGTGCCAGTTATCTGGTACTCTTGTTACCCTCTCTAGGGTGTACTCTGAGATAACCACCCTTTTCATCTCCCCCTAACTTTACTATTAGCAATCACGGCTATTTTATCTCGACAAGAAAGGCAGCTGCCCCATGGCCTCCTCTAGCTCTCTCTGTGAGTGAAAAGAGGCCGCCTTTACAAAGTGTGACTCTAATGTAGCGGAAGCGTTTATGTACACACAGACCACACAGGAAGATCAGTCCCATTACCCCGTAGTTATTTCCTATGTTTTTAACTTAATAATTTTGCCCAGAAATACCAAAAGGAAGAAAAAAGGAAGGACTTTTTATAAGTGTTCTTCATGTGAAAGCCAGACATTCTGCCTACCTATCTTAGGATGCTTTTTACCTTTCTGATTTCTTTTTTCTTGTGTAATTACAGCTTTGGCTTTACAGATAAAGTAATAAAGAAGAGCCAGTGTCCCATCGGGGTCTTTGGTAATGGTTTCAAGTCAGGCTCCATGCGACTAGGAAAGGACGCTCTTGTCTTCACCAAGAATGGGGGTACTCTCACTGTTGGACTCCTATCACAGACCTATCTGGAATGTGTCCAGGCCCAAGCAGTTATTGTACCAATTGTTCCATTCAACCAGCAAAACAATATCCTTTCTGGAAATGGAAAATGTTAGTTAAAAATTAGTCTAATCTGACTATTCTGATAGAAACCTCTTTCTTCAGGTCGAATCCAACTATCAAAAGTTTTCATATTTAAAGAGGCATTCAGGTGTCTTAAATTTAACTGGAATTCCACCCTATTAAGTATTTTTTAAGTAAATGGATCATTGACAGAATCTTAGAATTATATTGCAGTTTTCACTGTTAGGCGATTTGATCTGTATACTATCTCCCCACTCCCACCACTCCTGTGGTAAAGTTCCCTAGGGCCTTCTCTTTTTTTTTCCCCTAAGGGTAGTTACATTTGCGTCACTCTCCTAGAAACATACTATTTATCAGCTTCTCTGACAGCTGAATAGCTCACTTTTCTATACCTGGACAAGCTATTATTTCTGTTAGACACCAGGTGTCTTTACGCAGGCAGTATAGCAATAAAGTTTGAACTCATTGCTTCCAAAGAGTAGAAAAATTCAGCCTTTGAACTATTTCTTAAGTATAGATAGGACTGTCTTAATTTACATTATATCTTTGAAGCTATATTCTGCAGGCGTAACTGATTTTGGTTTTTGTCTCTACAACCTTTCTGCATTTCCCCCCTTTCCTTTCTTCTGTAGCAGTAATGCCCATGCTTTATATGTCTATATTTTGTCTAAACGGGCAACCCAAAAGACAGATCTTCCTGACTGATAGCATCCTCTTAAGATATTAATTTTTCTTTGACTATACTTGGTTTTACAAAAAATGATTATTACTGAGGATTCCTTGCCCAGCCTAGAAGCCATCTTGAACTATTCAATTTTCAACAGTGAAAATGACCTGCTGTCCCAGTTTGATGCCATCCCAGGCAAAAAAGGCACTCGTGTTCTCATTTGGAACATCCGCAGGTATAGTATTCCAAGAGTGATAGATTCTAATAAGCAAAAGCAGTATGATGAAGCATATTTTAATAAATCGCTCTAGAGAAGCAGAGTAGATAAATTTTGATACATGTTTGTATATCATTGCACACCTATCCTTAACTTTCTTAGAACCACAGCTCTGTTTGAGACAGTGCTTCTTATTGGTAAAACGTGGAGCTTGATAAGGTGGAGACCTACATACATATCCTGAAGCTATTACCATCAAGACAGTTCAACATTATTCTAAGATCTTCAGAATCCATTATAAATATCTATTTTATATTCACGGACACTGTTTTGAGATAGGTCAATGATAGTTATTTTACCTATTTGACAGTGAAAATGAAGAAAGAGAAAGAAATTAGGGTAACAAAGCGCAACGCGATCTTTAAATAATAAGGACCTCTGTATTACTGTTTTCAGAGTAGCTGGATTAGAAGTGGAAAAATCTTCGAAGCAGATACATTTGAACTATAATGAAGCTGGCTTCAGGTCATGTATTTAGAGCTAATAAAATAACATAGAAATACTTTGGGATATGTCATTTGTTTAACTTTGTCATGTTAAATGCAACACAGTATCCACTGAAACCTAAAAATCTTTAATATGAAATAGAGGTGTTACTCTTATGTTTAATAGAACAGAGTATCAGATATATTCATTCTTCTTTTTTTTTCCATAGGTCAAGTATTTTGCCTCATTTCTTAGTTGGGTAAAACTTAGATAAAAACCATGCTGGTTTATATAGAAAGTACTTTCAATTAAAAAGAAAAAAAAGTAAGGTAATTTACATCTTCCTGTGTCCTCCTGCGAAAACCTCAAGTAATATAATTTATATTATAAAGGATCATTTTCATGAGCCATTTCCAGTGATTTAAACACAATAAGCAGACTTTTTCTTTGTATATTGTTTCTCAGTTATATGGTACTAGGTGTTATATAAATAAAGGGTTCTATGGTCCAATAACTTTGGAAAAAGCTGGCTTAAACAAAGCTTACCATGTTGCTTTATTGCAGGACTTCTCAGAGGCTTTAATATGCTAATGTTATTTCAAAATACATTGAAAACGTTTAAGAGAGCAATGCAGAATGCAGTGTTTCCCAATTTCAAAAAAAAATGTATCTCCAGACCTCCTTTCCTTGGGTGGTGAATGGCGAGCACCAGAGAGGACAGGGAACCTCCTCAGAGTATATGCGTTAGAGTGGGGTGCGGTAGCAAGAGTCAGGATTATCCTGCAAAATACGGGATATACTATTAGAGTGACATGAGCTTTATGCAGGATACGTATCATAGTGGCTCTGGTTCAGCCCTGAAGAAGGAGCTACATTTTCAACACAGCAGCTCTGAGCTTCTGGAACCTCCAGTGTGAGGGAGGTATCCCTAGAGCTTGAGGTGGCTCTGGGAGCCAGGAATTGTTTCTCAATTTTATTTGATTATACAGGCTTTATTTATCTCTTTATTTCTTATTTAAGAGTATCTTGGGGGACTGCTGTTCCACAGAACAAATTTGGGGGACCATTGGTTCTGATATGTATTTTGTCTCTGTAGCCCATCATTTGTTTTGCATTTTTTCCAGTAACAAAGATGGGTCTTGCCTTTTTTCCCTGGCAGTTCTTAGTGATGTAGCCCAGGGTCTTGGAATGGACCGTATTTAAGTGACCCAAAGGGATTATGAGAAGAAGAAATGGTCCTAAGGAAAACAATATGAGTACTATTATATTTAAATGATAATTCTAGAAGACTAACAAGTATATGCTGTTTCTGTCACAACCTTTCTTTTTCCTTCTAGGAAATAGAATTAGATCTGGGGAAATCTTAGTAGTCCTTATACTATTGCTAAAGTTAGAAAGAGTAGGTTTTGATTCATCTATCTATTCATTTGGGGGAAATGATGTTGAATGACCTACCCAACGATACCCAGAAAGTTGGGATCTGTTTTAAGATCCTGCCTCGAGGATAGCTGGCATCCATTTGATTTATCAGATCACAGACATTCCCACCTTCCTTGTTTTTCTTTCCTTCTGTGCTTGGTATCACACCTCTATGAAACTTAGTAGATTTGTTTAGGCTGGAAAGGCCCTTAAATATTGTGTGATCTTCAAAGCAAGTAATGTGTAGTTCCTTTGAATTGGTAGTCAGGGAAAGAAATAGGTATCTGAGTTTTGGCTCATGTTGTTTCTTTTCTCTTGGGTTCCTAGTGCATTTTTGTCCTTTGGAGCCAGTTTTTGTTAGATTGGTACTTGTCTCTTTTACCCAGAAATAAAGATGGAAAGTCTGAGTTGGACTTTGATACAGATCAGTATGATATCCTGGTATCAGACTTTGGCACAGAAGAAAAAGAGACTGGTGGCATTACCTCTGAGCTGCCAGAAACAGAGTATTCTTTACGGGTGAGTAAGAGTGGTTTTTCTTCAACGATGAGAGGTAAGATATCCTGTAACATGAAAATATTATAAAACAAGATCTCACTTTAGTTATATAAAGTTGACAACCTTTTGACCCTATGCTAAGATTCCTTTTCACTGTCTCCACTGAAACAGTGTAGCTAATATAGTCAGCAGCACTTAGTGTGGTAGTTGATTTAGAATAACAAGGTATAGAAACTGAGTCAAATATTTGCCCAGATTAGATCTCAGTTGCTAGCAGAGTCAGTAGATGGTAGCAACAGGGATGTCAGTAGAATTGGCAATATTGTGTAATAACTTTCCCTTCACTGTTCCATAGGCATTTTGTGGCATTCTATATATGAAGCCACGAATGAAAATTTTTCTGCGTCAAAAGAAGGTGACTACCCAGATGATTGCCAAGAGCCTGGCCAATGTAGGATATGATATATATAAACCTACCTTCACAGTATCCTTACAACTACATGAAGCTGACCTCTTTGTTTCAGGATTAGATTTCCAAGTTGGCACAGAAAAACAGAAACCTTTCCTTTTCCAATTCAAAAATGCGTGTTATAGTACAAACCCTATTTTAGGTATCTAAGGAAGTATTTCTTGAATGCCAATCTGTGTGCCAATTTAATCAGAAATCAACTGGAAATTATTAAAATAATACAGCATCCTGAGACTTTAGAGATTCTGGTTCAGTAGATTCTGAAATCTCTTTTTTTAATAAGAAATATTTATTTATTTAAATGAATAGCCAGGTTTGAGAATCTCTGCTATAAGGAATGATTCACACTGTTTGGTTTGTACTGGAATTTTGTTATATATATACTACATTGATTGAAATAAGCAAAATGTTGACTAGAACTTGTTCATCTTGTGGACATACTATGATTTTTGCTGTAACAAGTCCAGACTTATGTTGATAAAAGTTAGGAGATTGGAAATTAAAAGTTGATTTTCTAGGGTGAGATAAATCTTCAACAGATTTGACATGGATTTCTTGGTACTTCTCATATTGACAGCCACTCAGAGAAGTAATTACTCATTTTCACTTCTACCCTCCACCCTGCCCCATTGCCCTGGGAATGGATTTCAGACACTTGAGGAAATCTTAAGATGAGCTTTGGAAATTAGGTCCATCTTTGTTGATGGATTTTGGGGTCAAAAAAGTCTTTGAAAGGGTGAGAGTTCATAAGCAGTTATGAAGAATTGCTCTTGTAATTTATTTTCTAGTAATAAGCTCAGCTCTTGGCCCAAGAAACATGTTCACACTCTATTTGCTTTATCAAAGTCATTATCTAGCTTACTTTGTCTTTATTCCCCTGACCAAAAATTAGAAAATGCCGTTCCCTTTTTAAATAGCCATATGGTTGTTACTCATAAGCAGATTGATTTTCTCCTTTTGAAGAACACAACCCTTGTCTACTGTGAAAGTTTTTTTTAAAGCCCTAAACAAACCCAACTTAACAAAGCCAGAGCTAACATTGTTAGCATCTGTAGGTAAATTAGTTATAATATCACTGTATGTAGCTAGGATCTTAGTGCCATAGGTTTAACAGAGCCAGTCTAAAGAAGTGCCTTTCAACTACTGTTTCAGGATATACCACATTTCTACCTCCAGCTTCTTTCTTCTGTGGGTTTCTATCAGGGTACCTCCTATGGATGCATTCTGTACGTACCTGAGCTCTTCTCAACCTCCCTTCCCATTAAACTGGTTACCTTTCCCTATTAGAATTTGGGCTAAACGAATTCACTATAGGCATGAGTAAAATGAAACTTCTAATAAAATTTCCCCTAAAGTCACTGAGGGAAAAGATTACAGATGCTGACTTATTTATTCCTCAGTTCAGTTATCAAAGGCTTCTTCTCTCCTCTTGTCCTTTCTCCTTATCCTAATTTGGGGAATCTCCTACCCCAGTGTACTTCCACCCCATAATTTAGAATTTAAAAGTACACAACAGAAAGAATTTGACTATCTTTATCTTTAAAATGTTAATTTTATGGTGTAGAATTTTGGTTTTTTGTTTGGGGCAGTTTTGCCCTGTTTTGTTTTTTCATTGGAATAGGGTCTTATTTGAGATTTGATTTGAGCTTCTGGAGCCCAGAACATTATACGTTCTGAGCCAAGCATTACTGTTATGTACCCACTCGTATCATGTCTTCATATCATACCTGACCCACTTGTCACACAGATTTGATGCAAGTAGCTTGTTACTTAGAGGGGGTAATGGAGATCAGTTTTTGAAAAAGTAACATAAATAAGTTTTCATTTAACTCATTTGGGCATGAAGATTTCTTAGTATTTGTTTTAATGAAAATCTCAGTTTCTCTATCTCCTTTATCTTTCTCACTCTATTACCTTGGTTTTTAAATCAAATAGGAGTTGCTAAAAACTCATAAATTATTCATGTTTTATGTATAATACTTAGTTCTCTTTATTTCATTTATCCAAGCTTGTTAACTTCTTCCCATGAAATATATTACAACAGGACTATTTATTGTCCTTTACCTTTAAAAGTGGTTTTGTTCTTCATGGTTTTGCTTTCATTGTGTTTTGTATGATTAGCCGGACTTACCTTATTGCATGTAATTGTGTGAATTTGTGTTGTACCATGTATCTTACCTAACAGCAAATTAAGCAATTAGCAATAAGAAACGTTTTGTGATTTATGAATTTTTAGATCACTGATGGTATTTTGATATATTTTCTTATAGTCTTTTCTATGTATACATTTATAGTATATATTTTTAGATGATACTTGTTGTTCTGAACATTTCCTAATGTTCCCAAATACTTTTCAAAGACATAATTTTAAGAGCTGCATAACAGACCATGTGGATACACCAACATTTATTTAGTCATTCCCTTGTTGTCAGACATCTAAATTATTTATGTTTTTTTAGCCATTATAAATCACTGATAAATTTCTGTAACTCATAAACCTTTATGGTCTTCTCTGACTGTTTCTGTGGGATAAATTCCTGAAAGAGAATTACTTGTTCAAAGGTTAAGAATATTTTTAAAGCTATTGCTACCGATTTTTAAAATGCCTTCTAGAAAGGTTATACCGGTTTACATACAATGGTGTTTGATGTTTTTTGCTGTAATATAGTGCAAAATTTTGTGTGCTAAAGCTCCTGGTGTTTGTCTCCTTAATGATTTTCTTCTCAGAATAAGCAGGTGAAAATAACTTTTGGGTTCTCTTGCAAGAATAATAACCAGTTTGGAGTACTGATGTATCATAACAACCGCCTCATAAAGTCTTTTGAGAAGGTGGGATGCCAGGTGAAGGTGAGTAGTTAATGTTTCTTTGTCATAGAAGGCTGAAAAGAGTAGGAAGAGGATTTAAATTTTGCAAAAGGGATAGACTAATGAATGGCTTTTTACTCATCTTGAGATAGTTGTTAAATCTGATCCTGGAATTCTATGCTACCACTGAGCTGTCTTGTGTTCAAAAGCTCTTTCTACTTCTCATTCTTCATAGATGTCAATCAACCCAGGAGTTTTACTGAATGCATTTTCTAGGTAGCTGTTAATAAGAGGTAGAATTAGAGCACCAGCAACTCTGCCATGCGTATAAGTTTATTAATGTTTGAGGTAGCTCTTTCCATTTTCTTGGGGAGACAGTAAGGCATCGTGGAAGATGTATAAAATGTAGTGGTTGATGACCAGGTTTTGAGGCCTGGCTTTTCCACCTAAAAGCCATGTAATCTTGGCTACATTGTTGAATTTCTCTGAGGCTCAATTTCCTTACCTGTAAAATGGAAACAACGATAGTAATTTTACTTGCTCTGCCTATCTTACAATTTGCAGGGTTGAGAGATTTAAATGGGATAAATTATGCAAAAGTACTCTATAACTGAACTATACAAATATTACCATCATCTTAAAATTTTGATGACAACTTAAAGTAGTAATATCCGCAAGTATCCCATTCATTCCTGTTTTACAGATAAGATTGCTAAAGCACAAAGAATGATAAACTGCTTTATATTACACAGTAGGACAAAGTTACATATGACCCAGGAGAGCTAGTTTTCAGCCTATATTGCTTTTCATTGTTATATCATCTTTATACAACTTGTTTGTTTGCCAGTCTAATTACACTCTGACTCAGTTCCTTCCATTAAAGTATACAAAAATGATTATAAATCCAAAAATCTCTTGTATCAACTTGTAATTAATAGTACTGCAAGTCTGACTCTCTTTAGCAGTTGTTTGGTGGCATACATATATAAAAATGGTTTATTTTAATGGAGTGTGATTTATATAGCATCCTTAAATTTTTTTCAGATGGAGTTTGGTTTTAGTTCCCTAGAACAGAAGTATATAACCTTGATTTTTTTTTAGCATTGTCATTCTTTGTTCAAGTGAAATCTTATGGCAGTCCCATAATATAAAACAGATGAAAGTGGAGGTAGTGTGGGTGAAGTAGAGATGGCTATTAATCCCTGGAAAATCCTAGGAAATCTATGGATCACAGTTTGAAAATCTCTGCCCTGTAATTTGCCAGAGGTTCCAGTTCATTGTAATACTTGCAGTCTATTGGAGTACATTCTCAGTGTTTCTCTAGATATTACTGGCCTCTCCTTGCCCGTGAACGTTATGTAACCTTTCTATTATTGTTTAGAATCAAAAGGAAGTGCCTCCAGGCAGTCAACAGTAATGTAAGTGTTGAAATTAATATTTTTCTTGTAAGCCAACTCATGGAGAAGGTGTGGGAGTAATTGGAGTCATTGAGTGCAATTTCTTAAAACCTGCCTACAACAAACAAGACTTTGAGTACACCAAGGAGTACCGGTGAGTCACTCCCAACCTGAGGTGTTTCTGATGGTTTGTTCAGATACGATTCTGTTCTCTGAAACCTCTAAAATCATCTCTAAAAACCAGCCAGATAAGTTAACTGAGAATCCTTTCAAATCTATTTTCCAAGATAAGAGATAAAAGGATTTGATTTTTAAATTAAAAGCTTACTGATACATGATGTATGGAGCCCAACTGAAATAAACCTTAACTTTAAAAATTAGGGAAAGAGCATAGGGGTTGTTTAGTAAAATACTTTGGTGAAACAAAGAGCCTTGGAATTGATCTTAATGAAAGGAGATGAGTGGATCTGAAGTTATTGAATATGTTGTGGGGAAAGCAGCAGTTTGAAGTTTGTTCCAAAAGATTTCCTTGAAGCCAATGAACAGATTGAGAGGAAAGTATTGGAGCAGCAGGAAAAACGTGTGTTTTCCCGGAAGCATCTAGATTTAATAGGTAAGACCAATAAAGAATCAGAAAGGAACTTGACATTGAGGCTGAACCAGCAAGGATATTTTTAGGAGACAAAGAAGGGAGTTGCTAAAGCCAGGATATAATAGTTTGTTTTAAAACTTGTGGGGAGGGATGGCTCATACATTCCTTCGTTCATCGAGTATTGTGAGATATCTCCTCTGTGCCAGGTATTAGGGACATAAGAACAAAAGTTAAGAATCCTTGATGCCAGGCTTCCCTGGTGGCGCAGTGGTTGAAAGTCTGCCTGCCAGGGCAGGGGACACGGGTTCGAGCCCTGGTCTGGGAGGATCCCACATGCCGCGGAGCAACTAGGCCCGTGAGCCACAACTACTGAGCCTGCGCGTCTGGAGCCTGTGCTCCGCAACAAGAGAGGCCGCAATAGTGAGAGGCCCGCACACCGTGATGAAGAGTGGCCCCCGCTTGCCGCAACTAGAGAAAGCCCTCGCACAGAAACGAAGACCCAACACAGCCATAAATAAATAAATAAATAAATAAATAAATAAATAAATAAATAAATAAAAAAGAGTCCTTGATGCCTATGAACAAATGGGATGAGATATATGTAAATAAGAAACTTAAATGCCTATAGAATAATTGCTTTAATGGGGGATGTATGCCAAATGGGAAGAAGCTTTAAATATGCCTAAAGGAATTCACAGAGCAGAATATGTTTGAGCTTAAACTTCAAGGAAAAATTGGAGTTTGCTAGGTGGATGAAGAGGGGGAGGACATTCTAAGCACAGGGAAGTATTTGAAAGGGCAAAGGGTGTTCTGGGAGGATGGAGAAAGAAGGCATGAGGACATTTGGTGTCATTTTTCTAGAAATCTCAGTAGCAAATCTTTTCTTAGAGTAGGGGAAAAGTATTTCCCCAAATCTCTTTTGTTTTGTGTCCAAAACTGTAATAAAATTAGTTAAATGTTGTACCTTAATTTATATGAAACCATAAGACTTTTAGGTTTAGTATTTGACAGGGAACTATTTGGATGACAACCCCAGATTAATTTCAAGGTAATTGGTTCTTGGTCACTTGGACTACTCAATGATTATAATAACTGCCTGCCCTTAGTTTAAGTAAAATGGTCTTTTAAATATGAGTCTGGCACATAATGGAGATCTTTGACTAGGACTTGACTCACAAGAGTGAAAGTTTAGAAATGACATCAGTTTGACAAAAGTCTCAGAGCCAAGTCATTCTATTTGTCTTGAGTGAAAGGAATAGAGAATTTCTGGTGATTAACCGAATAGTTAAGATGTGTGAAATCCAAATGTTAGATATTAAAAATTATGTAACATCCTCTTAAGCCATCTCTGCCGCCCCCCAATCCAGCTTTTAAATTTTAGAGGTATTAGATGCTTGGTTTGTGATGTTTCGTTTCAGTATGATGGGTTTGAGGTGATGGCAGGGGAAACCAAATGGAGGTATTCTATAGAGAGTAGGTTTATTCAGCTAAACATATGGGACTTCCAGCTTAAGTAGCTTAATATCTGCCACACATTTTATTAAAAACAGAAAACTAGTATACTATCCTGCATGCAGAGTCTTCTGAGGGTAATAAATTTGCATAACTCATCCCAATTCTGGCATCATTTCCCTTTTTACTCAATTTATTTTATGTTAAATGAAAAAAGTCTTTAGTTAAAATATAAGGGAATTTGAGAGGGTGATTAGAGAAGGTTGTCTGCTATCACAAACCCATCCTAAGAGTATTTATTATACATTTCAAAACCGCTATAAGAGATACCAGCCATCATACTGCTGGAATGTCTACAAATAAATCATTTGTAATATCACTTTTAATAGTTGTAGATATCACATTTCAGCTACAACTATCAGGGCTCAAACTTATAACATTTTTAGAGTGAATTTCAGCTAAAGAAATGCAGTCAACGCATACTAAGTGAACACACCTCACTGGTACGTGGCACAGTGGCTAGATTTTGTGGAGTTTTCCAGAGAAATTCGAGACATGCTTGCTGTCTTTGAGGAGCTCACAGTGTAATTGTCATGACGGATCGTCACAGACACGAAACAGTTTAGAGAGCAATAAACTTGCTGTTTGATCAATCAAAACTAAGTGGTATGGTATAGGAAACATTCCCTGATAGAACAGATAGGGAAGGTTTTAGGTAGAAGGTATGACTTGAGATTTGCCTAAAGGATACAGGTTTAGAAAAGGGAGGGAAAGGAATTCCAGGATGGAATTATAGCGTGAGCTAAGTGACAGCAACTCAGAGTGGGAAGAATATGGGGAGTGGGGATAAGGGGATGTAAGTAGAGTGAAGGGGAGTGAAGTCAGATGGATGGAGTATGGCCCTGTCCTAGGGCAGGGGTTGGCAAATTTTTCTGTGAAGGGGCAGGAAATAAATATTTTAAGCTTTGTGGGCTGTATGGTCTCTGTCACTACTACTCAGTTCTGCTGTAGTAGGAAAGCAGCCGTAGACAATAAGTAAAGGAATGAACGGTGTCTGTGTCCAATACAATTTTGTTCACGAAAACACGCGGTGGCCCGGATTTGCCCCACAGGCTGTAATTTGCTGACCCCTGTCCTGGAGCCACAGGTCCCAAACTGTGTGCCAAGGTGCCCATAATGAACTCACAGAGGAGCCACAGGATGTTTACAATTTTCGAGGGGATACAGTGATATTGACTCTTGCCTATATGCAAGAGAAATTGTTTTTTGTTGCTCTCGTAACAAATTACCACAAACTTAGTGCCTTAAGACAACACTGGTATATTGTCTTAGAGTTCTGTAGGTTAGAAGTCCATCATAGATCTCACTGGGCTAAGATCAAGGTGTTGGCAAGGCTGCATTTATTTCTGGAGGCTCTAAGGGAGAATCCGTTTCCTTGGCTTTTCCAACTTTTAGAGGCTGCCAGTATTCCTTGGCCCATGGCCCCCTTCCTCCATCCATATTCAAAGCCATCAGTGGTGGGTTGGGTCATCACATCATAACACTCTGATGACCTTGCGTCTGTCATCACTCTCCTTCTCTGATTCTGACTCTTCTGCCTCACTCTTCCACTTTTAAGGACCCTTAATGATTATGTTGGTAATTCAAGGTAATCTCCCTATCTTAAGGTCAGCTGATGAGTAGCCTTAATTCCATTTGCAACCTGATTTCCCCCTTGACATGTAATCTAATATATTCACAGGTTTCAGGGATTAGGACATAGACATCTTTGGAGGACCATTATTCTGCTACTACAGTCTGCCCTCTGGCCCCTTAAGATCCACTTACATCACACATGCCAAATACATTTACCCCATCCCAACATCCCCAAAAGTCTCAACTCTTACAGCAGCTCAGTCTAAACTCTTAACGTCATCAGCTCAAAATTCCCAAATCTCCTCATCGAAATCAGGTATGGATGATACTCTGAGTCTGATGCATCTTGGAGTAAAATTCCTCTCCATCTGCAGATGTGTGTCTTTTTTTTTTTTTGTATTTACTCCCAAAATATAATGGTGGGACAGGCATAGGATACCAGTTATAGATGTTCCAGTTCAAACAGGGAGAAAAAATGAAGGAAAAAGGAATCACAGATTCCAAGCAATTTCCAAGCTAACTCCACTAAATTTCAAGGCCTGGGAATACTCTTCTGGGGCTTTCAGCTCCACCCTCTGGATTTAAGGCTCTGTTCTCTGTCCTCATGGCTCCACCCACAGACTCATTTTTCCTTTTTCTTGAAGGGTAGCATGTATTTGTAGCTGAGTAGTTTCATCAGCCTGTTTCTTAACTGTAGAGTTTTGGGGGTCTAACTGCCTTCTTTCATTTATACTCTCTCTGTCCCTTTCAGTCCAACATAGCAGTTTTGTCCTTGTATACCATTCTCGAGAACCTTGTGGGTTTCAAGTATATATCATGGATATTCACTCCGTCAGACAAGAGACTCTTGACAGGTCTTTCCTAGATAATCCTATTTCTATTCTTGGCGTCTGCTGAGATGGTGGTGGAGATCTGATTCACGTGTTTAATCTTTTCGGAGAGCTTTTTGTGTGACTGAATACGTTGACCTTTTGATCTTCCTGAGATATTAGCAAAAGGTTGTCCAGCCACTGCCTTGGCTTTTTCTCTAGAGCATCTTTCTAAATTTTAGCATCTTTTGCAGTCTGGATAAACTGAGAATTTCCAAAATCATTAAGTCCTGGTTCCTTTTTGTTCGACAGTTCTTCCCTCAATTTATTTCTTTCCTCTCACATTTTATATAAGCAGCAAGCAGCCACCAGGCCACACTTTCAACAGCCTGTTTGGAAGTCTCCTCAGCTAAACGTCCAATTTTATCATTTACAAGTTCTGCTTTCCACATAACTGTGGGACATAATTCTGCTAAGCTTTCTGTCACTATGTGACGGGGATCACCTTCCCTCAAGTTTTCCAATAACATGTTCCTCATTTCCTTCTGAGCCTTCACCAGCAACAATTTTAACATCCATAATTCTACTAACAGTCCGTTCACAATGATTTAGATATACTCTGAGGGAATTTGTGTTTTCTCGACCATGCTCTGCCCTTCTGAGCCCTCACCAGTGGGGTGTTTAACATCCATATTTGTACTAACAGTCTATTCAAGGCAATCCAGGCAATTTCTGTAATGCTCCTCCAATTCTTCCACCCTCTGCCCACTGTCCAATTCTAAAGCCACTTCCACATTTTTAGGTATTTGTTATGGTAGCACCCCACTTTCAGGTACAAAAATGTTCACATTCCTCTTGATTATATCATATCTTTGTGAATCTGGGTTTTTTGTGATTGCTGTGATAAAAAGCAAGTAATACCAAAAATCAATGTTGAATAAGGAATGAGGGAAGTTGTGTCCAGTTTGACTCCAAGGTTTGAGTAGTTGTACAATACCCAACAGGCATACCCATTCCATTATAAGTAATTGTGGCTATTTAAGATTGAAACAGAAATATTAAAAAAAAAAATATATATATATATATATTTTCAAATGGGCACTAAATTTTAGTACATAAATACTTATTCAGTTGTTTGGACATAACCATTTAATAGTAATTGGAACCAGTACATATTTCTTTAGACCTAAGGGTGCCATGAAAAACTTGGGACACTAAAGGTACCATGAACCGAGATAGTCTGAGAACTTCTGTCTTAGAGGGACATTGGATAGAGTAGTTGATGCTTTAGGCAATGAGAATTCGTTGTGTATTCTTGAGTAGAGGGGTGACTTGGAACAATTCTATCTTAAGAATATAGTACATTACACTTATATACTGCTTTATGGCTTATAAAGTGCTCTATATGAATTATATCAGTTGATAAATCTGGAAACGGTGCAGGATAGATTGAAAGAAGGATTATATGCTATTTGAGTAATCTAGGTGTGGGGTGAAGGTGTGAAATAAGAGTAGCTGTGAGAAAGGAAGTATGTGACAGATACTGAAAAAAAGATCAAAAAATTTGGTGTTAAATTAATAATGGGATAAGGGAAATAAAGGAGAGGAAAGAATCAAAGATCACTTCAAAGCCTCAAATTTAGTAGACTGGCATATTGACAGGATCGTTGATAGAATAATGAGGTTGGGGGAAGGAACAGTTTTGTGTAGTGGCAATGGTGGAAACTAGATTGCACGAGATTAAGACAGGAGAATGAAGAGGAGATAGTGGGTATAGACCACATACCAGGATTGGGGAAGTAAAAGGAAAGAGATTACTAGAACAGTGGAGTCAAGCCAGGTTTTTGCAAGAAGGAATGGGGTTTCAAAATACATGAGAATGGTGTCTCGATTGAGGTGGTGGTTACATGACTGTATGCATTTGTTAAAACCGATAGAACTACATGTTAAAAAGATAAATTTTACTCTATGTAAATTTCGCCTCAATATTTGTTGCCTGAGTACATGAGAACAGAGGTTTATTTTTATTTTTTAAATTGAGATATAATTCACATGCCATAAATGTCACCATTTAAAAATGTATACTTTAGTGATTTTAGTATATTCACAAAGTTGTACAACCATCACCACTATCTAATTCCAAAACATTTTCTTCACCTCAAAAAGAAACACCTTGTCCTTAGAAGTCACTCCCCATTTCCCCTCCTCTCCAACCCCTGGTAACCACATAATCTGCTTCCTTTATTTTTCAATTTTTTTTGTGGTAAAATACACATAACATAAAATTTACCATCTTAACCATTTTTAAGTGTACAGTTCGGTGATACTAAGTACATTCATATTGTTATGCAACCATCACCACCATCCAACTCCAGAACTCTTTTCATCTAGCAAAACTGAAATTCTATACCTATTAAACAATAACTCCTCATTCCCACCTCCTCCTAGCCCCTGGCAACCACCATTCTACTTTCTGTCTCTATGAATTTGACTACTCTAAGTACCTCATATAAGTGAAATTATACAGTATTTGTCTTTTTGTGACTGGCTTATTTCACTTAATGTAATGTCCTCAAGTTTCATCTATGATGTACATATGTCAGAATATCCTTCCTTTTTTAAGGCTGAATAATATTCTATTGTATGTATATACTACAGTTTGCTTATCCATTCATTTATCAGTGAACACTTGGATTGCTTCACCATTTTAGCTCCTGTGATTTATAGTCTATTTTGTCTGATATTTGTATAGCTACCCTTGCTCTCTTTTGGTTACTGTTTACATGGAATATCCTTTTCCATCCTTTCACTTTCACCCTATTTGTGTCTTTGTATCTAAAGTTAGTCTCCTGTAGACAGCATATATTTAGGTCATTTTTTTATTTTACCCATCTCTCTGTGTCTTTTGGTTGGAGAGTTTAATCCATTTACATTTAAAGCAATTACTGATAAGAAAGGACTACTGTCATTTTGCTATTTGTTTTCTATATGCCTTATAGATATTTTGTCCTTCATTTCCTGTATTACTATGGTCTTTTATGTTTAGCTGATTTTTTGTAGTGAAACATTTAAATTCTTCTCATTTCCTTTTGTGTATATTTTATAGCTCTTTCCCTTGTGGTTACCATGGGATTACATTATCCTGTGATCAGGAGCAGCAAACAGAGATCAGAGCACAGATCCCCAATATTTGGAGGACAAGGTCTTTTTTGCCTACCCTGGCTCCTGCAAGCTGGTCTTGAAATGTGTGCACAGCTGCCTGTCACAGGGCTGGGGTAGGAGATGGGTAGTTAAGAGCTGAAATTTGCCAATCTATCATCCAAGCATTCCCCTGGAAATTACAAGTCTTCAGTAGACTCCAGAGTTCCAAATAGTTACATTAGACAGATTCTGCCAGTGTAATTGTTGTCTAGATGGGAGGCAGATTCCTGGTGCTTCCTACTCTACCACCTTTCCAGAATCCCATGTAATCTTTTTTAAAAAGTAGATTTAAAGTAAAATTTTAAGAGAAAACAAGAAATAGTTCTTCATCTGTGACTTTAGGGAAGGATATAAACATAGAGGTAGGAACATTGGTAGGTTGGAGGGGAATAAGAGTTTATAGAGGAACTCATATATGATTTAATCTTCTCTGTGTAGTCAGAATCTAATTTAATATGAGTAAGGTGGAGTTAAGGAAGAATTCCTCTTAAGGAGAGAAGAGGTCTACAAAACCTTTGGGGAATTATCCGGGGAGTCAAGAGATCTAAAAACTAAATTTGTAGTGTTTCAGGTGTATACAGCTCTACATTAAGTTGTAATCCTGGGTTGTAGAATTAAATAGGAATTAGTCACTAGAAATTGGCAGTTTTTAAAAGTAAAATTCAGGTTTTCTACACATTATATTGTTTAACCCTGGGTCTGCTGTTGTTCATTTGGGAAGAGAGATAAAGGAGAATGGGCAAGAGCCATAATTGGGGCATAGCCTCCACTAACAGCTATATAGTAGAAGGTTGAAGGGGACTTTGTTGCCTGTTGCTGCTATAACTGCTGTGATCAGCATTTAGATAAAGAAGAACTATATAGACATTTTTAAGTTAGTGTTTGATTTGTAATAGATAGGGTACAGTATTTTATCCTCTGCCTTTCAACTTGGTCCTCAATTGTTTACCTGTAGTCATCTGACAATTGAATAACTCCCCAACAACTTATCTGCAATTTAGTCTTCTATCATTGTCTCTAATGTCAGCTCCCCTCACCGTGATTCTAAAATTTGGAGAACACAGTACTTTTTAGGACTTGTGACCATCTTACCTTTTCAACTGACTTTTTGTCATTTTGACATGTAAGTTACAAAGGCAGTACATTCCCATCCTAGTTTCTGAAAGTGTAGATGTTCAGACCTATGCTGAATATTCTAAATTGCTGGTTTCTGTTAAATGGGAGCATCTTAAAGATTGCAAAATTATTCAACAAATTCTCAACATTGACATGTTTCTTTCTTTTTCTTTCAGGTTGACAATAAATGCCCTTGCCCAGAAGCTCAATGCTTATTGGAAGGAAAAGACCTCCCAAGAGAATTTTGAGACCTCAGCCATAGTCAGGCCAATACCGTGAGTAGTAAATTTAGAATATAAAAGTATTAGGGGTAATGTCTATGGAGCAAATGGAAGGAATGGGATAAGATGGTGCTTTTCACATAAGGAAGTTTAATTAACTAAAAATAAGAAATCACAGGTACTAATTTCATCATTCTCTAGACCTCTTCATTCTGGTTTAACACTTCTGTGATTTGGATCATAAATATGAAGAGTTTAGTACTGTCAGTTTATCCTGCAGGCAGCATGATATAGTAGAAGATGATGACCATTTAAATCAGCCACTCCTGGGTTGAAAATCTAGATCTGCTTCTTCTTTTTTTTTTAATAAACAACTTGAAACTTTTATTGTATCAATGTTCTATCTAATGTATTACAATTGCTTTCAGGTCATAAGTTCTATAAAAATTATGAATATTACTGAAAAACCTAAATAAATCACTAGTGTATTCTCTACTTTCAAATAATTAGGCAAAAATCATGAAATTAAATCATGGATAAATGTCTATTAGTCTTTGTTTGTTTTTAGATTTTATTGAAGTATAGTTGATTTAAAATGTTGTGTTAATCTCTTCTGTACAGCAAAGTAACTGAGTTATACATATGTATATTCTTTTTCATATTCTTTTCCATTATGGTTTGTCACAAGACATTGAATATAGTTCCCTGTGCTATACAGTAGGACCTTGTTGTTTATCCATCCTATATATAGTAGTTTGCCTCTGATAATCCCAAACTCCCATTCTTTCCCTCCCCTACCCACTCCCCCTTGGCAACCACAAGTCTATTAGATCTTCTTCTTAATAGTTGGTTGAGCTTAGGTTAAGTAAGTCACTTCACCTCTCTGAGTATATTAAGTTAGATGACATAACCTTTTTTGCACAGTACCTGGCATATAGTAGGCATTTAGACATTCAGAAATATTAGCCAACTTCCCTTCTCTTTATTACTAGCGAACATTGTTGGAACTGTACCAAGAAATTTGAGACTAGAAGTAGAGAACCCAGCATGTCAGAAAAAAATGTAGAATTTATTGAATCTAAGACAGGAAATTACACACAGAATGGTGGATCAGGATGAAATGCCTTAGTAGGCCAGGAAAGGAGCATAATATAGAGGATAGGATGTGTAACAACATGTATACAGTCAATTATACCATCAAGACAAAGATTAGAGGTTCATTTTGGGGTAGGCACCCATGTTTTTTTAAAAATGGAAATCATCAGACAAATGTTTGATATAAAATTTTGTTTTAAATGCAACATGATTGCTGTATGAATATCACTATATCTTATTCTAAAGATCTCTACTCCTGTCCAACATCCATGGTTTTCAAAGAAATGAAAATTGAGATGCCTTTTTTTGCCTTTTAAATAAGCAGTGATTAATGCAATGAAACAGATGTTCGTATATTGCTGGAGTGTGTTTATGTATGTTATACAACTTTTTCTGGAGGCAGAATGATGATTATCTATTGAGTACTTACATGCCGGACACTGGTCTAAGTTCTTTACATGTATTTATTTAATCATCACAACAACCCTATGAGATAGACAGATGATATTATTACTTCTTTACAAATGTAGGCACTGATACACTGAGAGCTTAAGTAACTTGTTCAAGATTGGATAAGTAGAAAGTGGTAGATCCACTTATGTTCAAATATAGGCAGTCAGGCCCCCAAACCCAGGTTCTCAACCACGACACTCTTCTGGAAGGATGCAATGAGAATATGGTATAGACCCTTCAACTACCTACTTATTGCAAGCACAAGCTAAAAGTCTCTCCTATCTGCCTGGATGGGAGGATCTACTATGGTCTGCATGTAACCTGAGGCAGGGAGTTACTGTCTCTAATGCTTGTCCCCAAGAGAGTAATATTGGCACGCTTCTGCATGAAACTCTTCTGTGTGTGTGCATGTAAAACCAAAGCTAATATGACCTTTCCTCTCCCCTTCCACTACGGCTGAAACTCCTTTCTCTGGCTCTAAATAAAACAGTGACTGTACAGAAATATTTAGACACCAGAGGTCAGGCCTGAGCTTAGAGTTTAGAGGTTGCAAGGCTGGAGCAGCCTGTAGCTAGGAGATAGGAAGCTATATATCCAAGAATGTGTATGAATACTCTTTGTTAAAACAGAGTTTTGAACAAGAAGAGGGCATTGTATTTGAGTGGTAGACTTATGGGCACCTTTTACTTTCTTTTTTATATCTTTCTGTATTTTCTATATGAGCTTATATTGCTTTTATAACTAGAAAAAAAGCACCATTTAAAAAGATAAGAAAAATATTGAACTAAGACATACAAGAATCATACCACTCTATTGAAATGTCTAGTATAAGAGCAGTGTAAATGTAACATACACAAAATCTTTTAGTGTAAATTACATGTTTTTCAAATTGGCCCTAGGTGTCTCTACCCTCTTTCTGTCTTTTCTCCAGCCTTCCCCCTTCCCACTCTGGTCTGACTTTCACATATTGGATGCTGACTACTTCTATTATATAATGATCATCTCCTCTTACAGAGAAACAAATTTACTCTAAGGTGTAGGTGACTGGGTTACACTTCCTAGAGGAGATGGGAATGGGCATGTGTTTTAAGAGTAGAACCATTTCTAGTTATGAAATTTAATCAAATTTATGTTACTTTTTAAGGTTAACTTTGGGAATATCAACCTAATATTGATTTTGATTTAAGTATAAACAAAGACTTCTTGAAAGGAAAAAAAAGGGAGGACTAGGGAGCCTGCAGGGAAATGGGGGAGTCATTTTAATGATGGTGCTTCAATGACTCTCACAAATGCATTTCAAATCTATCACAGGATTGGATAGAAGCAAATAAAATGATTCTATCGGTCTTATTTTTTAGTAATATTGTAATATATATAAAACTTTTTGCTGATTAATAAATTTTAAAGTTATCCTTTTGTTTGCTTAAGGATAAGATTCCAAGGTAAGTACTATTGACCTCTGTAATATGGTAGCTCACCATGTTAAAACTTGCTACTATTTTTCATATCCATATCTGGTCTAGTCCTATCATTATTTTATCTGTGAAGTTCAAGATATATACATTTTAGACACCTGGATGATAACATTTCTAACACATTTCATATATAAAATCATGCTCTTTCACTTTTAGGGTATACCTTTCTAATGTAAGACAGAGTACAGAGCTAGGATATACACAGTCATACTTCCGTTTTCCTTCATTCAGGAAGATTCCTGACCAGACATGGGTACAGTGTGATGAGTGTCTTAAATGGAGGAAGCTTCCTGGCAAGGTTGATCCATCTACATTACCTGCAAGATGGTTTTGTTACTATAATTCCCATCCAAAGTACAGGTAAGGTTAAGACTCAGTATTATGTCAGAGAGTACTCCTGATTTGTCTCTGTGTCCTAAAACACTTTTCATCTCAAGTCCACACTCTTCACCCTGGCGTTCAAGCCCCTATGCTAACTGGTCCCACCCTACCTATTCATTGTATCTTAACACAAACCTGCTTTAGCAGGCCTGTGGCTTCACTCTTCCCCACACATGCCATACGTATTCCCTTCTCCATGACTTGATACTGTCATTCCACTTGCTTACAGTGACTTTCTGTATTCCATCTGCCTATCTAAATCATATCCGTCTGGTAAGCTTAAGTATTTTGTGTGATACTTCTCCAGTTGACAGTAGTTTACAGTTATTTTACTCTGGCTTCCTGTGGTATTTAATTCTTCACATTTGTTCACGTACTGTTTGAATTTTTTGGATGTTTTTCATATATATATACTTGGGCTCTTCAAGAGATTATAAATTACTTGAGAACAAGGGATTTACATTTCAGGTTGAGTTGACAGTTTTCTTCATATGCTTCCTATACTTGCATCTGTTGTAGTACCTATTGTACACTCAATGCAGGTTGTTTACACGTTTGTCTTTCTAATATACCATGTGTTTCTTGAAGCAGCTAACATCTAGATAGTGCCTGTCATATCCATGGGTATTCATTTCAATTTGACAGATATTTTTTATATGACTTAGTCACATAGGTTGATAGTAATAACTCAGTTTGCTTCAATTCAGCTGTGACTTTCTTAACTTTTTTCTGCAGAATAAATGCTGATAGAAAAAAGGTACTAAACCAGAGTATGCTTTTTAGAAAAAAATATTTAAAATGGAGGAAATTAAATAAATGAAGTCCAGATCTGTAATGAGCAAGCGTTTCCCCGTAGTCTCCAGATGTGCCTAAGTATCTCTTAGGGTTGTGTGATTAAAATGTAGGACTGAGTGCTTAGAAGTCTCATTTTTGAATCCTGTATATGCTATCAGTTTATACTTAGTCCAGGAGACATAGCCTTCCAGGACACTTTGTGCCCTAATAAAATGGGTGTAACATAGGGTTTCCAATTATTATTAATTTTTGTTTATTTCTAGGATTGCTTTTGTCCACTGAATACATTTTCTAGTACTCCTTTCAGCTTTTACTCCTAAAATTCTCTTCCTCGTGCTTTACATCTAGTCTTTTCATTTATAGAATTCTTTTTCTCCTCTTTGCTAGTCTCTGTTCTGTTCCTTTTACAATGTCAGCTCCTAGTCTCTTCTTGCTGCTCTCTATCATAGCCTCTGATTTTCCTCTTCAGGCGTCATCACATAATCTAGGGATGCTCCTGCTTCTAGACGGCACCTTGGGAATTACTTTCTTAGTACATGAGGCAAAAGACCTCGGTTCTAGTCCCAGCAATATTCTCTTTGTATGGAACCTCAAGCAAGTCTCTCTTGTGCTTGAACTTCACTGTGTAAAACTAGAAAATTATGCTTTAGTACTTTGAGTGTCTTGGGAGAATGGTGATATATACACCAAAAATAATGATATGATATGCCTTGAAAAGAGAATCGCTACATGTTATCCTGCACACAGGTTTTATAATGTGGGTGGAATCTGAACTCTGTAATGTTAGAGGGTGGTTAACCTGCCTTGTCATAGTCGTGAGGAAAGTAAAGGGTAACAGTGAAGGGCACATTTTGTTTCTGAAAGATGATTTCTTCTCTGTACTGCAGGAGGTGCTCTGTTCCAGAGGAACAAGAACTCATTGATGAAGACCTGTACTTGAGCAAAGCTAAGAAACAGTTGAGTATACCCGAGGTGGTGCTCTATATCATACAGTAGAGGAGCCTGACCCTTCCTAATAGGACAGGGGAATTTTGAGAAGAGAGATGATTTTTTAAAAATGATTTCCCTATTCACCTCTCTGGTCTTCCAGTTCTTTATTCTTCCTAATCATCTCCTGAATGTCTCAACTAGTGATTGACTTTAACCTCTCTCCCTCTTCCCCCCACCTTTTGATAGGGCATTTGAAATCTCTCTTCAGTAGCAGAGTTCAGGAAGGAACACTTAGTTACTCAACAAGGCTCACACTATTTCTAGTTTAGAAGGAACATTATAACCTAAGTCTATAATTGGTAATCCATTTCAGACTGAGAAATTTCATGAGTGAACTAAATAGCCCTTTTATCTTCTCCTAGAGATCAAACTGTTGAGAAGAAGAAGGTACCAGTGGAAAGTGAGAGCCACCAGGTGAGAGACAGTCCACCCTCTTGCTTTTCTTACACAAAATTTTCCCCAACAGAGGACATAGGTTGAAGGAAGCAGCACTCTTGAAAGCTGCATAGAAATAACAAGCCAGTTGTTCTGGTGGTCTTTTTTTTCACTGAATCTTTTGATTTTGCTTTGATCTGCTGTTACTGATGTTCAGATCACCAAAAATAGAAAAGCCAAATCATTTATTGCCCAGATTTGGATTCAGTACTGATTCTGGACAGTGTGAATGTCACATTCAGTGTCACAGAATATTCAGGGTTATGTTCCATCCTCATACAGGCTGCTCCTGTTGAGTGTCTGGTTTTCCTTAGTCTCCTTTCTTCCAGGATTCAGGGGTGATTCCTTTCTCCTTCCTCTTGGGAAGAAGGGGTGGTTCTTTGTGCCCCTCCCCATCCCTGCTTTCAGGCTGGCTGGCTTTATAAAGACTCTGCTGTTTTGAATTTTCAGGAGCACTGTCTCTCGGACATGGTTGCCCAGCTCCGGACGCTGAAGGGTGCAATAAGGTTGGCCGTCCTTTCAGGGACACTCCTTTCCTGACAGCCACCATAGCACCCATATATCTTCCCCACCCAACCTTGCCTTTCTGCATGATTTTCCTCTTGACCCTCTTTCCCAGAGATATCTGCTAGTAGCATGTTAGATTCACCTTCCACCCACTCAGTCAGGGTAGGTCAGACTGGTGAGGATAGAGGCAATTAAATACTAATTCTTCCTCTGATATCCTACCAAGACCCAGGTGTATTGATAAACAGGTTGCATACCCTCATGTCTTGGCTTAATAGTCTGATCTAGAGATTGGGAGATTTCCTGGGACCGCCCTGTCCTCATTCAGTTTACCTCCCCTTTATACTCCTTCACCTTCATCATTCATACTATCTTCATAAGCTGGCTCTCCCACAAGATCCCAGATGCATGTCTCTGTGTGTGTGCAATACGAATATATATTAGTCTCTCGCATGCATTTCTCCAAGACCAGCACAGACCCTTGCTGCAGTGCTTATTCCCTCCATCCCTTCCCTCATCACAGAGCTCATAGGAGTGAAAACCCAGCCTTAAACTGGGTCACAAGAGAGAATTAGACAGTGACTAGGGGGCCTGGGTTTGTGTTGCGGGTGGGATGACTCTAGGAGCCAATAAGTGAGTTGGGGAGGTCTGTTGGTGTCCAGTTGATAAGGTTATAACTGAACGTGCCCGGGGTCAGTGTTCTAGTGTACATTACTGCGCGCTGTTTGTTTTGTGTAGGAAACAGTTCGTTTTTATTTGGCCAAGTGTTCTTTCCTAGCATCAGAAGGATTGACTCATCCTTTGGTATTTAGTTTGAAATTGGGATTTTTTATGAGTTATTTCTTTCTTTGCTAGGTATTCACTAATCCACTCAAGATCCCTTCTATTCAAGATATGGATGACTTGAATAATAAGACGATTGAATATGAGGGAATTGATAGCCCTAGCCGGCTTTCATCTGTTGGAGAAGAAAGCAGAACACCTTCTCTTCAGCTTAAGCCTCTGGATTC
The DNA here is from genome assembly GCF_949987535.1 of Balaenoptera acutorostrata. Taxonomy (NCBI): domain Eukaryota; kingdom Metazoa; phylum Chordata; class Mammalia; order Artiodactyla; family Balaenopteridae; genus Balaenoptera; species Balaenoptera acutorostrata. The sequence continues at coordinate 94,174,950 of NC_080085.1, read as the reverse complement.
CAGTGTTTTTCAGTTTTCCAGGTGGGTAAAAAAACATAGACTCTCTTCAGTAATAAGCCTCAGGGTTTGTTTTCCTGTAAAATAAATTAGTATGGTTATAATGTTTTTGTTTTTCCTAAGGCCTGGCATGGAATTCAGAAGGAGAAACACCATTTTGGGTTGATAGAATTGTATGTTGCATGTATCTCCCATTTTTCAGCATTATAACTGTCACGTCAAGTCTGTCGATCTTTTTTTTTTTTTTACTTTTTTGAGGTGATCATCTGACAAATGCTTTTTTATGGATTATATATTCACATTATGTTGGGAATTGTGTAAGTGAAATAACAGACATGAAAACTCTTTGAAAAGCATAATGTACTATACAAATGTAAGGTAACATTACATAGATAAGCATTGTTTCTTTCCTTAAGTTTAGGAATATTGAAATCCTGTGCAGCCCCATAGGCCTAGCACATGTTGGCCACATATAAAAATAAGTATTAGAAGTTTGTGCCATTAGGTAAGCCTTCTAGTTCATTGTTTCCTAGGGTAAATTTTTAGTATAAGTTTAGTCTTGGGATTTACTTGTTCATCTTCTAGCACCTTATCAATATTATTTTGTTAGTCTTTACAACAGAAATTTTCTTAAATATCGGGAATATTTGAAGCACTAAAAGGTATGACTGCCCCTATGCTGCCATGAGACTGGAACTCAGGACTGCTATTTATGACTTGCTTTCTCCTCGTCACTGTGCTTCTCACTTCGGGCAGGGCCAAGCCATAGGGAAGGTACAGAGTTGTTCTCTAACAGTAGAAACTTCTATAGTCCTCAATAATATGACTGTTAAATAGTAGGTTGTGAAGTTTTCATTAACCCTTTTCAGTTTGGATATTTTCTTAACATACTGTAGGAAAAAAGCAATGGAATATATAATAGGGTAAAAATGATTCCTGCCCCCGCCCCTGCCAACGTTACTGATTCCTTTCCTTCTTTCTTGCTTCTTAGGTGGGTCTTTTCAGCTTCTTACCTAGACAAACATCTCTTTATGTGCGCACGTCCCCTCTTCAGTGATTCTTCCACAGTTAAGCCCTGTAGATACTGAAAGAACCCCATGTCACCCCGAGCATGAACAAAAAGTCTCAAGGAGAAGTAAACTGTTGTTAGGAGAAAAACTAGTAGAACTCTAAAGGAATTAAGTGAGAATCTGTATGAAAGCATCAAGAATAGTGCCTTGGAAGAGAGTAGGTACTCAGTAACTAATGGTTGAATCGAGTCATATTGAAGGAGCTATTTCTGAGATAGAACTATGCAGCAAGGGAGTAAGAAATATAGCCTAGTCGGTCTCAGGGATTTGAGTCTAATTCTACTGTTTCCATCCACAGTTTTCCAACTCCCCTTTTCAGTTGGGAGGGGTGTACAGTAAAGTGCTGTGTTTTTTCGAAGCACATTGTTACCTCTCTACCTCGATCTCCTTGAGATGGTCATGTATCAGAATTGCCACTGGAGCATCAGGGTGTCATTGCTTTTGAAGGCTGTCCTTTCCCTTCTGTGACCACTTTTCCTTTCTCTTCAGTGTTTCTTTTGGTACTGTCTAGTGAATTTTGGTAACCTGGAGGAGATAACAAATGCTAACCTATGTATGTGTGTATTTTATGATTGCAGTATGGCAGTACATCCATTGGGTGGCATACTTCATCAGTCTTAATTAGGATTTCTATATGGGTCTTTATAGAACTGCTGTATCCAGAGTTGGGTTTTGGCTCTGGAGGACAGGCAAAGTACTTTGACTATTTACGTGTAATTTTAATTCAAGAATAGTGTTCTTTCAAGAGATATGTGATAATCGATGATGCTAATGTCATATGTTTTATGTAAGGTCAGTAAATGATATGTCCTTTCAAGCTACACATATAGGGGGATTCAAATTTTATAGAGGAAAATTAAGGTGCCCAAGAGTTTAATACAATATACAAGGTTTTCTGTTAAAACCATGTTAAGGAAATAATAAGTTGTCAAGGGTTGCAAAAGTCTCCTTCGTTATCGAAACCTGAAGCTGATAAGGGTCCTTGGGTCATGTAGTACAGCTCTTTAACTCTAGATAAAATAAAGCCTACACTATCCAAGTGTGTTTTAAAAATTTCTAGTGGAGTAGGTTATAAGACCTAGAAGGTGTTCCAGAGGTGTCATTGGAAACAGCTCTGTGAGTCTCACGAATCTAGCAAGGGGAGGGGAAGACCTGCAATAAAGAGTAAGTTTAGCTAGTATGTAAGCAAGCATAACCTTTGAGGGGAAGACAGCTTATATCTGTTAAAGGAAATAGTCCCCTTTCTGTTTATTCATTCTTCATACATTTGAGTGCTTACTATATGAAAGCAGTGTTCTAAGGCAGTGATGGAATCAAAGATGAAGGAGCTTATGGTACTCAGAGTTATATATGTAAACATCCCTGGTACATGCTAGGTTTCATATGAGTGATATAAACTGAGGTCTAAAGTAGCCATAAGCATACAGACAAAGGTGAGAATTAGTGGCTGTAATTTATTTAGATATTTAGAGAACCTTTGAGTAAGCTATATGTCAAAGGCTAATTATTTCATGTTTTAAAAGGATAACCAAAAAAAATCCAAATTACATCGTAATGGTGGAAGGAGAGGAGGAAGACATTCTAATATAGTTAAAGGAATATTTGAAACAACAAACATGAGGTAGAAATAGAAAAACAGTTTTGCAAATGAATAAGATTGATTCAAGAGCCAGTATTAACATTTTAAAATATGATCTTTGAGAAGGACTTCCAGAATGGCAAAATGAGTAGTGTGATGAACTCTTTCATCAACAAGTACCCATTTAACTGGAAAAAATTATTAAACAAAACAAAGCAATCATTCCTAGTTCCTAGAAATTGTCCTAGGGGCATACAGCAAGTACAGAAACATTCATTCAAGAAAATCTATTAAATCTCAGAAAGAACAGCAAGAGTCTTTGGCATTCACCTGCTCTCATCCCCCTCCAAGCTATGTAACTACTCAAGAAGCTGTAATCCAGGTAGGTGTGGTCAAGAAGTTGGGGGCTCCCTCTCTTCCTAGCTCCTTGTCTAGAGCTATGGTTTCACCTGGGAGGTTAGGCCTCTGACATTTCTCATATCCCCCAGGTCTGTCTTGTGGGAGCTCTATTCCAAGCAGACTCAGGAGGACTGGGTCTCTCTTCCCCCACCCAGCCCCCACTCAAAGGGTGGAAACACTCACCTAGGGACAGCATGCTGACAATCCTGCACTCCTATTGCTCCAGCCCTAGCTTACTTATAGGGCAGAGGTTCATGCCAGAAGGAGCAAGCCAAAAACCATCCCAGCACCCATTTGTAAAGAAAAGGTTTCCCTCTTAGAGAGTGGACCACTGAATGTCCCTGCCATTGGCTCTTGCACAGTGGCATAGAGGTTCTGCTTAGGGAGAACTGACTTTGTGTGGAACAGATCATGAAGAATTCCATTCCTAAGGGCATTGTCACAAACAATGGAAATCTTAGTGGCGAACAATTAAGAGGGCACTCATAGCTCCTTGATGCAAGTTACAACAAGCAAAATGGCTGCATAATCATAAGTTTGGTAACAGAGAGAACCAAGCAAAAAGATAGCCAAGAAGAGCACTCCTGGGATCATAGTCAACCCTGGCGTTTAGGAAGGCTGTGCATAAGCACAAGACCGCACTCATTCAGGACACAAGGTGGACTTGAATGCAGTCCCCAAGCTTCACACAGATCAAACAACAGAGAGCAGGAGCCTCACTGGTACTAGGGACTTAAGCACAGCCTCTAATCAACCACTGGATGAACAGTAAGCTACTCTGACCCAGGGGTCAGAGGTGATTGGAGAGGGAAAATCCAAGCTACTGCTACCTGGCTGAATGTGGGGTAGAAACATGAATTCCTTGAACTGTGATAGCAGCCTCCAAGCCACACATATATCCAGCGGTAAAGGGTAAAAATCTAACTGGCTAAGAGGGCTTAATTATAACCTTTGGCCTATGCTGACTCAGGGTAACTCCTAGATTGCCAGGTAAAAGATAAAAATCAAGAATAAATCTGAGCAGAATACTCAGCATACTACAGGGGAAACAAATTTCATAGAGTCACTTCAGCCAAGTCACTAAAAAAACAACCCAGCAAACAATGGCAACAACCACTCAGGGAAGTGGGAGTTGCTATACTGTTATTATCTAAAATATCAATTGTCAACAAAAAATTATGAGACATGCAAAGAAACAGGAAAGTGTGACCTGTACATAGGGGTAGGGGGAAAGCAGGTAATAGAAACTGCTCCTAAAGAGACCCAGATGTTGGATTTAGCCAACAAAGACTTCAAAGCAGCCATTATAAATATGTTCAGAGAACTAAAGGAGACCATGTTTCATCAAGTGCAGAATATTAATAAAGGGACAGAATTTATTTTTTGAAAGAACCAAATGGAAATTCTTGAGGTGAAACGTGCAATTAACTAATGTGAACATTTCACTAAAGGGACTCAGCAGCACATTAGGGTTGGCAGGAGAATCAGCAAACTTGAAGATATAGCAATTATAGATTATGCTGTCTGAAGAATAGGGAGAAAAAAGAATGAAGAAAAATGAAAAGAGCCTCAGAAAAATGTAGGACATCATTAAGTACACCAACATATGCAGATTAGGAGTACAAGAAGAAGAGGAGAGGGAGGAAAAGAGGTATAAAAAATATTCAAAGAAATAATGGCTGAAAACTTTCCAAATTTGATGAAAAACATTAATTTACACATCCAAGAAGCTCAAGTAACTCAAAATAGGATAAATTCGAAGAGATTTACAGCTATGCAGTGAAAATATTGAAAGCCAAAGGCAAAGAGAATATCTTGAAAGCAGGAAGAGAAAAATATTCATCATGTAAAAGAGAACCCCAGTAAGATTAACATCTGGCTTCTCATCAGAAACAATGGAAACCAGGAGGCAGTGGGATAACATATTCATAGTACTTAAAGAAAGACTTTTAACCGGGAATCATAAATCCAGTAAAACTATTTTTAGAAAATGAAGGTGAGTCCCTCTCCTGCCTCCCAAGATGGCTGCGCTGCTGCCGGGCCCGGAACCGTGGAACCGCGTGAGGATCCCTAAGGCGGGGAGCCGCAGCGCAGTGATCGTACAGGACCCCGGCGCGGCGCTGGCTGTAATTAAAGAATGCTGTCTCGTTACACTGTCACTGAAGAGCCAAATCTTAGATGCAGAAACAGATGTATTATGTGCAGTCCTTTACAGCAATCACAACAGAATGGGCCGCCACAAGCCCCATTTGGCCCTCAAACAGGTTGAACAATGTTTAAAACGCTTGAAAAACATGAATTTGGAAGGTTCAATTCAAGATCTCTCTGAGTCATTTTCTTCTAATGAAAATCAACCTGTAAATACCAAAGCGTGTGTCATCCCTAGCCAACCAGTGGTGGAACTGGTGTTGATGAAGATTTTGGGAGCCTGCAAGTTGCTACTTCGCTTGTTGGACTGTTGCTGCAAGACATTTATCTTGACTGTGAAACATCTAGGTTTGCAAGAATTCATTATTTTAAACCTTGTGATGGTTGGGCTGGTGAGCAGGTTATGGGTTCTCTATAAAGATGTTTTAAAAAGGCTGGTTTCTTTATATGAGCCATTGTTTGGATTACTTCAAGAGGTCTCCAGGATTCAACCATTGCCTTACTTCAAAGGTTTTACCTTTCCTTCTGATATTGCTGAATTTTTAGGAGAGCCCTACTTTGAAATCTTTAAGAAAAAAATGCCTACAGCTTTTGCAGCTAAAGGAGTAACTAAACTGCTAAATAAACTATTTTTAACAAAAGAGCGATCACAGAGGTCCAGTGAAGAACCATTACTTGGAATTTCCAAAAAAGCTAAACAAATGAAGATCAATATTCAGAATAATGTGGATCTTGGACAGCCAGTAAAGAATAAGAAAATCTTAAAAGAAAAGTCATCAGAATTTGACGTGAGGGCTTTCTGCAAACAGCTGAAACACAAAGCTATTCAGTTTGCCAAAGAAACTAGAGTGCATAAAAACATCAATTTGCAACTGCCTTCTTCATGGCTCAGGTAGCAAAACTTTGAAGGATCATCTGAGACAAAGAAGATCACAGAATAAATTTTCATTGAAACGAAGGAAACCACAGAGAAAGTTGCAGTCGACTCTTTTAAAGGAAACCCAGCAGCCCCCTCAAGGGACTCAGAGTGCTACCGATATCATTAAAGGGAGACTCTCACACCCTACAGTTCGTACACCTGATCTCTACCCTAACAATAAGCAAGTGTTGAGTAGAAGAGTTTCAAGTCCTGTCATACAAACTAAGGAGAAACAAATTCATGAAAATCTTATAGAAAGCAATGAAAATGAAACTGATTCTTGGACAATGATGCAAATAAATAAACATAATACATCAGGAATCACTAAGGGGACAGACGACATTGATGATATTTTTGCTTTAATGGGAGTTTAGATGCTCATATGTGAGACTTTTAACTGGTTAACCAACTGCTCCAGTGTTCTAAGTAGAACAGCTGAGATCTGGAAGTACCATTTGGACTCAGAGGAGCTGCTTAAGTGCAACATTGTAGAGCAGTTCATTTTAGTTCAGTAAACACTTGTCATCGCTTTGTGTCATTTAACTGACAAATATTTGACTAACAGTCAATTTTTGACTTAATTAGGACCTGAATAATTAGGTTTGCAAAACCTACACTGTGCCTTAGGTAAATGGGGAGCAGGGGTGGGGAGTAGCAAGGAATCACCAAAAAGGTCACTTTAGCCTTCATGGCTCCATTGTAGGTAAGTGCTCTTCTGAACACCAAGGTTTGTAGCTTTTAACAGTTGTGCCGTTTTCTGTATGTTAGAATTATCATCGAGGTTTTGCCACTATTACCAGGGAGTGGTCACAACCATTATTTCACTTCATTTGTTAACCTTACCGCATAGGAGGGCATATTAAAATGCTTTTGGAGTTCTACAAAGTTTGTGGGGGCTTTGGTTTATTTATTTATTTGGGTGCTAGCGACTGAGTACAAATAAAATTTTTTCCAAAAAGGATGTAAAATGACTTATGGTTATACACAAAGTAGAAGTAGGTGAGAAAGTTAGATGAAAAGATAAAGCTAAGGAGACACAAAATCAACCAACCCAATGAGGCTAAAAATAAATTCATAATTTGGTGCTGAAAAAAAAAAAAAAAAAAAAAAAAAGAAAGAAAATGAAGGTGAAATAAGTACATTCTTATGTAAACAAAAGCTGATGGAATGTGTTTCTAGCAAAGCTGCATACAAGAAATACTAAAAAGAGTTCTTCACCTTGAAAGCAAGTGACACCAAATAGTAATTCAAATTTGCATGAAAAAACAGAGTACTGGCAGTGGTAACTGTAATTAATTATAAAAGACAATACAGTGGCATATTTCTTCCTCTTTCTATTCTTAACTGATTTAAAGAATAATTGCATAAACAATTATATATATATTTAATTATACATATATATGTGTATATATTTGTATATAATTTTATATATGAATATAATTTTATTGTTGGGCTTGTCTATAGATGTAAAATATTTGCCGATAACAGCATAAAAGAAGTGGGTGGGAGCAAAGCTGTATTAGAGTAAGGAAATAACACCAGATGGTAACTCAGATCCACAGTAAGAAGTGAAGAAAATTAAAAATGGAAAAAGAAGGTTGATTTAACAAACTCTATAAATATTATAAATATGTCCTTGCTCCACTTTCTTCTCTTAGCTTCCTCAAAAGGCATAACATTACATAAAGTAATAATTGTAGTAATGTATTGTTAGATTCATAAATGTTAAACTAGAAAATATGCACATAACATGAAAAGAGGAAAAGTAGAGGAAGAAAGAAACAAAGAAGGCATGACACATACAGAAAACAGAAAGCTAAATAGTGGACGTCAATTCTGACATAACAGTAATATCATTAAATGTGACCAGATTAAACAATCCAATCAAAAGATGGAGATTATCCAATTGGATTTTTTTAACATATACAAATATAATATCTATACACTTTATATTCAGAGGTACAAATAGGTTGAAAATAAAAAGATGAAAAAAGACATACCATGTAAATAGCAACCATAAGAGAGCTAGAGTGGCTATACTAATATCAGAAAGAATAATAGACTTTAAACAGAAAATGTTACTAGATATAAAGAGGCACATTTCATATTGATAAAGTCCATTAGGAAGATATAAAAATTATACCCATATATGGACCTAACAACAGAACCCCCAAAATGCATGAAGCAAAAGCAGACAGAATTGAAGGGAGAAACAGATAATTTAACAATAATAGTTGGAAACTTTAATATCCCACTTTCACCATAATTCGAAAAGAGACATGTACCACAATGTTCATTGCAGCACTATTTACAATAGCCAGGACATGGAAGCAACCTAAGTGTCCATCGACAGATGAATGGATAAAGAAGATGCGGCACATATATACAATGGAATATTACTCAGCCACAAAAAGAAACGAAACTGAGTTATTTGTAGTGAGGTGGATGGACCTAGAGTCTGTCATACAGAGTGAAGTAAGTCAGAAGGAGAAAAACAAATACCATATGCCAACACATATGTATGGAATCTAAAAAACAAAAGGTTCTGATGAACTGAGGGGTGGGACAGGAATAAAGACGCAGATGTAGAGAATGGACTTGAGGACACGGGGAAAGGGGAAGGGGAAGCTGGGACGAAGTGAGAGTAGCATTGACATATATACACTACCAAATGTAAAATAGATAGCTAGTGGGAAGCAGCTGCATAGCACAGGGAGATCAGCTCGGTGCTTTGTGACCACCTTAGAGGGGTGGGATAGGGAGGGTGGGAGGGAGATGCAAGAAGGAGGAGATATGGGGATATATGTATATGTGTAGCTGATTCACTTTGTTATACAGCATAAACTAACACACCATTGTAAAGCAATTATACTCCAATAAAGATGTAAAAAAAAATATCTCACTTTCAGTAATGGGTAGAAGATCAACAAGGAAGTAAAACAGTTGAAGAATGCTATAAACCAACTGGACCTGACAGTTATGTGCAGAACACTTCACCCCCAAACAGCATAATACATATTCTTCTCAAGTGCATATGGAATATTCTCCAGGATAGACCATATGTTAGACCATAAAACAAGACTCAACAAATTTAAAAGGATTGACATCATACAAAGGATGTTCTCCAACCACAGTGGAATTAAATTAGAAATCAACAACAGAAGGAAATTTGGGAAATTCACAAATACGTAGAAATTAAATAACACTCCAAAATAACAAATGAGTAAAAGAAGAAGTCACAAGGGAAATTAGAAAATATCTTAAGATGAAAATGAAAATAAAATATACAAAAAATTATGGATTGAAGCTAATGAGGTATTCAGAGGGAAAATTATATTTGTAAATGCTTATATTAAAGTTGAAGAAATATCTCAAATTGGTAACAAACTTCCACCTTAAGAAACTACAAAAATGAGAGCAAGCTAAACCCAAATCAAGGAGAAAGAAGGAAATAAAGATCAGAATGGAAATGAAATAGAGAATAGAAAAACAATAGGGAAAATCAGTGAAACCAAAAGTTGGCTCTTTGAAAGGAACAACAAAAATTAAAACAATTAATAAAATAATTCTATTTATAGTAGGTTCAAAAATAGAATCTCTGGGAACAAATTTAACAGAAATTAAAGCTAGACTTGTATACTGAAAACTACAAAATATTGTTAAACGAGATTAAAGAAGACCTAAACAAATGGAAAGACATTTCATGTTTGTGTATCAGCAGATTTAATGTTGTTAAGATGGCAGTACTCCCCAAATTGAGTACTCAATGCAATCCCTATCAAAATATCAGCTGACTTCTCTGCAGACAGCCAATGGAGGAATATGACTGAAAGAAAAAAGAAAATGAGAAGAAACTATGTAGTTGGAAAATAATTCCTGCTATGTAAACCCTAAATTAATCTCTACTGAATCAGTGAATACAGGTCTGGAATAAGATTTGATTCCTAGAGGGAAGAACCAGGAGTATTTACAGAACCAGTAAGTAAAATCCACACATTGTCTTTCATTAACATAATAGTTCCTTTTTTGATTGCCTCTTATTTGCAAAATTTTGTTCCCTCATCTCCATGTAGCAAGTTAGTTAAACTACCTTCTGTTAAGGAGTTTATACTTTAGTGGGAAACCTGCAATACACACACACACACACACACACACACACACAGTAGAAAGTAATATATATTATATAGAGAGTGCTAAAGTGCTATAGGAATTCAGAAGTGGCATTTGAACTGGACTTAAGACCTGCAGTGTTGAGGAGGAGAAGTGTATTCCGATCAAAAGAAGCAGCCTGAGAATTTGTGGGGCATTCTGTTTGGCTGGTATCTTTGAAGGGAAGTAGTGAGAAGTAAAGCTAGGGCCAAATTATATCCCAGCTCTGTCACTCACTAGCTACATGACCTTCGGAAAGTTATTTAATCTCTCTAGGCCTGAGCATCCTCTTTTTAAAATGAAGATTAAAATACCTCCTCCCTCAGGGTTATTGGGAGAATTGGGTGAGACCATACACATTAAGAGCTGTCTGGCACAGAGTAAGTGCTCAGTAAATGGTTCCTGTGTTTTGGAAGGGAAAAGCTTGAATACCAAGCTAAGACATCTGAACCTTTATGTTGTGGGGAACAATAACTAAAGATTGCAAATAGGGAGGTGACATAATCAGAGCAATGCCTTAGGAAGATTAACTTGGCAGTGGGTGATCTGGAGGTGTGACAAGGGGAGACTGGAGGAGGCCATTGCAAGAGTCCAGGAGAGGTAATGGGAACTTGAACTTGGGTATTGATAGTGGTAGAACTATATAAAATTACTGAGAGTTTGGTGGTGTAATAACACAAATAGGAAACGTGGGAGAGGGAGCAGGTTTGAAGGTGAAGGTGAAAGGTCAGTTTTATATGTACCGAGTGAGATACCAGTGAGACCTCCAGAAAGAAATGTGTAACAGGCAGTTTGAAATTCAGTACTGGAGATCAAGGCTGGGAAAATGACTTGGAAGATATCTTCCAGAAGTTAGAGCCAAAAGATTGTATGAGATTACCAAAGGAAAGAAATGTAGGGGGACTTCCCTGGTGGTCCAGCGGTTAAGACTCCGCGCTCCCAATGCAGGGGGCCCGGGTTTGATCCCTGGTCAGGGAACTAGATCCCACATGCATGCCGCAACTACAAGTTCGCATCATGCCACAACGAAGACCCGGCACAGCCAAATGAATGAATGATTAAATAATTAAATAGTTAAATAATTAAATAAATAAAAAGAAATGCAGGGAGAGAAGAGAGGATAATTAAAGACAGAATCCTTAGAGGTGGGAAAATGAAGAGAAGGCAGATAATTTGACTTTAATTGCCTTTCATAAAACTTTGTTGTTGCTATCTAGTATCATGTACCCTTCCTTTATACCTGCAAACTGCTTGTTTTACTATCATCCTCATTACCACCGCTAAATGGACCGCCTAGAGTGGCCCTACGCATGTTTAAAGATGGATACATTCATTCTTACATAGCCCCTAAGTCCTTTTGCTTTCCCCCTAAGGCTGACACAACAAGATCTATTAAGATGACAGACCAGTTTTATTTCTGGGTGAACACTAGTTTTGAAGAACATTCAGGGCATTCTAAGAAGCTAAGGTTTGAGATGTCTTAACAGATGTTCTCAGAAATTGCAGAGAAATACAAGCAGCCTTGAGATATGGTGGCCAGTAACATGCCTGGCTCTTTCTCATTGGAAAAAAAATTTTTTTAATTAATTAATTTATTTATTTTTGGCTGCGTTGGGTCTTCGTTGCTGCGTGCGGGCTTTCTCTAATCGTGGCGAGCGGGGGCTACTCTTCATTGTGGTGCGTGGGCTTCTCATTGCGGTGGCTTCTCTTGTTGCGGAGCACGGGCTCTAGGCGCGTGGGCTCAGTAGTTGTGGCACGCGGGCTCTAGAGCGCAGGCTCAGTAGCTGTGGCGCACGGGCTTAGTTGCTCCGTGGCATGTGGGATCTTCCCAGACCAGGGCTCGAACCCGTGTCCCCTGCATTGGCAGGCGGATTCTTAACCACTGCAACACCAGGGAAGCCCTCTCACTGAGAATTTGAAAGTTAATTTTCACCTTGAAATTTCTTGGTTTTCTGGAGAGAGAGCACAAGAGTTACAAGGATAAAAATGGGGGCCCCATGGTGCTGCATGATATAAACTTGCACGTGGATTTCGTTGGCATCAGTTTTCTTGTTAGTTCCTTCAACCGTTAGTATATATAGCAGCCACAAATGGAAGGTGATTTGAGGTCACTGTCCTGGGCTTTCCTGAAGAACTGAGGGAGTGCCTGTTTGCCCTGACAAAGGGGAATTCTTTTGCCCTAAGTGGGGAATGACTTGAATTGGCCAATTCAGTTTCTTTGTTTCTGACGAGGGCCCTGTGTTTTAATTAACTTTTACAAGTGGATAATGGGCAATAGCCACAATCCAGTTGGCTGGCAAAGGCATTGTGTGTTGTTCCATAGCAGTATAAAAAATGTGCATAAGTCATTGATACTGGAAGGTTTTTGTGACACTTTAAAGTTAACGAGCTGGCTCGGTCTCCTCCGCTTACTCCACTAGGCTTTTTATGACCTTTTTTTCCATTCTCGTGTTAGGGGATTTTGAATGTGTATTTTTTTGTTTTTCTTCCTTTACTTGCCTTTCGGAAGCTTCTAAGTCAGGTTAGCTTCAATCCTATTTTCAGAAATCTTACCAAGGTCAGCCTGGCGCTGTTATATCCAGATGCTGACTCTTCATACCTTCCGATTTACTCTCTCTCTTAAGACACATTGCTGTCTCAGCAAATTGCATAAGTGAAGGGTTTGGGGTTTGGGGGTAAAGATGTATTCCTAATCTGAAATGATCTGTGAATAACAGCTAGAGTCAGTTTTAATATGGGAAATTTGAAGAGGGTCTCCATAGGATAAGAATATACTTAGCTTGTATTGTGACAGCTTAAAATTTAATTTTCTCTTCTTGCAGTAAGTACAAATGGATCCTAGGTGAGGAACCTGTGGAGAAACGAAGAAGGCTCCAGAATGAGATGACAACACCTCCTCTAGATTATTCCATGCCTGGCCCTTACAGGAGGGTAGAGGCAGCAGTTGCCTACCCAGAAGGGGAGAACAGCCATGATAAATCGAGTTCTGAGAGAAGCACACCACCATACCTTTCCCCAGAATACCCAGAAGCAATCAAGAATACCAGCCAGAGTAGGGAGGTCTCAGTTCTGTATGCAGGGGCCCAAGACCAACACCAGGGCTCCCTGCTCCCTGAAGAATTAGAAGATCAGATGCCAAGATTGGTGGCAGAAGAATCTAACAGAGGCAGCACACACCTAAACAAGGAGGAAGTAAGCAAGGGACCTTTTGTAGCTGTTGTCGGTGTTGCAAAAGGTGTTAGAGATTCAGGAGCTCCCATTCAGCTGATCCCTTTTAACAGAGAGGAGCTTGCTGAGAGGAGGAAAGCAGTTGAATCCTGGAACCCGGTGCCTTACTCTTCTGTGGCCTCTGCTGCAACTCCTGCTGCAGCTGTTGTGGAGAAAGGAAGAGGCTCTGAGGAGAGTGGAGGTCGTCATACACCAAAGATGAAGAACCAAAGAGAGCTAGAAGAACTGAAGAGAACCACGGAAAAGTTGGAACGTGTTTTGGCAGAAAGGAATATGTTCCAGCAAAAGGTTAGAGTAACACCTTACCACTAGGAATGAGAGGCCATTGTAACCAAGGAACCAGAGAGATGGAACTCCAATGATCTCATGTTCTGTGGCCTTTAAACAGAATAAGCCATTGAATGATCCTGTGGTATATCTCAGATGGAGTGAACCCTAATGGGCTTCCCTCCTATATTTGGGGTTTGAAAAGGTCCATAAGTAGAATATGTTTAGAGAAATCACAGGGTGAATATATTCAGGAAAATTTGGGGCGCTCTCTTTAGCTTTCAGTAGTATGTGGGGTCATTGAAATTCTGTTTCTTGGACTGCAGGTGGAGGAGCTGGAACAGGAGAGGAATCACTGGCATTCTGAATTCAAGAAAGTCCAACATGAATTGGTGACCTATAGTACCCAGGAGACGGAAGGCTTGTACTGGAGCAAGAAACACATGGGCTATCGCCAAGCTGAGTTCCAGATTCTGAAAGCTGAACTGGAAAGAACCAAAGAGGAAAAGCAGGAACTAAAAGAGAAACTGAAGGAGACAGAGACACACCTGGAAGTGCTGCAGAAGGCTCAGGTCTCCTACCGGACCCCAGAGGGAGATGACCTAGAAAGGTTAATTACTAGGGTTTAGTAATCAGCTTGTGAGTGCTAATGGGAAGCCTCCCTTAGGACCCCTCCCCCCCCACCCCCATTACTGGTCATAGATAAGGGAAGAAGCCTTAATTAATTCCTAGGCCACCAAGGATTGAGCAATTGCTTCTTAGAGAGCTGCAGCCAACCTCCCGGTGCTTGGTGGCATTGTGCTTTCTTCTTTCTTTCTAGCTAATGGAAACGTAATTGTTGAGAAATGTAGGCCCGTTTTGAAGGAGCTTCATTTTGTTCTGTTGGCTAACGACTTCATGTCATCTCTTCTCCTGTCCCTCACTCCATCATACAGGGCTTTGGCAAAGCTTACGCGGCTGCGTATCCACGTCAGCTATCTCCTTACCTCTGTCCTCCCTCACTTGGAGCTTCGTGAGATCGGGTTTGACTCAGAACAAGTGGATGGGATCCTGTATACGGTGCTGGAGGCAAATCACATACTGGATTGAGCACCAGATACTCTATATCCCCTTCTCTACCCTCTTCTTTCCTCCCTCCCTCTGAACACCTCTCTCTCTCTGTCTCTCTCTCTCAGTCTCTCTCTCACCCTTTTGCCTTACGTGGAGAATCTTTGAGTAAATCCTGGCTCTTAATCAGTCTGCTTCTTATTCAGTCTTGGTGTGGAGAAAGAGGCTAGTTAAATAGGCTTTCAAGAGTTCCAGGAATGGAAAAGCAGTAGTCACCAAACCAGGTGACCAGAAAGCTTTAACTTTCATGACTCAGATACTTGGCCTATTTCATATCCTTTCTGAAATGATTTGTATTCATTTAGGTTAAATCAGTCAGCAAATATTGGGTCCAATGTACCAGGTGTTTGGGGACAAGTGAAGAAGTATAACTCATGGTTTCAGCCGTCAAGGATCTAACAATCTAGCTGGAAACACAAGACACACACCAGGTTAACTGACTTGTACAGTGAGTGGTACAAACATGATAGAGAAGTTCTGGGGGAGGAAGGTCAAGGAAGGCACCACATCAGTAATGGGAGCTAAACTAAGGTTTGTTTAAAGAATGGGCATAACAACACAGTTAACAACGGTTGTTCTTTACATGGTAGGACTATGGTTGATATTTTTTTCTTCTTCCTATCTTCCTGCCTTTCCAAATTTTCTATAATAAACCTGTTATTCTTCTTACATTGGAAAAATAAATCATTTTTTTAAAAAATGAGTAGGCTTGGATTTAGATATCAAATGAAAGACTGTGTGAAAATATAAGGTAATTTTTGTATTTATAATTTATGTTGTATTTAGCATTACCTCTGGAAGAATAACATGAAAGAAAGCATGGAAAAAGCTGGAATGTAAAAAATGTGTCTGGTAGGAGTGATGGGTTAATGTAAAGGGAACTAAGGTTAAATCATGACCCACCTACCCACCCCCCTCTGTGGTATTTGCATTTTAATAAGGAATTCTTGAAAAAGAAATCTTCAAGGCTCAAATTTTTAAAATGTGTATCAGCACAACTGTGGGATTTAAGGTAGTGGGGGGGAGGTATTTTAGAGCAGCGAGATCTATTTGATATCCCTCAGAATACACCTCCTACCTACTCTTCAGGCTAGTGCTGAGTGAGGGTAGATCTCACATTATCAGAAATAGTAAAACTTACACTCTTTTAAAAGTAGCCATTTTATTTATTCATTTCTTTATTGTATTTATATAGTGCATACTCTCCGGAGAGTTCAAGATACTCTTCGAAAGACTTTGACCAATGAACACATAAAAATATACCATCAGTGAAAAATAGGAAGTAATGGAGAAAAAGGAGGTGGGATCAAGCAGTCGCAAAAGGATTAGCTAGTCCGGAGGGATGTTTTGGGTGGTCATTTTATTTCTCCTCTGCAGAGTTACTTCAGAAGACTCTCCCAAACTTACTTGAACTTTTTAAAAAGGAGGCCCATCATAGATATTCCAGTGGGACTGCAAGGGAGTAGGGGGAGGCTTAGAGCCACGCTTCACCAGTAGAATGAGTGCTGAGAGATAGCCCCGCCCCCTTCCCTCGCCTCACTGCTGGCTCTTGCCTGCCATGCGTTGAACTCTCATGTCGGACAGAGCATGATATGGAAGGCCCTGGTTGTCTAAATATAAGTTTACTGAGAAGGCGGGTAGCACATTCAGCCATTCTCTCAGGGATACTTGTTCTCCAGATGAGGGCTTTGAAACGGTGGGACTTTGCACAGATAGGGACAATGTGGAGGGGAGGGTGGTGCAGGGGGAAATTCAGAGCATTGGAGAGTCAGCCTGAGAGAGATGATGTGGGCGGGGCTGGTGCCGGGTCAGCGGTGGAGCAGAGTAGGAAGGAGGTCAGGCAGTTGGGCTTTAAAATGAACAAAGGGGAAACAGTTTAACTCAACTCCACTTGTGCTTACTCGCAGCCCATTTCCTAGTCTGTGGCCTCAACCCCAAAATGCTCCTTCCAGTGAGAGTTACCTGTGCAAGTTCATTCCCGGCAGTACCAGAGCTGCTTCTCTGTTACCTGTTTACAATGAAACCTTACCAGCGTGAGGTCCCTTTAAGCAAAGTTAAATGCAGCAGTGGAGCGATTGAAAAGTGTCACCCAGCCTTAGCAGAGGTTATGACCTAGCGTGGAGGCAAAAGAAAAAAGAAGTGGGCGCCTCGTCCTGGCTATCCTGTTAGGTTAACATAATCATAATTCTCCTTCAGTTTTTCATTTCCACAGTCAACATTTAGGTCCTTACTACCTCATGCCTTCCTAACTGACAGATTCTTAGCTGGCCTCCCTTGTCTCCAATTCTCATTCATTCAGTCTACTCTACTCGCTGTCACTAAATTGCTTTTAATGACCTCATCAAGTCAGGCCTCTGCTCAACGACTTGCGAGCGCTTTCAGTTGCCCGCCGAGTGCGGTACCAATTCCCATCTGGCTTCAACCCTGCTCTCTAGACTCTTCCAACATTCCAAACGCGAACCGTGTTCCATCCGAACTCAACTAGTTTTCAGTTTCTGAACCTGCCTTGAGATTTTCTCCTTTTCCATCTTTGCCGTGTTCCATCCCCTTTGCCTGGAATATTTTCCTTCATTATCCTTCCTTTGGCTCTAAAATCACCTATTTTCCTGAAAATTCCTCCGATTAACCTAGCCAGGTACGACATTTTCTTTGAACATGCAAGTTTTGTGTCACTTAGGCTCTTATCACGAGTGTCCTTATCCTGTGTTCCCCATTAGAAAGCCCCACGTTCAAATAAATTCAACTGCCTACTTGACATTTACACTTCTAGGTCTCACAGACATTTCAAATAAAACATGTTAAAAATAAACAGTGACACACACACCCTGGAACTGTTCCTTCCCCCAATTTTACTCATTTTAGAAAATGGCACCTCCACCCACCCAGTTGCTTAAGCTGGAAACCTGGAAGTCATCCTTAATTTTCCTCCTCTAGTCCCACACAGCCAGTCTGTCAGAAAGTCGGTCAATTCTGTCTTCACAGTGTATCTTGACTCCGCTCATTTTGACCACATCTCCCTTAGTCCACACTACCATCATCTCCCATAGGTAATTGCAACTCCTAACTGGTTCCTTGCTTCCACTCTTGTTCCCACAATTGTCTTATCACTACAGCCAGAGTGATTTTTTTTTAAGAAGAACAAATCAGAGCATGTGACTCCCTGCTTAACGCCCTTCCATTACTTCTCATTGCACTTAGAATAAAATCCACACTCCTTACTATGTCCTACAAGAGCCCTGCCTGCTTCTTCTACTTAGTCTTCTGCAACTCTTCTTCATATCTCACTTTTCCCCTTGCTCACTGTGCTTTTCCCACAGAAATAGTTCAGGCTCTTACTTAAATAGAGCCTTTCCCCATACTGCTTCCTCTCTTGGAATGCTGTGTCTGCAGTCTTGGCATGGTGGACTCTTCCTCATCCTTCAGGCCTTAGCGTGTCAACTTTCTCAGACAGGCCTTCCCCAGCAGCCATTTTTCTCTATCTACCCAATCCTATCACTTTTTCCTGTTTTGTGGAATCCATAGCACTTCTCACAATTTGCAGTCACATATTTGGCCGTTTAATTTCGTGTATTCAACAGATATTTATTGGGTACCTACTGTGTGCTGTGTGATATACAGTGGAGAACACAACACGCAGTTTCTGTCTTCCCTCACTTCCATGAGGGGAAGGGCCACGCCTGTTATTGCCAATCACTGTACCCCAGAGCTTATCATGGTACCTGGTATACAGTAGATGATCGATGGTTGTTACTGAACGAGTTAATGATGGAAACTGTCTTTTGTTCATATCTGCATCTCCCTCAAAAGCCTGAAACAGTGCCTCGTTTGTAGAAGGGGTTGGATAAATACAGTATGAGTGAGGTAGATAACAATCCTGGGTATTAAATTCTGAAAATGAAAGCTGGAGACAATAAGTGCTACAGGTTATGGGAGGCCTAATGTTTCTCTTTAGCTGATCTTTGATTTGGATAATTAGGCTATCAAGGAGAAAGGGAATATGGGTGTCCTTTACCACAAATATTTGAATATTATCACAAGGAGGCTCCCTAGATTTCAATTTTAACATACTGAAAATTACAGAATGTAATCAGAAGAAGTTTATAGAGACCAGATCTTGAGAATGAGAACTCAAAGGGAAAAAAATTCTGAGGAATCTTCTGCTCATTTTCCCAAGAGCAGTGATAGTTTATTTCAAGGGAAGAAAGAGGAGCTATCCTCTTTCAAAGGACAGACAGAACACACCTCAAGGAAATACAGTCATACCTCGTTACCTCGTTTTATTGCGCTTTGCAGATGTTGCGATTTTTTTTTTCTTACAAATTGAAGGTTTGTGGCAACCCTGTGTGGAGCAAGTCTATCAGTGTCATTTTTCCAACAGCATTTGCTCACATCATGTCTCTGTGTCACATTTTGGTAGTTCTCATGACATTTCAAACTTTTTCACTGTTATTGTATTTGTTACGGTGATCTGTGATCAACAATCTTTGCTGTTCCTCACTGAAGGCTAAGATGATGGTTAGCATTTCTTATCAATAAAGTATTTTTAATTAAGGTATGTACATTGTTTTGTTAGACATAATGCTATTGCACACTTAATAGACTACAGTATAGTGGAAACATAAGTCTATATGCCCTGGGAAACCAAAAATTCCTGTGACTCTCTTTATTGAGATATTTACTTTATTGCGGTGATCTGGAATTGAACCTGAAATATCTATGAGGTATACCTGTAAGTTCCCCGCACAAGTTAGCAAATCAGTACAAGTACAGTCAACCCACCAAATCTGTGAGTTCTGCATCCACGAATTCAACCAACCATAGATTAAAAATAGATTTTTTTAAAAATCCAGAAATTTCCAACAAGCAAAACTTCAATTTGCCTCATTCAGGCAACTGTTTACATAGCATTTACAACTATTTACATAGCATTTACATTGAATTAGGTATTATAAACTGGAGATGATTTAAAGTATACGGGAGGATGTATATAGATTTTATGCAAATTGAACACCATTTTATCTAAGGGACTTGAGCATCCTTGGATTTTGGTGTCCGATGGGGATCCTGGAACCCATCCACCACAGATACAAAGGGACAACTGTATGTACATGCTTGTTGGATGAACACATGGGCACCTACCAGAGGACTAGTTCAGAGACTTTGAGGCCCCAAGGGACAGGAAGATTTGCTTGCCCAAGTCCAGTGACTGCAAATAATCTGGGGTAACAATTTAGAGAGAGGGGCTTAATTGGCAGGCTCTCAGTTCCCAAGAGTAATCTCCAGATAGAACATGTTTCAGAGTTCTGTACTATGCATTAAAACCTCTTTCTGTAGTACTGTGTTAGGAGTAAAGCACTGGGGTATGCTCAGGAAAGCTAGGGGTGAGCTCAAGCTAAGTCAAGTGTAATTTCCCCAAAAGAATAACTTGTGCTTGGTGACAAGGACATCCTTAACTCATAAATTATCTTAGGCAGAGAAGAAATTCAGGAACCATACTTTCTGATTCCAAAGTCAGGGCACGTGGTAGGATAATAAACTACGCAACTGGAAAGAATTGACTTAGATACTCTTGGGTATGTTAAAGCTTTAGTCATTAAGTGAGACATAAAGAGCATTCATTTTCTAATGGAAAATAAAATCTGCAAGAGAAATGTGTTTTGTTACTTGCCTCTATATCTAAACCCAAAGTTTTGATGTGAATCTCCAGAAATCCCCAACCCACTTTTAGATAGTAGTTCAAATGTTTGGGTGCCACATTCCATACATTTGCCAGTTGAGTCCTCAGGGACAGGCAAGATGACTTTAGGCAGAGGCTCAGGAAGGTGTTCACAAAGGCCTGATCTTCCAGATGGGCTATGGAAACCTGTAAGGATTGGAAAGGTGGAGGTGTGTGGGGAGGGTTTTCCAGGTGTAGGGAATAGTATAAGTAAAGTCACGAGACTGGGTGTGGGGTGAATAAGGGAACGCCCAAGAAGGTTTGAGGAATAGTGAATTATTCGATTTGGAGCATAAGGAACAGAATGGACCAAGGGCTTGGAATGCCAGCAAGAGCGGGGGCTGCTCTAAATCTGTTTAACAATGGAGCCTTCGTAGGATATGAATTAGGAAAGTGGCTAATGAAATCTCCCCACTTGTTGCTGAGTTTGGGAGATTAAGCCTAGTTTGCAGTTCCCCTGGACTAAGCTTTTCTCTAGCGGTGGGACGTGATGGGTTATGATTCTGTTCCACCTCAGATTTTTACAAATCTGGATGAAGGTCAAAGAGCCATCACCACCTTTTCCTCTCCAACTTCTCAAGTCTCTTTTGCCCCTGGCTTCTGTTAATGGAATCTGATGAGTAGAAGCCTATTCAAAATCTTCAAGGTATTCACTCAGACTTTGGGGAAGAATCTTAAGAAGTTTTGTCCTGGGAAGGAATATCCCCTTGCTAATGCAGATTCTGATCTGTGGTAGAAAATATACTTTGTCTGCCTCCTTTCCCCAAAGACACACACATTTTAGTGTGACTTTGGCATGACTTTTTAGGTCACCTATGCTTAGAATACAGTTCACCATTTGTTGAGGACCTACTATATGCCATGACCACACTGAGAGGCAGGTATAATCCCCATTTTACAGATGAGGAAACTAAAGCGTAAAGAATTGAAGTGACTCTCCAAAGACTACACAGCTAGAGTGTGTGGCTAACGAGCCTCCGGGCTCTTTTCCCACTACACCATACTATCTTGAAAACGATCAGTCTCGTCTTCTACCTCTTGATAAGAAAATGCTACAGCCAGCCCACACTAATAGGAATTTCCAAGGAAGAAAATGCCACAATCCCACACAATGTTTAACTGCCCTCATGATCAGGAAATCGTTCACTCTGTAATGAATATCCCTCTAAACAACGTGGAAATTCATTTCCTCTTGACTGGGTTTTCACTCAGGGCTGTCACTTGGCAGCTTTCCTGATATCAAAACAGCCACCGAGATCCTATTCTTACACTCCAGGAGGTCTTGGACTTGTTGGCCTCTGCCTTTGAGTGTTCTCACTGGCTCCTTTGCACCACCCCCTCAGACAGTGCTGAGTTGGGCAAATCTCTTCGGGAGTGAGAAAGTGACACTTGAGAACATATTGGTTTATTATTACACATGGAAGAGTAAAATTAACCACACGAGGTGCCTCTGGTGCCTTCCTCTTGAGTCCTACCTCATCTCCATTCTTAAAGCTGTTGAACCATTTAGTTGAAGGGTGTGTGTGTTACTCAGAGAAGTCCCCTGGTCCCCCAAATTCCAGTGTCCGTAGTCTCTGAATTAGTGTTCTATTTTTTTTTTTTTAACTCATTAGACTCATCTTCTCACTCTGGCTCCTTCAAGGGCTAAACTGAGAAACTAGTGCAAATTCTGGCGTTAATGGTCAATCTGTGGCTGAATGTATGTTTCTTCCCAGAAAATATACTTGCTTTTTAATCAGGGCGTTCAGTGCCTTTGAAACCAAGGGAGCAGGGTCTTCACAGTGTCATCAGATACCCTTTGTGGGGCTGCCGATCCGTCTTCTTGCATCCAGTTGGGTAATTCCAGAGACAAATTCAAGTCAAGAGCATCTTCTCTTTGTACTTTTGGTGTGACTGGCCTTTCTCCTGAGCAACGCAAACAGAACTTTGTCAAATATCACAGACTCTGAAGGTGCTATTGGAGAAAAGGAATTAACCACTGAAACGCTGGGTTGCCTGCCACACTACTCACACTCATTTGGCATCTAGTTTCACATCCCGTTACACTCCCTAATATCTGTTTGAAAGCACGTGAGTTTTCTCAGTGTTTTCTCCACGAGGCCATGCCTGCGAAGAGAAACTTCTTCAAAGCCCTCCTAGGAAGTGACTTGTGAAGCGGTGAGAGGGCGCTCTTCTGGAGGAATGGGACATCCAGGATGACAGACAAGCAGCACCTGATGATTTGCCCTTTTGTATGGTGACTTCCTGCTTCATCAAACCCTAAGAGACTCCTGCTTGTCTTGTGGAGAAGTGAGGCCTAGAGCAGGGAACTGTAGGCAAGTTTTAACTAGGAAACCCTGAGCTGCAATTCTCAGGAAGGTAGTAGGTTGTGTGAGGTGGAGGGGTAATCAGGTGACAGCTTCTGTATTGCTGTGCCTGATAACAGCCTGTTAATATTTTATCAGTGATCACATCACAGCGTGTGGGGAGCCATCACTTAGGGCCAAAGAGAGAGATAACCTGCTGGACTTCCTGTTCGAGGTCTCCCCCGCCTCCTTCCCGTTGAGATAACATAACTTCTCATCAAAGCTGGGAGCCGCTCGCCCAGGCAGCGAGACCAGGCTAGGCGAAGGCCAGGCCTCAGCCAGTTGAGGAGGAGCCCATGGCCTTCCCAGCCCGGGGCCTGCATGTCCCGGAGTGGGCAGCTGCAGGCACGAAAGAATACCCCGTCCGCGAGCCTAGGGCTGAGTGGGAGAGAACAGTTGACCCTGCGAGGCCTCATTTGGCTTCCTTTAGCACTGGGCCCCTCCTCTCTCCTCTCTCCCTTCTCCCACGTCTGTGTTTGTCCTCTGTTCCAGAGCCAAAAGGCCTCAGGTTACCTGGATGGGCACAGCCTCTGCTGCCCCCAGCAGTTTCCGGGAGCCCTGCCCAGGAGAAGGAGATGAGGGGGGAGGGGCTGAGCCCCAGTGTCACTCTTGCCGTTAGAGCCACTTAGGGTGTCCCGTGAGGGAAAACTCAAGGAGCTCCTAGGTTCGCTGTGCAGTGCAGCCCTGTTTCCACCTTAGCACTGCCCTCTCCCCTATTTCTCTATTTCCCATGGTCCTTCAGCTGGAGGAAGCAGTTTCTTTTGATCGTCCTTCCCCCAGAAGCTCAAGCAGTGCCAGACCCTCATTTGCTATGGGCTGGGATTTGAAGGGATTCACAAACCGTTTTTAACTAGCCCCTGACGCACCCCATCTTACGGCACTTTTTCCTTATCTCTCACAGGACAGACCATATCGCGCCTGGTACCACAGGTAGGTGTGCATGTCTTATGTCTCCCTTAGATCAACTGCCACCTCCTACGAGGCACAGATTTTACCTTGTTCACCCTTGTCACCCTCAAAGCCTTCAGCACATTGCCTGCCACCAGATGAGAGCGCAGTTAGTGTGGGCCGGCTGGTAGCTCGCCGGCTAGAGAGCTGGCCGAATGTTTGACTGGCTGAATGCAGGTCTCGCAGAAAGCTGGAGTTTGTCTTTCCACCAAGAAGCCAGTTTCGGCCTCCTCTTCCCCTATTAATGATCACATTGCAGTGGGTCACTAGGGCCCCCAGGGGGAGAAAATATGAGTCACGCCATTATCAGAGGAATGAGGGAGGGCAGAAACATCTCTCCTTGTGCAAGGGTCAGAACCATGAGGCCAGGGAATAAACACAATGGCCTTCACTATCCCCTGGGTCTGTGGCTAATCTAAATTACTTTATGATGGAAGGCGATGGGGTGAACTGAAAGCTGTTCAACTTGGACCCTGACTCTGGGAAACTATCTAGAGCGAGGCTTTTCTTGCTCAACCAGCCAAAGAGAACAGTTGATCTTTATCAGGTCTGCCTTAGTTTTTCTAGTTGAGGATGAACTTCTAACTCCTTCCCTAGAATCCTCCCAGATTAAAAGGAAGGAGGACCTCTCAGCCAGCCTCAACCTAAGAGGAAGGGAAGCTCTGTGCCCTATTTTCCTCAAAAGCCCCTACACTGCGGTGACAGACAGGGGCAGGAGGGCAGCAGGAATCTGAAGAGCAATGGGCCCTCTTACACCTTCTGAGACAAAATCCCAGACCCGTGTTGCTGTGCGAAGAGTTTCCAAGCTTATGTTCAGACTCTGACACTCTGTGGCTTCAGGAAATTTACTCACCTGTCCGGACTTCCGTTTTGTCTCCTGTAAAAGACCTGCTTCACTGGGGGTATTTGGAGGATGCAGTGAAATCGTGGATCTGAACGCGCTTTGGCTGCCAGGTGGTGGGTCATCAGAGCCCATATCAGACTGCTGCCCACTCAGCACAGCAGAGTCAGGAAGGCAAATCCATTTTCCAACCTCCGCGGCCCCCAGTCAAGGACTCCAGGTTTCCTGGTACCAGAGCAGAGGCATGACCTCTTATTAAACTTCTGACCAAAGAGCCCTTTCTCTCCACCCTCACTCCTACCTGCCACTATTCCCTCTAAATGGGCTTGGATGCTGCAGTCCTAGCGTCTGCAACAAAAAAGGCCCACCTCAGGAATGCAAGCATAGTGCCTCTTATAACAGGCTCCTGTGCGTTGAGGCCCGCTAGGTCTGGGGACTGGGGAAGCTGAGACTTGTAGGGCTTCATTCTTGTCAGTGTAGCCACAGTTAACATGTTTAAGAATCAAGCTTGGTTAATTCCCAGTGAGGTTAGAACAGGGCCAAATCACTGGCCTCCCAAACTCCTACACCTCCAGAGGTAGAGGAATTGGAGCTAAGGTGTCATGTCTTATTCAAATGTAAGCTTGGCACCCCTGGGATGGGACAGCTAGCTGGGCCCAGGCTGGCCCAGTGGCCAGCGCAGCAGGAGGGGCAGTTCCAAGTGGTTCACTCGGTGAATTGGGCCTGTTCTCCCAGATTCCCCTCACGGGAGACCAGGAGAGCATATGTGTCCCCGATGTTACCTTGCTGGCCACACACATTGTTTTCCTCAGACAACTTGGGACCTCTGGCAGACTCTTCGTTTTGGCTGTGAATACTGGTGGATCGGCAATGTCCTGTTTTGGGAGTCAGGAGACTGGGGCACTAACACCAGCGGTGTGGCCCTGGGAAAATCTCTTTACTGATGTGGGCCTTAGTTTCCCCATCCGCCAAATGAAGATTTGCTGATCTATTTCACCTTCCTCATAATGGTGGCTCAGAGGTGAACGGAATAAACACATAGCCATTTAACAAATAAATGAAACAACTGTTGTGAGACGGGAGGATCCCTGGATGTTATGAAAGGTTAATGTTTCCCTGGGGAGAGGAAGGGTGTCCTGCTTTCTTTCTTTTTATTTTTTTTAATTTTAATTTTAATTTTAATTTTTTTTTTATTTACTTATTTTTGGCTGCACTGGGTCTTTGTTGCTGCGCTTGGGCTTTCTCTAGTTGTGGCGAACGGGGGCTACTCTTCGTTGCAGTGCGCAGGCTTCTCATTGCGGTGGCTTCTCTTGTTGTGGAGCACGGGCTCTAGGCACACGGGCTTCAGTAATTGTGGCTCGTGGGCTCTAGAGCTCAGGCTCAGTAGTTGTGGCACATGGGCTTAGTCGCTCCGCGCATGTGGGATCTTCCCGGACCAGGGATCGAACCCGTGTCCCCTGCATTGGCAGGCGGATTCTTATCCACTGCGCCACCTGGGAAGCCCCGTGTCATGCTTTCTTAACGTCTCCAGTAAAGTCTGAATTTTCTATCTACCCAGTGGGGAGAAAGGCCAATTTCCATTCTACCCTCCCCTTCACCCAATTCCCTCAGTCACACCTGCCCTGTCTGAATTAATTTGTATTAATAAAACAGTTACTCAATCAACAAGTGTTTATTGATCACCTACTGTGTACCCAGCACTCTTACAGATAGTCTGGGAAATATAGACAAGTCTAAGATATGGCCCCTACCCTCCAAGAGTTTACAATGTACTTGTGAAATCAGTTACGTGCACATGGAAAGATAAGTATCCATCAAAAATTGTGAATGATAAGCATCAAAGAGTGATTTTTACACTGAGGGTTGGAGGACGGAGGGGTAGGATAGGGACGGAGTGGTCAGAGGAGGCTCAGTGAAGGAGGTGGTGCCGAGCAACTTCTCCAAGCATGAGGAAGACTTGGCTAAGGGGAGAGGGCCTTCCCGCTTAGGGGAGGAACTTAAATATAGGCAAGAAGGTAGAACTGTGAAAGGCATGTCACAGACAGTCACTGGGCCCCTCCTGCTGGCACTGAGGTTTGGGGAGGTGTACTGGAGTTTGTCAGAAGCTGGTCATGCTCAAACTTTCCGTTTGTTCGTGACTCCCACCCCGACCCGCCCCCCAGGGGAAATGGGGCATTTTTAGACCTTGGAGCTGGAACCGGCTGCCTGGGTATCATTCTCGACTCTTCCATCTCAACTGAAATCCCAGGCAGCAGCTCAGCTATCACTCAGATGAGGGCCACGGCACCTTGGGCGTGATTATTCCATGCTGGAGCCCTTGGATGCCTTCTAGCAGCTCTACCATATCTGGTAAAGGATGGTGGAGAGAATATGAAGGTGGCTGACAGGGGGCCCAGCTGGGGCTGTGGTCTTTCAGAGGCTCTGCAGTGCTCTGTGGGAAGACCCCGGGGGCCTGATCTCAGCCTTTGGGCTGATTCTCTGTTAGGCCTGAAGACTCTCTGGGGGCTGCCTCTCTGGCCCAATAGAAATACCCACTGAGGTTCCCACACATGTCCACCCAGCTTCTTAGATACCCAAGTTCTTGTTCTCTCTCGGGAAGCATCAAGGAGTGGTGCCTTCCTGAGTCCCCAGCTGCTCCCATGCTGTCATCCCCCAGCCAAGGGCCATCTCTACAAAAACCAGTATCCCGTTCCTAAAGAAACCACTGTGCAAGCCCTTTAGCCTCGTTGTTAGCCAGGTCAAAGGGAGGCAGGGGCTTCAGTGAACGTTGGAGCTGGAGCTTCTGAGGGAGTTCCTCAGTAGAGTCAGAGCCTGCTGCCGCCTTGAGCGTTCCACCACAGTTTCTTGCCTTGTGCTTTCCTCTAGCCGGGGGCTAGAGCCCTGGGCCATGATTCTGCTCTTTTTTTTTTTTGGTCCTCGGCTTCTTATCCGAGGCTGTCCTCTCCCTCTCATCCTACACCCAGTTGCTACACCCTCTCCCTCTCATTCTACACCCAGCTGCTCTCTGTTCCTTCCGTACTGTGGGATGGCTTTATTTCAGTTCATACACCAACCAGTCTAGACACTGTGGAGTCATAACAAGAGTGGGATGGAGGAGGCTCCAGGGCCCATTACTGGCCAATCAGTTTCTTTGCAGGGAGGCTTGAGAAGGAGGTTAGCGCCATGCCCACGGAAGCCGCCACTTCTTCCCACCCACCCCCATCCCCCAGCAATGAGCTAAGAGCCAACCTCAGCAAGAGGAAGGGTCTTTGATCACAGAGAGGGTCAGTCAGTGGCATGTGATTCGTGGGTTTGGGGATGGATTCCCAGGTAAAGCAGAAGGTAAAGGGGAGACTCTGGGGCCTGGCCTCGGGGGGGAGGGGAGTGGAGTTGAGGGTTGGGAACTCAGGGTGGGAGATGGGGAGCCAAGATGAAGGAAACAGAAAGTCTGGCTTGACAAGCATCTTGACAGTTCAGCCTGCACGCTGTCACACCAGCTCCCGTTCCTGCCTTTGCTCGATCCAGTGGCCAAAGTCAGTCTATCCTCAGCAGCACCTTCTGACACGATCCAGTGGCAACGTCCCTCACCTGTGGCCCTGGGGGAGGCTGTCTACTGGTTTTCACAGACCCAGCCACCCCCGAGCTCTGGCCCCTGGTCCTTCACACATACCCTGTCAGGCTGTAGGAGTTAAACTCACTCTTGCCTTTGGGTGGTTGACCAGGCCTTGGAGAGCTCCTAGTGGCCAGGGGCTGGGCCTGGTAGGCATCGTAGTAGTTGGACCGATTTCCCTGGGGCGAGCAGGAAAAGCAGAGGATGATTCCAGCTACCAGGGAGAACAGGGAGGAAATAATGCCCAAGTAAAGAGCCTCTCCGATCTCAAATTTCATGCTGTCAGGCACCAGTGGGGAGTAGAAGTCCCGCAAGATCCCGTGAAGATTCCAGGCAACAGGGATGAAGCCCAGGAGGCCTCCAAGGATGAAGAAGACTCCTCCCACCACCGCCACTCTGTCTTTGGCTCGGGACTCTTGGCAGAAGACTGTGCATCTCATGCCCACCACAGAGACAATGCAGGCCAAGGAGGAGATTGCACTGGATGTCACCATCATGGCCTGGGCAGCCTGGATGTCAGCAGGCAGGCCCAGCATGGTGCTGTAGATGTCACACTGGGTGATGCCTGTGCTGTGTGTGGCACACTCCATCCAGAGGCCCTTGGAGAAGCCGACTGCGGTCACGATGCTGGCACCGACGTAAGAGCTTGTTCGCCAGCTGGGGAGCAGCATGGCAACCAGGGTGCCCAACAGCCCCAGCAGGCCCAGGATGTAGCCCACAAGTTGGAGGCCAAGAGAGGCCATGGCAGACCTCTCAGTAGATGCGTCTTCAGGGGCCTGCTCCCTCGTCTTCTGGCTGTAGCTCTTGCTCCTTAGATCCCGGCCTCTAATCCCTCATTTCAGAGTGTCTGTGCCAGGCCGACTTCTCTCCTCCTTACAAGTGTCTGTGGGTGGCCACAAGCAGGCTCAAGAAGGCATCTAGAAGACCTAAAAAAATCCATAAACCAGATTAAATATTGACCAGAAGCTTATGAGAAACCAGAAAATGCTGGATGCCTTTTGACCTTTGTTATCTTTAGAAATAACACATGAGAAAGAAAAAAAAAAACTTTGAAAGTGGAGCCAAAATGTCATCGGCTCCTGCGTAGGTACATGCTTTAGATTGGCAGCCGGACAAAGCCAGGGGCCAGACAGGTGGCTGCTTTCCGAGAAGGTGGTGATGCCATTGTCGGTTGTGGTGACTGTGTTAACTCCAGGTCAGGCTGTAGGCTGGTTCCGTCTCCAAGGCCTGCTGTTTAACGCATTACCTGGCAACAGTGCCACGGGGCCCCTCAATTGCACACCGGTGCCAAACTGCAGGAGACCGGAGTAGGAGGAACAGGCCCTAAGGTATAGCCTTGGTCTCTAGGTTCTTAGAGGCCTCTTGAATATCCAGCAGCCTAGAGAGCAATGTTCTAGCCCTGGGTCATCCTGCCCATGGTGAAAGTTGACTCCAGGGCCGGTTGAGGCAGGCAACGAAGCATCTGTCTACACTCTCAGAGTTCAAGTCCTCCCAGCCCTGCCCAAATCCCCCTCCACAGGCTAGCCTGAGGCCTCCCGTGTGTATAACACACCCAGACATTTCCTGTCTGCTCTCCTAATAGTTGCGCCACCGTCCCTAGGCCTCTCAGGTGATGTGGGAGGATTCAGGATTCAGGAAAGGTTGTTCCAGGGCCCGGAGGGAGCCCTGACATTCCCTAGGCTATTTGTTAGGGGCACTGAGACAAAGGAAAAGGTAGCTTCTCTACCTTATTCAGGGGACTTGGTAGGAGGCAGACATCTGAGTCAATCCTTTAGAATCTCAGAGCTGTTCAGGATTTTGCAGTGTTCAATGAGTGTCCCCCCCTCACCGCCCCCGACTCTTATCAAGGTTCAAGACACTAAGGGTCAAGGGTACATCCTTCTCTCCATCCACTACAAGACCCTCCAACCCACTAGTTTTTCAACCCACCACAAGCTGGCTATTCCATTTTAGCCTTCTTCAAGATTTCTCGTTCTGTAATCATCTCTTAAATGTGAGTATTCCTCAGAAGTCCATCCTTCGCTCAATGTAAATGTACACTCTGTCACTGAGCAAACGTATCCACCCCCATGACATAACCTCCTACCCATCCACTGGCACTCCCAAATCTGCATAGACCTTCCTCCTGAGCTTCAAGACTTCCAGAGCAATCACCTATTTAAAATGTCCACCTGGGGGCTTCCCTGGTGGCGCAGTGGTTGAGAATCCACCTGCCAATGCAGGAGACACGGGTTCGAGCCCTGGTCCAGGAAGATCCCACATGCCGCGGAGCAACTAAGCCCGTGTGCCACGACTACTGAGCCTGCACTCTAGAGCCCGCGAGCCACAACTATTGAGCCCGCGTGCCGCAACTACTGAAGCCCACATGCCTAGAGCCCGTGCTCCGCAACAAGAGAAGCCACAGCAATGAGAAGCCCGCGCACCGCAACGAAGAGTAACCCCCGCTCGCCACAACTAGAGAAAGCCTGCGCAGCAATGAAGACCCAACACAGCCAAAATAAATAAATAAATAAATAAAATGCATTTTAAAAAATAAAATAAAATAAAATGTCCACCTGGAAATTTCACAGGCATCTCAAATTGGACATGTTCAAAAGAAGACTCATCACCTCTCCCATTGTACCCCTCCCCAAACAGTTCTTCCGTGGGTTCCCTGTGGTCACTGAGTGATACCTCTATTTATCTCCTTGCACCAGACCCAAATCCTGGAAGTGATTCTTGACACCTCTCTCACACTTACCGCTCACCTTCTACTGTCACAGTCTCACCAATTCTTGAAGATACCTCAAATTGATGGCATCCTTCTCTCCATCCCCACTGCTACCTCCACAGTCCAGGGCTTCATCATCCTCTCTCCTCTGGACTATAGCAACAGTTTTTTAACTGGTCTTATTTCCAGTCTTGCCTCCTCCAATCCGTTCTCCATGCTGTTGTTAAGGTGATCTTTCAGCACTAATCTAATCAAGTTTCTGCTCTACATACAACAATCCAGTTGGCTCCCCATCGGCTAAAGGATAAAGTCCAAACGTGTCTGGACTCTATGACCTGTCAAACTTCATCTCTTGCCATTGCCCTCCACATGTTCTATGCTCTTGCTGAACTAAGTTACTTTGAGTTCCTCAATCATGTCCTGTTGCCTTTTGCTTCCAAACCTGACCACAGGTTGCTCCTACTATGCGGAATGCCTGGCATTTTTTTTCTCTCTGTTTAGCACCTTCTCATCCTTTAGGGCTCAGATGTCTTTTACTCTAGCCTGGGTCAAGTTCCCATCCTCTGTGTTCTTATGGTATCTTGTCTTTACTTACCTCCATCATAGTAATGCTACTACTACTAATACTACTAATAAAATAGCAACACTAACATAGTGTGTCCTATGTGACCATTATAAGCACTTTATACATGTTAATTCAATCATCACAACAACGTCTTGTGGTAGGTACTAATCCCTATTGTATAAATAAGAAAACTGAGATACAGATAGTACTTATTTCACTATGTTGCACTCTCCTCTTTATATCCTTATTCTTCCCCACTAGTCTGTGAGCTGCTTGAGGGCAAGGACTGTTATCTTATTCACCTCTGTATCTCCAGTGCCTTGCACAGTGCATTACCCACCCATTACACACCCAAAGCCAGTGTTCAAAAATGTCCTCTTAATGAGTAAATAAAAGTGATAAAGAGGTTTCAGGGACTGTAAGATATAGACTTTCTAAATGAGTCAATGACACTTCAGTGTAAGGGACCAGGGCTGCACAATATTGGGAAAGAAGATTGAGAGAGAGGATCAGAGGAAAAGAAGGGAAATGAAGAGGGAGTGGGGAACACAGGAGAGAAAGAGAGAGAGGGAAAGAGAGAGAGAGAGGGAGAGAGAGAGACGGAGTTTCACCATTTTATAGGTTTGTGCATATGTTGACTATCTTGTCTCTTCAACCAAATTCTAAACAATTTGAGGGAAGAAATCATATATGAAACCTCTGTTGTGCCTCCACAGCATTGGGCACGTGGTTGATAGTCAATACTACTCATCAGTGATGGATATGACAATGCCAATGTGGATGCCAAGCGGTGCAGAGCAGAGGCAAGAAAACATTTGACGGGAGGTATGGAGGGAAATCTACCTGAATCTCATGTCTGTCACTCATCAGTGGGGACACTGCGCAAGTCTTTTCCAGCCATTGGTTTTCTTACTGCTAAAATGGGCACAATTCTACCTGATCATGATTGTGCATCTCTGTGGGGCTTTCAGAGCTGCTTGGAAGTCCTTCTCCTTGTCCCTGGTGAGCATCTGCTGGTGACCACTTCAAATGCCTACCACTCTCTTCGAGCTTCCTACTCTACCTACGCGGCTATCACCCTCTCCTCATCATTCTCTTTGAAGCCAAGGTTCTTAAACAAGCCATTTAATACTGATATCTCTACTTCTTCCCCCTCCCACTCACTGCTCAACCCTCTGAAGGCAAGTTGCTGCCATTAGCCCTCCACTGAAAATGTTCTCACTAGGGTTACCAACAATTTCCTTGCCCCAAATCCAGTGGTCCTATCACTGTCATCTCACCTTGTCCCTCTCCTTCATAAAACTGTCTTCTCGTTTTCTGTAACATCCCTCCCAGTTTTCCCTGCTCCTCAAAATGATTCCTCTAGGGTCTCCTCTATAACTTCCTCCTTTTCTACCCACTCTATAAATCTGACTATTCCCCCACCCCAGGGTTTCAGCTAGACTTCTCTTCTTATTCTTTACATCCTCCATGGGTGACCTCATCCACTCCATCTCTATGCCAATGACTCCTGAATCCATATAACTGGCACAGATCTCTCTCCTGAACTCAAGATGTGTGTATGCAACTGCCTTTGGAATGAGCCCATCTGAACGGTTTAATGGCACCTCAGACTCAACATTTTGCAAAGTTGAAATCATATTCACTCTTCTCTCTCCACTCCCAAACTATTCCTCACACAGTGTTCCCTATCTCAATGGGACTATCACTCATCCAGCAACCCAAGCCAGTCATCCTTGGTTCCTAACCTCTTCTTGACCTATAACCAGTTATGAAGTCCTATCAGATCTACCTTCAAAATACATCCTGAATGCATCCACTTCTTTCCATCTGCACTGCCTAGACTTTGGTTCAAACCCTGTATTATCTCTTGTCCAGTTGGAAATCTCATAGGCACCTCAAATTGGTCTCTCTAATTCTACTTCTGCCCACCCCTGCAATCAGTTATCCATCCAGCAGACAAAGATCTTTCTAAAATGGAAATCGAATCATTAGTATCACCCCATCTCTTTGTCATGCTTAAAAAATTTCAGGACCTCTTCATTGCTTTCATGATGAAGTTCAAACTCTCTAGCCCTGGAAACCAGGAAAGTCCTCCAATGTCTGACTCCTGCTTTTTGTTCCAGGCTCATCTCACACCAATAACCTCCACCCTCATGTTTTATGCTCCAATGTGCATGCGCGCACACACACACACACACACACACACACACAATCTAACCATACCTGAACGTGTGTCCTTATCTGAAGTTGCCTTTCTCTGTGTCTCCAAACCCTTAAGCATGCTATTCAACTATCCAACATTTGCGTGGGTAATTGCTAGTCATCCTTCAGGACTCATCCTCTCCTTGAAACCTTCCTTTAACCACTCTTCCCACCCAAGCTGGCTTAAATACTTTCCCTTTGTACTCCCTATCCATATCTGAGCTTTCAGTGAGGGTTGGTGAGCTGCCTTGAGGATTTGGGATGGTGACGGAAGAGCCCGGCTTAGGTTTCCCATGGGAGTCGACAGTGGCCCCAAGAGGAGAGCCTCTCCCCAGAGCCAGTCCTGACTCGGTAGGAGGAAGTAGGAAGGTGGTTTGGGGCAGGGGGAAGGCAGAATTCTAAAAATGCCATCACTGAGGCTTGGAATCTCTAAAGAGTCTGACGTGGCAGAGCTGAACAGGAGGAAGAACAAGTTTTTGGAGCTTATTCAACTGGGAGAAATGGCCCAATGGGGTCAGCTTTCAGCCAGGGTCAGGAAGGCAGGGGTGGACGAAATAGCTAGTGAGTGAGTGCTGAGCCAGTCTACATTCTGCTTTGATTTGTGTGATGAGGCAGTAGGGGGTTTAGAGAACCAGTCCTGGCCTGAGAACCAAGACTAACTTCTCATTTCGGTTCTGCTGGGGACCTGTTGTGGAAGTCCCCTCACTTCTCCAGGCCCTAGTTTTGATGAGAAAAATGTCTCCAAAGTTTTGAGTCTCAACTAAGGTAATGGGGACAAGAAGCCACTTTGATAAATCTAGAAGACTGAACAGTTGTTGTTAGAAGCAGGCAGCTTTGAAGGAAACTCCTCTCTCTGAGGGGTCGTCCTAGAAGTCAAGCCCTGGTGTCTCTGGAGGGACAGAGAACTCTAGGCCTGGCCAGCTGAACTTGTCTTCTGGGCATGAGGCCAACACACTCCATGGCCCAGGGGTTGGGCAAGAAGGCTTCATTTAGGATTCTTACTTAATCTTCCTTAGGGGAGGGGCTGGAACTGCAGGAGAGGATTAGGAGGGTCAAGACTGACAGCAGCTCCTGAATTAACCCCTCCTTGCCCTGCCATTCCCCACTTCTTGCTCCAAGAGTCTTGTGCATGGTACACTTTCTTTGAGGGTACCTTTCATATGACTCTGTGGGATCAGATAGGTGGGGTTCTCAGGCACAAGGAAGGATCTGATGTGCTGCTCTGGGGGTGACAGAGGCCACCACAGCTCTCTTCTGTCAGCCAGTCTCATTGCTCCACCCCTTGGTCTCACAGCCCCTCACAGACATCTGAGATACTTGCTTTCCTCTCCACACCTCACCCCCAGCTCCCAAGGGCTCTAGTAGGTGGCAAAGCCATTCCTTTGAAGCCCTACTTTCTGCAAAGCTTGTCCCTGGAGCAGTTCACCTCTCCTTCTGCATCAGTTGGTTGATGACAGCTCAGGGAACTACAGCTGGATTGAGAGATATTCTAATTGCTTTAAAAAGAAGTTTCTTTTTGTCCTGATCATCAAAGTAAAGCACTCTCACGTTAGAATGCTGGAGAACACAGAAAGGCAGAACTTAGAAAACAGACATCACCTACAACCTCTCCAGCTATAAGTGCTGGTAACGTTTATGGTTCCAACTCCATTTTCAAAGAGGCCACTTGAAGAGAATAATGTCTCAGTCCAAAAAGAGGAATTTCTTTTTTCTTTACTGAGATGTAATGGACATATAACATTGTATTCATTTTAGGTGTATGGCATAATGATTTGATTATATGCATATACTGCAAACTGATCACACAATAAGTTTAATTAACATCCACCACCACACAGAGCTACAAATTTTTTTTCTTTTTTCTTCTGATGAGAACTTCCGTCATCCACTCTCTTAGCAACTTTCAAATATACAGTACAGCATTGTTAGCTATAGTCACCATGCTGTACCTTATATCCCCGAGATTTATTTATCTTATAACTGCAAGTTTGCACCTTTTGACCCCCTTCACCCATCTTACCCACCAATCCCCATCCCCACTTCTGATAACCATCAATCTGTTCTCTGTATCTATGAGCTCTTTTTTTTTTTTTAGATTCCACATATAAGTGAGATCCTACAGCATTTGTCTTTCTCTGTCACTTATTTCACTTAGCATAATGCCCTCAAGGTCCATCCACGTTGTCACAAATAGCAGGATTTTCTTCAAAGAAGGAATTTCTAATAACAGACTTAGAGACCAGTGGGAGAGAGATATTTAAGGGCTTAAGGGGGAGACTTTATGACTTCACTCAGAAATCCATCTTCTGCTGATTCCCTGAGCCTTCATGCCAAGGAAGGCACTGGAACTGGCTGTGAGAGAGCACCCTTCCCGTCCTTCTCAGCTCTCCCACCACCACAGTTAAGCAGAGGGGTAAACTGTAGCTCTTTTCCTCCCATCCCTTTGTCTCAGTCCTTTTGCCCTCAAAAGCTCCATCCAGAAATTATCATCTGACTTGGAGAGTGCTTCCTCTGGCCCTGCAGTTTCAAAGACTGGAAACTTCGTGGTAGCCTTGAGGAAACAAATACTACCAACCCAAGTGCCTCCTGAATTTTCCCTCCGGTACCCTCCCCTCAGAAACCCAAGGTGGCCCAGCCTGGCTTCACCATGGGCCAAATCGATAACAACTAGGAAGCAAGAGCCCACCTAGGTGAAGTTAAAAACAAATCAGAATCGAGACACTTACGAAGCAGTTCTTTTGCAGAGCCTTGGAGGAGATGTATGGCCCTGGAGAGAAAGGAAGAGATCCTGAGGGAGGGAAGTAAGGTGCAAGGGGCCCCAGGCTGAGGTGATAAAGGATTTCTAATTGTTAGCTGCAGCTTTGCAAAATCCATGTGCAAATCTCAGCCTTGGGTCAGAGACTTATTACAGATCAGAATTAAACCCCTGGAGGCTGTGGAAGATTGAGGTACTTTAAAAAAAAAAAAAAACCTTTGGTGAGTTTTGTGTTTTTCCTGTCAAAAACTCCAGCTGAGCTTTTGTGAAGTGACCTCTGTGAGCCCAGGAGAGATCTTGGGGGGAGAGGGGTTTGGCCCAAGGAGGAATTCGGAACATTCCAGCTTTGGGGTGGGGAGAGGAGGGGGCTCTGTTAACCCCCATTAAGTGTTCCTGGCTAGCGGCCCTGAGGCCCAGCAGGAAGTAAGCCTCACAAACACGGCCCTGGTGAGCTAGTACCTCAGCAGCCCTGCAGACTCGTCCACCCAGCTTCTTCTCCAGCGAACCCCCAGCCCTACCCCACCCCTAAGATTGAGTCCCAGGGCAGACATGTGTACTGTAGGGTCAGACTCTGGTGGCTTCAAAGCGCAGGACCTGGTCCCTACAAGGTGGGAGTGAGGCAGCCATGATAATGGTGGGCGTCCCCTTTGTACCACACACAGCAGTACCACACAGACCACAGTCTATGTCACTTGAGTGTCTCCAAAGTTCTGTGGAGTGGATTGCGGCAATTGGATTTCCTCTCCAAATGGAAAAAAAAAAAGCTTTCCTGTTTTTTTTTTTTTTCTGATTAGAAACATACTAGATGCAATTGCAAAGAATTCAGAAAATTATAAAGTATAAAGAGGAAAATGGAGGTCCCCGTAATACCACAAGCAAGAGGTATAGTTTTAATCATTGTTAACATTTTGATGTACTGTTGAAGACATGAATAGAACATTTTTTTTATAAAATTGAATCACATTATTCCCTACCATTCTATAACCTTTTATCATTTCTAAATAATATAATGATAGGACATTGACAGGGTCCATTGACATGACCCTGTTTTCATGTCAATTAAAAAAATAGATCTGCATCATTCTCTTATGGATGTGCTGGATTCTATCGTATGGAAATATAATTTAACCATTAGCTATTAGACATTTTTGTGATTTCCATTGTTTTCACTATTATAACCTAGCATCTTTGCACATAACACTGACAAATTCCGAGGATTAGAATTGCTACGTCAAAGATTGTGAATGCTTTAAAAGCTAATACAACATATTACAGAAGTAGGGCAGCTATTACTATTTCCAGATGAGAAAGCCTGGGCCCACTGAGATGAAATGAATGACTCACCCAGCGTTTCAAGTTGAGCAGGAATAGTTAGACCTGGAATCTAGGCCTCTAGATGTCTGGTTCAGTAAGCTTGCCAGTATACCACACTGACTCCCTCCCAAGAATTCCTCATTGCAAATGATAAGGCCAGTGGCCGCTATTCATTGAACACTTTCTAGGTGTCAGGCACTGTGCTTGAGTGTTTCATGTACATTGTGTACTGAGCTACTGCAGAGCAGAATCATGCTCTACTCCATTTTGGAAGCAATATCAAAGCAAACAGTCCGATTTGTTGCCTAGTGTGAATCCAGTGAAGCAAATCAGAAGTCATCCTCCTTCCCAAGGTGGTCTATAACTGTCTTGCAGGTGTGAATGGGGTACTGACCCCCGGGCAGTGCTCCTGAACCAGGGTCTCTCCAGGGGGCTACCCCGTGGCTGGCTGGGACAAGCTAAAAGGGCAGCCGTGCCTGAGCTCGGGCCTGGGGAGTCTGTGGGCATGAAAACAAGCAACACTGAAGGGGTGGAAGGAACAGCGGGCTAATCCTCTACCCAGCTGTGTGACCTGGGGCAAGTCTTCCTATCTTCTTTCTCCAGACTTCACCCAGCTGACTTCCCAAGCCTGGGCTAACGTAGAGGAACACATTTTGATAAGTAGAAAATGCTGGTTGAAGCGAGATAGAATTTGTAGTAGAGGGGGCGCCTTATCAGCTCACAGTGATTCTGTGTAATTGAGGAGAGGAAAAGGCAGAATCTTAGGGGAAGGTGCCAGGGTGGATGAGGGCAGGATGTGGTTACCAGATTGGCAATCACTGAAGGACTAGGTTCTAACGCTGCATTGCCCCAGGTCGGCACTGTCCGTTCCTGGTGGAATCATGCCAAAGACTGTGACTCCTCAGCGTTAAGCCTAGGAGGCTATTTAGTAATCTGCTAAGACTCCTGATGAGATCCAGAGAGCCTAGATAGGTGGGGGAATGGAGAAGAGTGTGAAAGAAGATAAGAAAGAAGAGAGTCTGAGAAAAGCAGTATGTGGTGAAGGAGAAGAGTCAGTGGTGAGAGAATAAAGGCAGGAAAATGAGATCTGGGAAGAGATGGCTTAGGGAAGACAGCAGAAGAGGTAGGAGCGGGGTCTTTGAGGAGGAAAATCTAAGAGAGATCTGTATAAAGCGAGGTCTTGAGGGAGAGGGAAGAGATGGTGCTATGAATAGAGGAGTCTAGAAGGAGGAATAAGAAAGATTCTAGGGGCAAAGGGGCAGCGATGAGTGTGGGAGAAGGAGTCAGGCTCAGGGCAGAGAGGATTAGACACAGTCCAACCCCACTATTCCACCAAACCAAGAAGTTCTCATCAAGGTCACGAATAACCCCTGACTCATCAAATCCAATGGCCACGTCTCAGTCCTTAACTTCCTCAACTTCTATGCAGTATTCAACATCCGCAGTGACTTTGCCCTTCTTGAAATGTTTTCTTATCTTGGCCTCTGTGATACAGCTCTCCCCTGATATTCCTCCTATCTCTCTGGCTACTACTTCATTGACTTCTCCTCCTCTGCTAGATCTTTAAATATGAGTGTTTCTCAGGAGCCTGACCTAGGACTTCTTCCCTTCTCACTCTGCATTTCCATTCTTGGAAGTCTCATTTATCTCTTATGGTTGCAATTACCCTCTATAGTCTGATGAGTTCCAAATCATCACTTTCAGCCCAGACTTCTCTGAAATCCAGACCCCTACATACTGACATCTCCATTTGAATATCTCAAAAGCATCTCAAACTCAACATGTCCAGAATTGTATCCTTGATTCCCTTTGAACTAAAACCAATCCTCTAACAAACAAGGACCTACTGTATAGCACAGGGAACTCTGCTCAATGCTATGTGGCAGCCTGGCTGGGAGGGGAGTCTGGGGGAGAATGGATACATGTATATGTATGACTGAGTCGCTTTGCTGTGCACCTGAAACTATCACAACATAGTTAATCAGCTACACTCCAATATAAAATAAAAAGTTTTTAAAAAGAAAAAAAAAAGAAAACCAATCCTCCCTCCATCTTCTCCATTTGAGAAAGCCAGCTGTTTAAGTCAGAAACTGCAGAGTTAGACTTAATTTCACTCTTTTCTCTTTCTCTGACCCTTTACACCCCCATCACATCTGATCTGTAAATCCTTCTAATCCTATCTCCAATGCATGGCTCTTTCATCCGTCTACTGGTTTCCCATATAAAAATGATATGTCCATTACCATCCATTACCATCACCTCTCTCTCAAAATTTGTGGTCTCAGGACCACTTTATACTTTTAAAAACTATTCAGGGAACAACCCAATGTCCTTCAGCTACTGAATGGATAAATAAACTATGGCACATCTGTACAACGGAATACTACTCAGCCATAAAAAGGAATGTGCTACTGATACAGGCAACCACATGGATGAGGCTCAAATGTATTATGCTGAGTGAAAGAAGCCAGATTCAAAAGACTTCTTATTGTGTGATTCCACTTATATGACATTCTTGAAATCACAAAGCTATAGGGATGGAGAACAGATTAGGGGTTGCCTGGGGCTGGGGATGGGGGAAGCGGTTGACTAAAATGATGCGGCATAGGGAATTATTTTGGGTGTTGGAACTGTAAACGTTGTTGTGTAACTCTGCACTCATGGAGCTATATACCCAAAAGAGTGAATTTTATGTATCTTTTCACATTTTGTCACACAGAATATAAAAAGACATGTATGTCAATTTTAAAATAAATAAATAAAAAGTACTAGTTAAAAAATTATTAAAGACTCCAAAACGGCTCCTTTTTATGGGTTCTCTCTATCGTTATTTAACATATTAGAAATTAAAACGGATAAATTTTTAAACTATTTTTTAATTTAAAATCACAATGATAAACCCATTGCATGTTAAGATAACATATATGGGCTTCCCTGGTGGCGCAGTGGTTGAGAATCTGCCTGCCAATGCAGGGGACACGGGTTCGAGCCCTGGTCTGGGAAGATCCCACATGCCGCGGAGCAACTAAGCCCGTGCACCACAACTACTGAGCCTGCGCTCTAGAGCCTGTGAGCCACAACTACTGAGCCCGCGTGCCACAACTACTGAAGCCCACGCGCCTAGAGCCCGTGCTCCGCAACAAGAGAAGACACCACAATGAGCAGGCTGCACACTGCAACGAAGAGTAGCCCCTGCTCGCCGCAACTAGAGAAAGCCCACACGCAGCAATGAAGACCCAACGCAGCCAAAAATAAATGAATAATTTTTTTTAAAAAATAACATATATTTATGAAAAATTACTATTTTCCAGAACAAAAAAATTAGCAAGAAAACCGGCATTGTATTACATTTTTGCAAATCTCTTTAATATCTGGCGGAATAAAAAGCAACTGGATTCTCATACCTGCTCTTGCATTCAATCTGCTGCAATACGTTGTTTTGGTTAAAAGCATTGATGTATGAAGAAAATCTAGCTTAACAAAGATATGTAGTTAGAAAAGGGGGTTATTTAATAGCTTTTCAGGCAGAATTCTAAGAATGATCCCCCAAATGACCCTCACCTGTGTATAAATTTCCTCTCCTTTGAGAGTGGGTGTTTATGATGTTTATCATTCCCATTATTATATTAGTTATTTGACAAGGAGAGATTCTCCAGGTGGGCTAATCTAATCATATGAGTCCTTTCAAAGCAGATTGCTTTCTCTGGCTAGTGACAGAAAAGGAAGTCAGAGAGACTGGAAGCATGAGAAGTACTTGACATGCCATTGATAGTTTGAACATGGAAGGGACCACATGAGAAAAAAGATGGGCAGCCTCTAGGAGCAGAGACTGGCCTTTGGATGACAGCCAGCAAGGCAACAGGGACCTCAGACCTACAACCTGAAGTAACTAAATTTTTCTAACATTCTGAATGAGCTTGGAAGCAGATCTTTTCCCCCCAGGGCCTCCAGATAACAGCCCAGCCCAGCCCAGCCCAGCCAACAACTTGACTAAGCAGAGAACTCAGGTGAAACCCCCTGGACTGTGAAATAATAAATAGGTGTCATATTAAGTTGTTAAGTTTGTGGTAATTTGTTATGGCAGCAATAGAAAACTAATACACTGTGGATATTCTTCTTTGATACTACACCTAAACTTCACAAGTGGTAATTTCTTAATGTTTATTGGCAATGTTGAATCTAAAACCACATCAGTGAACCTTTTGTACTTGGTTACATTAAAATCCATTGGCTTAACATGCACTTTGAATGGATCTATTATCCATGATTTTGTAACATCATGTGTTAGTCATTTGGAAAATATTGGTCCACCCAGTTATGCAGATCTTCCAATTGTTGACTCATTTCATGATTATACAATATAAAAACCCACATTCATTTATATCACTACTAATCTTATCAGAAATGTCCTTAGGGTATTGAGAAATTCTCAAGCTTACAGTAATAGATACAGGTTTTCCAAAATTCTACTTCTTACTTGAAAGCTTAGAGTTTATCACTGACAACAGATACTATCAATTGTTTTCCTTGCGATGACAGGTTCACTTGATTCATTTTCAACAAAATGCTGGCCAATACCCAAGTCTGACTAACCATAGTTTTTCTGTCAGTTGTTCTTCCAAGTTAAAAAAAAAAAAGTTCCATAAAAAACTGGCTAGTTTAGCTTGCAATTCAATCGAACAAGTGCTTTTCCTCATGCCAACATCATACTTCAGTATGCAGTAGAAGTGCTTTATATATCCTTCCTATTTGTCACACAGACCATTAAAAATAACATGTACTCAAAGGGTTGAGATTTATTAAAAATGAATCATCTTTACTGTTCAGTCAAGACATTCTTAAGTGAAACTGATATTTCTTCTACCAGAATACATCGATGATGAAGAGTAACGTGAATATGGTTTGGTGCCACCACGTTGATCCATGCTTAGGTGCTTTGACCCACTGTTGCTTTCGCTCCATCAGTGCAAATGTCAACACAGTGAAAACTTCAAGTAATGTCTCAATATTATCATGCAAGTAGCTATGACTGAACCCCCTGATCGAATCTGAGGGACCCCCATGGGTCTTTGGATCATACTTTTAGGGCTGCTGGTCTAGGCCAAGGCTGGAAGGAGAGGGAAAGGAGGGTGGAGATGAAACTTTAAACATGCTTAGAAATGTTCTGTCAAATAGAGCAGACAGCTGGGAATAAAGAGGAGAGAATTTCTGGATTCCAGGTAATTTCTAGCTTCCCCCTGCCCAAGGACCTCTGCTATGCTGCTCCTTACTAATAACCTGCCTTGCTCCTGAGCTGTCCCAGCCAAGTCAACAGCTACCCTCTAAAACTCTCCCATCCTGGGATCTTGGGTACTCTGTCTTACAATACTGACAGAGAAACGCATCCTGGCCCGTGCACCTGTCACGGCTATTTGTCACCCTACCCTAGAGCCCCAAGGCTCTGCTAGACTGAATCTGTTAGTCTTCTCAGACCAATTACCCTGTGTCAAGTGGCATTCCATTCACATGGAATGAGTGCCTGCTGTGTACCCAGTCCTGTGCCAGGAGCTGATGGGAGGGAGGAGAGATGACAAAGCCATGGCCCCTCCCCTGATCACCTCAATAGGGTGCCTTGCTTCACATCTGAGAGGGGAACTCAGATGATAAGGCCACGGAAGTAGGCAGATATTAGGATTTTTTGGAGGCTTCCTGGAGTAAGTGTGGGTTCAAGGAGGACCTGGAAGGGAGAGGTAGAATTTGAGACATGGGGGAGACAGAGGCATTCC
Source organism: Balaenoptera acutorostrata (assembly GCF_949987535.1). NCBI lineage: Eukaryota > Metazoa > Chordata > Mammalia > Artiodactyla > Balaenopteridae > Balaenoptera > Balaenoptera acutorostrata. The sequence continues at coordinate 94,131,334 of NC_080085.1, read as the reverse complement.
AGACCTAGGCAGGGGTAGAGATGATCATGTGCAGGGCCAATGTAGTAACAAGCCTGCTGGAAGTGAGAGGGGGAGCTGGGTGGAGTCAGAAGTGAGGCTGAAGTTATAGGGAAAACTGTGAATGCCTGGCTTATTCTGTCAGTCATGGGTTGCCAGTGCAGGTGTGTGAGCAGGATAGAAGCTGTGCTTTAGGAAGCTGAATCTGGCCAAGTATGCAGAGAACACCTGAAAGTGTGTGGGACAAAAAGAATTAATACCAATTTACCTACAGTATTTCATTCCATCCTCACCCCAGCCCTGTGAGATGGATACTATTGTTTTCATCTCCAGGAAATTGAGGCTCAGAGAGGTGGGTTAACTTACCCAAGGCCACCTGGATGGTAAACTATACAGGAGGGATTCCAACCCAGGCCTGCTTCCAAAGCCTATGCTCTGAATAACCACAGTGGTAGAGGGGAAAAACAGAATAATTACAATAATGATAACGGCCAACATATATTAAGTCCTAAATATGTGTCAGGCTGAACAATCTATACACTCTTTCCTTCAATCTTCACTACAACTCTGTGAGGTAGGCGCCATTACTATCTCATTTCACAGATGGGGAAATTGAGACATGAGAGGCTAAGTTATTTGCCCCAGGTCACACAGCTAAGTGCTAGAGCTGGAGCAGACTCCCAAGTCCATCTAACTCTGAAGCCCAAGCTTTTCCACTTTAAGGTCTACTGCAAAAATATAGACGTTAGATGATAAGCACCTGAGCTAGAGTGGGACTCGGCCTGATCTGTCCATGGAACCACCTCTCGACTACCAAATAGGGACAACCGGAAGTTCTGTCCGTGCTTCCTTCGTGACAGCTCTGGACTCAGCCCTCACTAGTCATTGCTACAGAATGGTTTGGCTTGTGGCGCCAGTCACCCGCTTTCATTGGCCCCCCTCTGCCACCCGCCTAACTCTATAGCAGCACACGGGCCTTGAAGTGGGGCACCCGGGGCAATTGCTAAATGGACCGCACTCTCCACACAGCTGGATTCTAAAATCTCAGAGAGCGCTGAAACAAAACAGACTTGAATCCCAATCTCAGATCTGTTCCTCACTAGCTATTTGGTTAAGTCACTTAATCTTGCTGTGCTTCAGTTTCCAGCGTGCCTTTAAATGGGAGGAATCATAGTACCTACCTCATAGGGTTTCCACAAGGAGTAAATGAAAGAATAAAGCAATAAAGCGCTTAGCACAGCGCCTGGCACATCGTAAGGGCTCAATGCATGTTAACTATTTTTGTTGCGGTGCTGGGTATTCTTACTAGTGTGTCAGGATCCACCTCCCAAGAAGACATCTGGAGCTAGTTACCGGTATCTCTTGTTTACTTACGCAGGATCTGCAGGACGCCAAGACTAAAAAGAAAAGAGAAGAGAATGCACTACTGAGAACTCAGCATCGCTGCATCTTCCTCAGGCCTCAGGCCAGGCTGGGAAAGGAAGCTGGCTCAGAGAAGAGGCTGGAGAGTCTGGCCAGAGGAGCCAGGGATGGGGCTGGATGGATTTAATGGAGGAGGGTGTGACCTTCCCAGGCACCCTCCCTCCCACGCCTCCTGCCTCCTCAGCGCTCTGTTTTTCTACGCCCCTGCCGTCCAAATGAGGAGCAAATGGGGAGCTGCGAGGGGCTGTGTCCAGAGACCCAGCACCACATGGGCCACAGGCCCGGCTCAAATGGCGGCCAAGAGGCAAAAAGCGCAGGAGGAGAGCTGACCCAGCAACAAACTGTTCTCCAGAGGGGACCCCCTGTCCCAGGCACCCAAGGGGCTGGGCCCAAGACTTGGCACATTTGGGACATTTGGACTTGAGGGCAGAAGCCCCAGGCACCATTTGCTAGCTTTGCTCTGGGGACAGGCTTGGGTAGGAAGAGAATTGTCCCCTTCCTTCCTCTCTTAGAGCAGACCCTGCCTAGCTTCTTGCCTCCACTTGGCCCCCATTCTGGTTTTTAGGCCTCCTGCCCCTAACCCCAGGGATCCTGGCTCAAGAAGCAGAAGCTAGAGAGAACGAGTAATATCTCCCTTCCCGAGGTGAGAGCAGAACCTGTTCTGGGCCTTTCAGCCTGGCATTTTAGGTCCTCCTCCGGTTTCCTGCTGGCCTAGGCTCTCCCTCTCCTCTGCTCGGCCCCCTTTCCACACCGGCCCCCAGTGGCAGGGGGTGCAGCTCAGTGCTTAAGAGCACAGAGACTACCCGAGTTCAAATCCCAGTTTTGTCACTTTTAGTTCTGTGACCTTGGGCAAGTACCTTAATCTCACCTATAAATGAGGCTAGAAATAGCATCTTCTTCACAGGGTTGTTTGTGAGACTTGAATTAATCCATGCAAAATGCTTAGAACAGTGCCTGGTACATAAATGTTTAACAAATGTTCTGCCCTCTTACTATCCACTCCTGTGCCAGGATTACATTTCCTCTTCTCTCTGCCCACATAAGCCCAGCCCCACTCGATCGCCCCTCTTCCATGAGGTCTCCCTGGCATCATCTGTTCTCCTGACCTCTGTTACACGGCCCAGTGAGACTAGACCCATTTTGAGAGCAAGGACTCTGACACGAACAGCACTAGTTAAATGAGTCCCAGAATAACATCTAGTCCCTTGAGTGCAGTCAAATTTTAAAACTGGGACCCACAGTAAGAAACGTATTTTACAGCATATTCCAGGACGTGCATCTGTGTATCTTTCAATCTAGATCTAGATATTTGGCTAAAGCAAAAGCTTCGCAGAACAACATATACCCTTGCCCCATGTGATTCACTCTTCTATCTGCTATTCATTCATTTTCTCAAATGCTGTCTGCAACCCACTAAATCGATTTTAAGCTCTGCCACTGGTTGTGACCCACAGTGTTCCCCGTGACAAGTCCCATACAGGGTGGGATTGAGACTTTCAGCGTCTCTAAACCGTGAAAAGATTACAGGTGCAAGGCATGGCCTGTTTATAGAGTGGAGGTCTCTAAGGGGGAGCTTCAGTGGCTGATGTATGGAGGGCACCGGAGGTAGAAGGCTGGACATTTCCCATAGGCAACTGGGAATCACTGGAAGTGTTTAAGCCCAGGAAGAGCATACTCAGTCCTGTGTTATAGAAAGATCACTGGAGTGGCTGTGAGGAGGATGGATCAGAAAGGCCAAGTCAAGGATGGGGGAGCCTATCTGGAAGCTGCTTCGAGCATCCAGGTGAAAGAGGACGGATGAGGCCATAACTGAAGAAACAACCAGGAGAGTGGGGAGCACAGAGAGGACAAACGTGAGATGGTGAAGACTACAATCAAAGGGGCTTGGTGGCTGAGATTTTTAGCTTGAGTGACTGGGCCAATATGATGCTGCTTATCGAGGCAGGTACAGAGGAAGTTTGTGGGAAACAAAACCAGTTTGGTTTTGGAACGAGTTTGAGACACCTATCAGGAAAACTTCAGGCTGGAAATATGAGTCAATTTTTCCTTCGTTGAATAAACATTAATGGGACTGACATAGAGAAACTAACACTTTTATTTTGCCAAGTAGGGACATTAGAGAAATAAATTAATATCCATCATTGCCATCGTTTCAAGAAAGAGAGAATATTTTGCCACCAAAAAATTAGGAAAGGCATAATGTCAGAATAAAGGACAATCTTTTATAATTGAATACATTGAGATTTTTGAAAAGCTCTACTTTTGATGTTTTTCCCATTTTGCTGTGACCTACTGAAAACATTACTGTGTCTCAGCCTCATTTGTGGACTGTAATTGAGAACCACAGATGTGAGGACTGAGCAGAGGAAGAGAGGTCAGCAAAAGATACCCAGGGGGATGGTTCCAGAAGTAGGAGGGAAACCACGAGAGAGTGACCAAAAGAGAAAGGAGAGCCTCAGAAATGAGGATTTGGCCAACAGGGCCTTTGGCCACCCAGAGTTCAAAGAGATCATTGAACTTGGCAATTAGGAGGTCAATGGGGACCTTTGGTAGTGCACTTTCCCTAGGAGGATGGGGCTGAGGCCAAACTGGAGTAGGTTGAGATATAAATGGGAAGTTGGGAAAAGTATAGACTCTACTTTCAACAAATCTGAGAGTGAAGGAAAGAAAAGAGAGAGGGAAGGAGGGAGGGGAAGAGAGAGAAAGAGATGGAGAGAGAGAGCGAGCAAGTTAGGGGAGCAAGAGAACACATCTAGGGAAGGAGGGACCTTGTTCTGGGGGATGACAGAGACAGGCACTTTATAATCAGGAGGGAAAGAGCTGGAATAAAGAAGCTGAAGTTTCCTGAAGAGAAGGGCCTGGAGGAAGGCCCCAGAGAAGGAGGGTGGATGAGGCCATGGCCCGGGTGAACAGATTAGCCTTTAACGAGAGGGGCACATTGTCCCCTGAGAAGGGCGGGCTGGAGGGGAAGGAAGTTGGGGAGGCAGGCCAGGTTTGGGTGGGGGGCAGGGCATTGAGGTAATTCACGCTTGAAAGCCTCTGTTTTCTCAGGGAAATGGGAGCAGAGGTTGTTCTGTGGGGAGAGGGTGGGGCGGGAATGTGGTAGGAGCTGAAGGAAGTTTGGAGCGTGGCCCAGGGAATGTGGAGACTGGAGCTGGGGAGTCGACAAGGGAACATGCTTCAGGGTGGTGGAGGGGTACCAGGCCCGGCTGAGGTTGACCAAGTCTTCCCCCATGCAGGTCTTGTCTCCCTCCCTAGGCTGTCAGAACCTTGAGGCAGTGTCCGCCCCTCTTTCTAGTCCATTCTCTTGCCTGGCAATGCCCAGCAGCGTCTGGCCCAGAGGAGATACCCAGCCCTCTCGATGCTCTGGCAAAGCCATCACCGACAAAAGCCAGAGGCACTGTAGTGCTGTTAGGGGAAACAGAGGTAGGATCGTAATTGCCCTGACAGGAAGTGCTTCATTTTGGTGGTCCCAGGCCTTTCCTGCCACCTTGCTGCCCGCCTCGCTCCAGGCTCCCATTTTTGCCCAGCAACCCTTGTAGGCCTTAAATCCTTCGGGCTGTGGAGAGGCCCCCAACAGGGGCCAGTGGTTTCATCTCCCACAAGCTGAATGAGACTGAGCTAATTCTTAGGAGGTAGTTAAGACAGAGCAGCTGTGTAGGGAGAAGAAAGATCCATGAACACAGGCCTGAAGGCTACCTGGGCTCCGGGAAAGGATGCGAGAGCTGGCGTGAGGGGGGAACTCCGAGGATTGCTGCTCAGGGGAATGAAGGGTCTGGACAGCCCCGATCATGAAAGATTACGGCTGAATAAACACAAGTTCACGGTTGGTTGGGAATGAGCCCTGGGCTCTGGAGGAATAGCTACCTCTTCTCCCTTTCTCTCCCCGCTCCTGCCCATTTTCAGAGTCCATGGCCACCTAGAGATCAAAAAGATCCCCGGCTGTGACAATAGGTCTGCTCCTTTCTCCTTCACATACCATCTCCTTCCAGCCCAGTCTCTTCAACCTGGTTCCCTCTCAGGCGCTCATTTGAGCCATCGTATTGACACAATACAGGCACGTTTTCATCTTCTGGAGGTAAATTTAGCAAGAACCCTCAGAGACTAATAGAAACTCGGGCTCCCCAGCAGCCCTGCTCACCATCTCCTGCCCCACCCTCTAGATTTTCCACTCCAGGATCCAGGATCCACGATCCAGCTTGCACTTACACAATTCAGGGACAGAGAGCTTAGCCCAGCCCAAGGCTCCACTCATTTCGCCACATATAATAAAGCTCTGTTTATTGAGGGCCAGTACAGTGCCAGGTCTCTGGTTTAGGTGTTGGTTGGACTGTTGCAAAATTTTCCTTTGATTGAGCCAAAATGTGTCTCCCTGTAGCTTCTACCCATGGGCCTCAGCCCTACCTTTGAAGTCACACAGAACAAGTGTAATCTTATTGCAGTCTAATGCTCAGATATTTGAAAATGGCTGTCATTTTCCCAGGAGTTTTCTCTCCTCTGTGGATAAGCATCTCTTTCTTTCTTTCTTTTTATTTTTGTGTGTCTTTACTTTTTACTACCCAAGGAGTATCAGGGCTTGCAGAACTTTTAGAAACACTCAGAAAAGCCTAAAGAAGGAAGTAAAAATCTACCATAATCTCACTCCCCGGACTGACCACTGTAACTTTCTCCTTTCTTCTAACCAGTCTCTTTTTTTTTTTTCCTTTTTTTTTTTCTTACCAAAGCAAGATCATCCTCTAAGTTATATTGTACAGGTTTCTTTTTTTCACTCTTCAATATATTAACTTTTTCCCAATCTTCTACCAAGCCAATCTTATTATAAAATTGTCTAACCGTTCAATGATTTATTTAACCAGCTTTCTAAAGTGAGACATTTGGCTTGCTTCCGATTTTCCTTTGCTGCAAAGAACACAGTGGGGCTGGAATTTGAAGTGGGGTGAAGGTAAGGGGTAGGTGAACAGAGAAAAGAAGAGCCCTTGAATCAAATTATTCATGCTATTCTAGCATCTGATTTTTTTTTTTTTTTACATTCTGTGTCGATAATTATACCTCCCAGAACATGATTGTGAGTGCCTGCTTAGTACTCGGTTACAAGGACTTACTCTAATTAACGTAACTGGTTTCCTATTGTTGGACATTGAGGTGGTCTCTAATTTTTGACGATTATACACCCGGCTGTGACGAATATCCGAGAAGCTAAATAAATCCGCGCCGGTGCTCGACACTGAGGTCAGGAGGCATATTTTCGGACCTCTAAAGCATAAGGAACCTGCCAGTAGTTGTAACTGCAAACTTTTTGGCAAAGACCCCGAAGACTGGCTGAGGTCGAGACTGTGGCTCAGCCGCTGGGCTTGCCCCGGGGTCAGTACCCATTTATCCAGCCCCCGTCGCAGAGCATTCAGGCTGACGGTGCCCTTTGGGACCACTGGGCTCCCATCCTTCTCTCACACGTGAGGGAGCCAAGGTCCCGGGGCCAGGGATGGTCAGCAGCTTTGCACCCTGGCGCCCGGACTGGAAGCTGAGCTCTGAGATCCCGATTCTGACCTGGAAACCCTGGAAATGCTGCCCGCGCTCCTTTCCTGGACCACTGACTGACTGCTGAGGCTGGAGAGGGGATTCAGGCACTTTTGCAAATGAACTGACCAGTAAACGGGAGGGCGTGGAAAGAAGACTTGAGGTTCACCCCTCGCAGGCATCCGGACCCGTCCTACCCACAACCTCCTTTTTTTCCTTAACCCCGGTGATATGCTTAATGGCAGTCAGCCCGTATCAGGTCCACCTGGCAACTCCATTTGGGGTCTGAGCTGAAATAACATGAGTCCCTCACTCGCCTTAGCCGGATCAGCTGTGCCTTCTCACTGGGAACCAGCTTTGCTAAAGGCCTGTCTACCCTGCCCTCTGCGCCTGACAACTTTCTGTGGTTTCTAACGAGCTTCCCTCCTTCCCTCCCCGCCCCTCAGGCCTTGCTACTGCCTGGGAAATTTGCACAAACGGTGTGCGATTTGCCCCTTTTGTGTTTTCCTTTCTGACTTGGAGGTAAAGAGAACCCCTCGCCCCCCACTGACTCTCTGTTTATTCAACTGGGAGAGATTTCACACCCAGCGACACAGTTCTCCCTCCCTGAGCCCCTTTTCCTAAATCTTCATTCCCCTCCCCTCCCCTGCCCGTCAGGGAGCCCATCCTTGCACGGCCCTGAATAATTTATGAGTCCAGGCAGGCCTTATAAAAGGGTCTCCCAGGAAAAGCCAAAAGAGTGCGGGAGATTCTGAGAAATAGGAGGACCCCACAGCCTGCCTGGCCGTGACACCCTAAGGATGGACCCTGCTGCTTGTGCCCCAGCCCCAGCCTCAGCTCCAGCCCTAGCACAAGGCCCCCTGGTGCTCCCTGGCCTGGGAAACCCATCGCCCCTTCTCTCCTCTGGACAAGAAGTAGACAGAAGTGAACGGTAAGTGGAACTTGGCCTTTGGCAATCTGAACTCAGTCTTAGTGGGGTTCCTGGGAGAGGAAAGGAAATGAGATGTCCAGGGCACCCCTGTTCTCTGTGCCCCCTCCCCATCTCAGGCGCCAGTATCTCAACTGGCTCTTCACGTCACTAATCCCTCCGGCTGGCAGGAGGGGACTTGGGGACAGTGGGCATTGGCAAAGCTGAAAGCCAACCAGCCAGGCCCTCATGGGCCAAGTTGCCCAGTGCACTGAGAGGCAAAGGGGGAGATTGCCATGAAACGTGGGTTGAACATGACCTAGGCTGCAGAGAGGGGAAAGAGGTCCAAAGTCCCCAGAGGCCTGTGACTGAAGGACCGTCTCTTTCCTGACCACCCCATAAGATTTCCATTTGCTCTTTTCCTACCTTTGGCAGGAAAAGGTAGTGGGGAAGCAGTGGACCCAGAAATATTTTTGGCCCCTTTCCCCAGCCCAGGAAGAGGGTAGAACTGTGAGCTCTACTTCCTGGAGCGGGGGCAAGATAGTTTTCACCCACCCCTCATTCATTCCTCCAAACATTTACCGTTCACCAAACATTTACGGAAACACCTACGTGTACCAGGCATTACGCTAGGTGTTGGGGATTCAGATATGATTGAACATAAATCTGCCCTTAAGAAGCTCTAAGGCGAGTAAACAGATAATCACCAAACAGTGTGATAACATTGTGGAAGCAGAGAGGAGGGGCATCTGTCCTGACCTGGACTCAGGGTCCTTAAGAAAGGCTTCCTGAAGGAGATGGAGTCCGAGCCACGTTTTTGGCGGGCCTCTTCTGTTATCTCAGGGAGCCCCGTCTCTTCTCCCTCCACCAGCTGATCTCTCCCCTTTGTCCTAGAGGAGCTTGTCCTTGGAGACCCTGGCTGTCTGCTACCAATGACTTCCCAAGGCAGGTGAGGAAACCTGTGGATTTGGTGAGTTTGAGCCCCTGTTCCACGTGTTCGCGCACACACACATGACCACGTGCAGGCACGCTGACCCGGTCCCTTCCCAGAGAGCCCCCGACCTCTGTCCAGGGCTGCAGACCCCGGAAAGCACCTGCCCAGCCCTGCCCACTTTTGATTCCCACAGCAGCTCGGGGAGGAAGGCGGAGCTGATGTGTCTGGGGCAATTTAGAAGATGAAGAATCTGAGTCCGGAGTGCGGGAGGGATGAGGGCAGGCTCCACAGCACGTCCGCGGTGCAGCTGGCGCTAGCGTCCCGGTCTCCTGGCACCCAACCCCGGTGCTCTCACCCACCTCCACTCCGCCCCTGCATCTTGGCTGCTCCAGTAGAACTCTGTCCCCTGGACGGTCTCCAAACAGGCGTTAGAACAGGGGCAGGAAAGCAAACAACCCCCCGGACTCTGTCCACTTGTTGTTCAACTAGAACCAGGACAGACCTCCTTACTGGGGGGGTGGGGACTGGACCCCAGAGATGTCTGAGGTCTCTTCTAGACCATCTTACCTACAGGTTGCTGACCCCTGATACGGAAGAGGCAGTTATCTGGCCATGCACTTTGAGCCACATGCTAGCTTTTGCTTTGGACAGGCTGCCGCTGGGGCAACAGGTGCCGAGGTCACCAAGGTTGACTCTGAGTTCCATCACCCTGTCAGGTAAGCTTCTGGCACCAGGCTCGGAACTTGACATAGATCCATTCGCCCTTTAAATCCTCGCAACAGCCCTGTGAGGCAGGAGGAGGGAGGCACTGCTACGATCACTATTTCATAGACCAGGAAACAGAAGCCCAGAGAGGTTAAGGGACTTGGCCAGGGTTGCCTTCCCTGGGGTCATTGTCAATGACCCCTAAGCCCCTATGGAGGGGTCAGTGAAGAAAGCCTTAGTAGGAGATGGAGGACACAGGGCTAGAGAATGCTTGGCTGGAGGCCTTCGGAGGTGGGCGGTGGGCTCAGTGTCAGGACTGATACATGCCGGGGCTGGGGCTCCCCACAGCTCTGAGCTATGGACCTTCCTGTCTGGAGCCATTTTGTAACAATCCAGAAGGTTCTGTTACAAAGCACCCTTTCTTCTTTTCCCTCTCACCCCATTACTGCAGGTAGAAGGAGTTTACGGGCTGGCTTCCTTCTTGGCCCTACTGACCCCTCTGCACATATGCGCCCTAAGTGGGGGCCGTGTTTCTTCTCTGTCCACAGGCTCTTCTGGCCTAAATCCCGTTCCTTTGACTACCTGTACAGTGATGGGGAGATTTTACTGCAGAACTTCCCTGTCCAGGCAACCATCAACCTCTATGAGGACTCAGCCAGCGAGGAGGAGGAGGACGAGGAAGAGGAGGACGAGGAGAAGGAGGGGGCAGATGAAAAAGGGCCAGAAGGGTGTGTGAAGGCACCAGGGCCAGCACCGCACGGGGCCTCAGCTCCTCGTCCCTCCCTGCTCCTGACCTGTCCCAACTGAGCCAGTCAGAGTCTAATTGGGGTTCGGTATGCCTGGCAAGGCTTCAGGGCATCGATTAGCCACGAATCTCCAGGCACAGCTCTCTGGATTGAAAGTTGGGTCCTCAAGTCACCGGCTCACCCTGGCTACACCCAACAGGCCTGCGAGCCCAGGCCTCTGGCATCTCATTGGGCTGCTGTTGTGTTGCCAGTGAGAGGGTCCTAGGAAGTCTAGGGGAAGGAAGACTTGCTTTCTGAAGCCCCCAGGGAGCAGATGAGGACAGAGCATGGCCACGCAGAGGGGAACTGTCACTCTTCAGGGCTTTTTGACTCCCCAGCCTTCTACGTGGCCACATACTCCTGTCTCCCCGTGGAAAGCCTGACTTCTGGCTTCACCTCCACGGATACGATACCAACACCAGATCCAAGCACAGCTGGGGTGCCTTTCTGATGGACCTTGCAGGAAGGGAAGGGGACATCTAAAAAATCAACTTGCTTTGGGGACCTCCCCCCTTTTGGCCGTTATCTACTGGGGTCTATGTGTTGGCATGAGATGAATCAGGAGAAAAATAAACTAGATGATGTTTACCTTTTTTCCTGGAACTGGACTGATTTCTTAACTGAACTCTGCCCACGTTGTGAACCCATGGGGAGAGGGTCAGAGACCAGCTCAAGGCCACTTCATTGCTCTACCTGCGGTCAGTTGACAGATCCTTCTTCATGGGAGTGTACCGCGGGAGGCCCAACATGGGGCCAGGCCCTCTTCGTCAACTTGTGCAATCAGGCTTGATTAAACCTCAAAGACAGCTTGGAAAGGGAACAAAAAGGCCCCCAGAGGGCAGCTTAAAAGTCGGAAGCAGGGCTGGGGGTGGGAGAAGAGGTGAGAGGTGCAGCCTTGGTTATGAGCCTGTGCATGTGGGGAGGGGCCTTGGGAGGCTACTAAATCCTATCAATTTTACCTTCTCAAGTCCCTTTGTATCTGCCACAGCTCAGGCCCTCAGGCCCACCCCTGCCCCACTCAGTCTTCATTTTCCCTCTGCAATTCATCCTCTACACTGGCCACCAGATCAGAGCATGTTGTGCCCCCTGCTTAAAGCCCTATCATGGCTTTTCATTGCCTCACCAACAGTTGGACTTTTTTTTTTTTTAAATCACAGGTCCTCTTGAGAATCCATAGCTTCTCTACTCAGACATTCACAAATCAAGTCCTCAACTTGATATTCTAGGCCGTTCAATTGCCTGGTTCTTGCCTGTCTCTTCAGACTCATATCTCAACACTCGAAGCTCATGCTGCCTGTCTTTGAATGTGTCATGCTTTCTAATCCCTCTGTGGCTTTAATCCTCTGTCTGGAATGCTTTTCCACTTTTGTATCTGATAAGCTCCCATGCATCCAACAGGACTAGCTCAGACACGTCTCCTGTGAGAAGCCTCCCCAGACCCCCAAGCCCAGGCTGGGTGCCCCCATCATTCAGTACCTCGTCTACCATAGCATCTACCTCTCCTTCTGTGCAGTAAGATGGGACTGTGTTTGATATGCCCACATGACTTCTTTGCACAGCACACTGCCTGGCACAAGGGAGGTGCCCAGGAAATGTTGAAGGAAAAAGATTCTCAGGTCTTCCTAAAGCAGTTCTTGGTAGAACGAGCTCTGTCCCCCCACTTGCTGGCTTCCCATATCTTTGCTGAGCTACAGACAGGACAGGGCAGCATTATCTGATTCAGTAGCGAAATGCTGGCCATCTCTCTTTCTCTCCTCTCTCAGCTTAAGACAGCCTGCTACAGTTCTGAGCCCTCACTGGGACTTCCCTGAATTGGACACAGCCTTAAACAGGCCACCAAACTCACGCACTGGTGCCACCTATTGGTCAGAATTTAACCTTGTTCCTTAATTAAGGCTGCCAGGCAGTTGACCTTTGATCACTTTAATTCCTTTAGGCCATTCTGTTTCTGCTTGTAGGTAAAGTGGAATTTACCATGTGCTAGCTGTATGACCTTGGGCAAGTTACTTATCCACTTTGAACCCCAGTCTCCTCATCTGTAAAATGGGGAAAGTCATGATGCTTCTTCTCAGGGTTGTTGTAAGGATTCAGTGAGATAATATATGCAAAGTAATTAGCACAACTCCTGGCACATAGTAAAAGCAAATAATAAGTGGCAGTATTCATAGTAATCGTAGTTGTAGTAGTAGGCTAGAGTCAGCTAATGACTGTTTTGTTCAAGTAACGACTGATTTATCGGTCATCTCCACCTGAGATCCTTGGCGCCATTTGATGGTTTACCAGTCACAGCATCTTTGTAGTGTTTGTCCCCCATTAAACAAACAAAAAAAAGAAACAGAGGCCAAATGTGGCTTCAACTTATTTTTTGTGCTTCAGCAGGAACACCCTTCTTTTGAATTGAATGCAGAAAGCCAACATACCAACCAAATAAAGATGGAGCTGCCCTGGCGGGAGCCACATTGAGAGACACAGAATTCCTACCTTGGGGGGTGGGATGAATTGGGAGATTGGGATTGACATATATGCACTAATATGTATAAAATAAAAATAAATTTTAAAAATCAAAAAAAAAAGAATTCCTACCTTGGTGTCCTCTCTATGTAAAAACGAACTCTCGGGCTTCCCTGGTGGCGCAGTGGTTGGGACTCTGCCTGCCAATGCAGGGGACACGGGTTCGAGCCCTGGTCTGGGAAGATCCCACATGCCGCGGAGCAACTGGGCCCGTGAGCCACAACTACTGAGCCTGCGTGTCTGGAGCCTGTGCTCCGCAACAAGAGAGGCCGCGATAGTGAGAGGCCCGCACACCGCGATGAAGAGTGGCCCCCGTTCGCCGCAACTGGAGAAAGCCCTTGCACGGAGACGAAGACCAAACACAGCCAAAAATAAAAAAATAAAGAAAGAAAGAATTAACTAAATGTAGATTAAAAAAAAAAAGAACTCTCTCCACCCCCTTTCTGTGAGGCACCTTCAGAGATCCCTAGATTGTGAGGAAGACTATTTGGAAACCACTAACCTAAGGGTTAAACCAAGATTGATTTTTAGTCAAAGGGGGATTAGTATTTTAACATGTCCACATGTCCAGTGTTCCGTTTAAAGTCCTTGTTTTGGGTCCTAAGCTCCCAGCGTTTCATTTCATTTGAGCATTTCATATCTCAGAAATTGCTCGAGTCCTTGTACCATAGGTAGTAGAGGTTTAAAATCCTTGGAATCCCAATATCCTTGGTTTTAGGGTATTATATAGCATAGAATTACAAATCCCTAAATCCCCAGTGGCTTAAACACCCTAAAACCCCTGGAGCAGTAATTCTTAACTCAGAAAGAGCTCCTCTGACTTCCCCCCTCCTCCCCCATACTGCGCATGTGCCTTTGCTCAGTGGCAGCCATTTTGTCTCATTTTCCTCCCAGTCCCCTGCCCTGAAATGGCTTCCAATCCTCTTCCCCAGACATGGTTGCTAAGTGATTGGAATTCACCGTTCTGACTAATCAGAGCCCAGTGTGAGTTACCTTGTTATGGGTGTATCCAGTCCTTGTAGCAACTTCAGATCCAGTGCACAAACTCAGGGGGAAAAAAAATCTTTGCAAAACTGAGTCCTTCCTCTGGCTCCACCCTAGCTGGCCCATCCTAGTGCCCCATACTTCCTCATCCCAGCGCTGCTGCCTCTCGTTTCCCCCAACCCATAGCAACCGAAAGAGGGCAAATCGGTTGAGTGTGAGACTTCATTTGAGCTGGGCCTTGAAGGATGGGCCCAGGTAGAGATGGAGAGAGAAAACTTTCCAGAAAGAGGCAGCAGTATAAATTCCTTCATTAAACAAATATTTATTGAGCACCTACTCTGTGCCAGGCATTAATATTGTAATGATTAATAGCATGGGCTTTGGAGGCAGATGTATCTGGGTTCAAATACCTGCCACTGTTGGTTCTCTCCATAGGCCCACTCCCCTCAGGTGTCAAGGTCAGCTCTGTGCTCTCAACCCTCTCACTTCCGTCTCTGTCGTCCCTGATTATAACACACACACACACACACACACTGCACATGCTCATTAAAAGAGTTGCCTATTTTCTCCTCTTTCTCTGGGCAAGGAAAGCCCCCCTCCCCGACCCCAGTGGTTGTTACCAACACCCTCCTCTCTCCCCTCCCCGTGGACTGTACCTGTGTGGTTATCTAGTGGGCAGTTTGTCTCCTCTCCGCCCCAGGCCCCTGCTGTAAAATCGTGGTGAATCCTCCGGAACAAAGTTGTTAGGTGGCCTGAGTTCACTGATTGGACCTATCGGGGGCCTGGTGTTGGTTACTATGTTTTGGGTTTACTCCCCAGCTGGCAAGTCCTGTAGCAACCTCCAGGCAAGCACACAAACCCAGGTAGAAAACCTGGCAAAGAGCGAGTCCTCAGGAAGTGGTAGCCACACCCTCTGCCAGGCATTTGCTGCTCACATTACCCCCATGATCTCCTACAGTACTATAATCGCAACAGTCCTCGGAGAGCGACACCGTTATTATGCCCCTTTATGAATGAGAAAACTAAGAGTTAGGTTTCTGTTCCTGGGTTTGTGTGTTTGCGTGGGGGTTGCTAGGAGCATGGCCCCTTCTAAGTGCCAGGCACTTTACGTTATTACCTCATTTAATCCTTACAACAACCCTGAGACATAAGTACTATTATTATCCCCATTTTATGGATGAGCAAACTGAGGTCCAGAGAGGTAAAGGAATCTGCTTGAGGTCGCACCATGAATCAGTGGCTGAGCCAAGATTTGAGAGATTACAGCATTTGCCCAGGTTACACCAGTGATAAGCAGCAAGACCAGTATTCAACTCTGTCTCACTCCAGAGCCCCAGTGCTTTCAGGAGTTGGAATCTACAGGGCTTGGTGAAGGATTAAATTTGTGGGAGGGCAGGAGAGAAAAGGTTTCAATTCCAGCTGGAGGGAAGTGACTCAGACATTAGGAACAATTCTGGGCCAGGAAGAGCTGAGGGCCACTGAAAGGTGTCACCGAGGGAGGGATATTTGGGGGCCTCCTGCTGGGCAGTGGCAGCCTGCGCTCTTCGGGGCACAGGGCTACCAGAGGCCAGAGGCGGATGAGGGACTTCTGTTCCCGCCCCTCAGCGCTGTGCTGACTCTGTGTGGACCCGGCCCTGGCTGGGTGAGCTTCCTTCTGGTTGAAGGGTCTGGGCCCAGAAGGAGAAACTACCAACGGCCCAGCTCTCCTGAGATGAGCCAGGAACTGAGTTCGGCACCGCACATGCTTTATCCCGAACAAGGCTCATCAAACACCAGCAGGGTGGGTGTGCTACCCTCATGCTTACAGATAGGAAATGGGGGCTCAGAGAGGTGAAGTGACCTCAGAGAGGTCAGGAAGTGGGGAAGCTGGGGGAGACCCGGGACTGTGCAGCTACAGAGTGCTGGCTCTTAACCACTTGGCTCCTCCTACCTTTCTACTCATCCCCCTTGAGAGTCTCATAAAGGCAGGCAGCTCGCCTGGTCTCCTGTGGCCTACATGGAAGAGAAGCACATAAACTGTCATGCAAAGGCATTTCTAGCCCCATCACTGGGGACATCTGGGGCTTGGGGCCAAATGTGAATTAAAAGGGGTTGAGGGAGAATCCATGAACAACCTGGAGTCGGGCTCTGGGTTCTTCCAGAAGTCTTCCATCCCTGGGAGAGAACGGCCAGCTCCCACAAGTCCCTAAGCAATTCAACCGCTGTCCATTAACAGCAGGGGAGGCAGCGCCCCCTAGTGGTTGAGCTCTAAACTGAGCCTGGACCGACAGCACCGCGCAAGAGATCAGGAGGCCCACGCACCCGGAAGATTCTATGGCTGGCAATTTAGTGCCCGGTGGTTATAGGAACAGGCTCTGGAGTCACACTACACCTGGGTTTCAAATACTGGTTCTTTGCTAGCTAAATGATGATGGCCAAAATAGCAAATTAGTCTGTAAGCCTCAGTTCCTTCATCTATAAGATAGGGATGATAATAATACTAATTTAACAGGGTAATTGTAAGGATTAAATGAGACAATACATGTAAAAGACTTAGCAGAGTACTTGGCACATTACAGATATGAGATAATATATCTGTGTGTGTGGGGTGTGTGTACACATATATCTAATGTGTGCATATATGTAATCATTTTCCTTTTTTGACACATGCTGTCATTTCAGTAATTACATCTTTGACTCCTCTTGACTTCCTTATCTAGCTCTATTAGGCCCCTGGTGCCTCCAAGCCTGCTGTCTTGCCCCGAGGGAAGCGCTGTCAACACTTACCTAAGGCTTGTGGGCAAGACGTGGGCTAAGACACTTGCTTTTCTTCAGGGATACTTTCAAGTGCCTCGGACTGTACATCTTTGCCCTTCACTATCCTGTGAATGTTAGTAAGCTTGCTTTACACACATGCTGGGCTCTTTCTGCACTTCAGAGCAGCTTGACTTCCATGATCTCATTTGAGTCTCTTACTACTGCCCATGAGATATTCCCATTTTTCAACGAGAAAATTGAATATGATGGGAAGAGAAGTGATTGGCTCAGGGTTGCACGGCAAGTCAGTACAGGAGCCAAGACTGGACCCCCGAATCTTATGTTGAGTCCAGGGTTTCTCCACCAACGCTTGCAGTCGTCCAGGGCCCTGAGCTCCGGCCAAACGGGACGCGTCTATAACCCAGGATACAGCTTTATTGTTTGGAAGCCACATCACTGCACTCTGACAACAGGTTTCCTGCTTCTACCGAGGCCAGGGCTGTATCTCCAATAAACTGTCAAACTATGTTATTTTCCTAAAAGAAATGACAGCAAGTTACTAGGACTGGTGACCCAAGACAGCCACATCTCCAACACATGCCAATAATACAATTAAATGTCAGATGACAGGTTTGAGGAGAGATGAACATTATCTCCCCAGCCAAGCTGCAGGCACTGCTGAGAAATTAACTGCTGTCCTGTACTCACAGCCAACTTGATTTAGCCACTCATCTCAGTTTGGACAGAACCATCAGGGGCTCAGAAGGGCAACTCTGCCCTGAGTCAGTACAAAGATTGGGAGGTGTTGATGTGTGTCATCCGCGTGGGTCCCGATGGCAGCACCTGTTTGCAGGCACTAAGGGAAGCAGTATGATAATAGCGGTCGGTGTCATTTGACATGACTCTGGGGGGTAGAGAATGCATGCCTGAGTGTCAGTACCAGAGGCTGGGCTCCTCTCATTCTGAGACACTGGCAGCAGCACAAGCCCTACTGGGATAACAAATCATTGAGCCCAAAGACCTCCTCCTCGGGCCCTATGTTACTTGGAAACCCTGGCAAGCTTGTTTCTCCTATGAGGGGAATCTTGTTACTTCCTCCTGGAGCACTGGATCTCTGAGTGGCACTGAATTTCTATTTCTGCTGTCACTTTCTCCTCACTCTGTCATTACCATGGCAACCTGAGAGGGAGGCAGCATCAAAATCAACCCCTCCCCAACAGACATGTGTGGAACAGCAAGTGTACTCTCTCTTATATTAGGGAAAGGGAACATTTTTAACCCTCTCTCCACACTTCACTCTTGGTCCATGGCAGAGAGCAAATTTTTTCACCTACGATTCCGGTGTTTTGTTTTGTTTTGTTTTGTTTTTTTCTTCGGTGTTTGATAGACCTCTTTCTTAGATCTTCCTGCTTAAGAGCTGCTAATCTGATTGAGATCAATCATTAGGGTACCAGGGAGCACAGTCATCACAGTGAAAAGTGATATGCATCTGTGACTATATTGTTGGGTCCACCTGCTCTGGATGATTGGCACAGGCCATATTTGTTCTGAAGACCTTAGCTTCTCAGATTCAGAGGAGAAGGAGTAGCTTAAGTTGTGTTTTCCAATCATTTGTTAAACCAGAGAAACCTACAACAGAAAGAGAGAAAGAGGGGAGGAGGGGTTACCAAGTGTATGCTGAATTCTCGAATCAAGCTTTTATTAATAAATGACACTTTGCTTGCTGTTCTAATCATTCTGTGTGCATACAGCTTTCTCAGTGGAAAGCCTGGAAGAGAAGAAGGGCGAGCGGTGGGATTCAGCCATGAAATCTCCTCCTTCAACCCACAACACCTAGGAAGGTTTGCCCAGGGTCAGAGTCTTGTCCCAGCCCATGTCTACGCTGGACAAAGAGGGTGTACTGCTTCCTTTTCCTCACCTTCCCCTGAGGTCCTCTGAGGACCTGGGGAGCAACTTCAATTTAAATTCAAATTTCATATTGAGCTTCTAGTTGTGTGTAGCTCTTTCATGGACGCCCAGGAGTGACGGGACTATGTCATGAAGTTATGAGCCTGGGAGTAGGGGCTTTGCCTCGGGCTAACAGTGAGAATGTCCCCTGCTTAAACTGATCCATGGAAACTTGTTTAATTATCAAGCACTTTTGGAAAACTGATGACAATTTCCATAGGTAAGAAAAGTTTATGATAAAAATCCCTTGTTTGTAAACGTATCAGATTTTATTAATGGCTAGTAGTTTCTGAGGTAGGAGCAGTGTTGTGGGAAGGAAAGAGCGGCAGAATCAGGAGACTTGACTCAGGTACTTGTTCAGGTTCTGTAATACGTTGGACTATTGACCAAGTGTCCTCATCTCTAAAATGGGGACAGTCCTTAGCTTATCAACCTCTTTAGGTTTGCTGGAAATGAGGTTTGAGTGAATAGTTAGATGATGAAGTCACTCTGAAAATTGTAAAATGTTATATAGAGTTGCATTTTAATAAGCCCTGTGAAAGAAACTTCAGTATAATAGTCTGCCTTTCAAAAAGCAGGCATAAGCCCCAGACATTTCTGAGAGAAACCCTTGGAGATCTGGCATAAAAGCCGTTCAGGCAAATTACTGGAGGAACTGAAGCTCGTGGCTTCACTCCTAGAGGTAGCTGAAATATTTCCATTTTTCTGTCTGCCCAACTTTCCTGGATACTCCATTTCCTAATCAGCTTGGGGAAGCTGTCTAAGAGGCTCTGTGTACAAAACTGTGCATATTGGAGCAGTAGCTTTGCTCGAATTGCTGGGGGTGGTGACGTTTGGTAGTTGCCATTGGCAATGGCTTACAAAATCCCCAATGCATGCTATTTCTCCAAAGCTAGGCTGCCTTCCCATATGAGTATAATGAACATATTATACCATTCCAAACGTACTCAGCATGTTAGCAAAATGAATTCTTTTTCTAGAAACCACCTTAAGGACTCACGCTATTCAAATTCCAAAAAGATACTGGAAATTTTAAAAAATTCTCTAAAATAGTGGAAAAACTTACAAATAATCTATAAAAGAATTACCGCAGGCACAAGAACAACAGTAAAAATGGTAGAAGACATCCCAACTGACCAAAACTTCTGCTGAATGAAACATAAAAAGTAAGATTAAAGGAGAGTAATGGGAATAAAAATAAAATTATTAAAAGTACCACAGCTTGTGTTTCTCGGAATCATCCTCTGCTTCTAAATGCACACAGGCTTTCTGGTGCCTCTAATCAGAACCTGGCCAAAAACTCCACCCTTCTCACCATCTTCTAAAAGAAATCAAAATACAATAAGTAGTACATGACGATTTTTGTATTTTCCCTCAAGATTTGTATAGGAGAGAAAGTCCCTATCAAGGAGCACGTGGCCATCTGCCATCTCACTGCTCCTGTCAGGAGCAGTGGACTTTCTCTCCTATAACCTCACAAATCTTGAGGGAAAATACAAAAATCATCATGTACTACTTATTGTATTTTGATTTCTTTTAGAAGATGGTGAGAAGGGTGGAGTTTTTGGCCAGGTTCTGATTAGAGGCACCAGAAAGCCTGTGTGCGTTTAGAAGCAGAGGATGATTCAGAGAAACACAAGAAAATAGAGACAAAATCACAGAAAGAACTCTGAATTTCCTGTGATCCTGGAATTGGGGTTCAAGGCAAATATACCAAATCTTTGATGAGGTAGATATGGTAGCTTGGTATTCAACTCCATTCTACCCTCATCCTAGTGTGTCATGCAGTTGATAGAAAGTATATAAAGACACACACACTCACACACACACACTTTCCAGATTTCCTTGCAGCTGAGATTCTGAATATGATTTAGGTGCAGCTAATCAGATGCACAGACATGAGATTTGGAAGGTGTAACACGGCTTTTGCTTCATTTCTGCTGCCAAGCATAGCGGTTGAGACGTTTAGTTATTCTGCAGGAGGGTTAGCAGAAGTCCCAGGGTCCAGTCATTAACTACATGGGAGTCAAGAGGCAGTGCATGTGGCACCCATTTTGCTGGTGCAGGTTGTACTATATGTGGCATGTTTCTGGAGCTGGTGGCAGTAGTCATGGCTTCCAGATTGTGGCAATAGTGACATGGCTCTGGAGCCAGAAATTTCTTGACTGTATGGAGAGATAGAAGCACTCTTTGATGGCTTGGTTTTGTGATGTGGCCTTGAGAATCATTTTTTAAATTTTATTTATTTATTTATTTATTTTTGGCTGCGTTGGGTCTTTGTTGCTGTGCTTGGGCTTTCTCTAGTGGCGGCGAGCGGGGGCTACTCTTCATTGTGGTGCGTGGGCTTCTCATTGCCATGGCTTCTCTTGTTGCGGAGCACGGGCTCTAGGCGCGTGGGCTTCAGTAGTTGTGGCACTTGGGCTCAGTAGTTGTGGCACACGAGCTTAGTTGCTCCGCAGCATGTGGGATCTTCCTGGACCAGGGCTCGAACCCATGTCCCTTGCATTGGCAGGCTGATTCTTAACCACTGTGCCACCAGGGAAGCCCCAAGAATCATTCTTGAAGGCTCAACATAGCATCTGTTTCTTCAGCCCTCCTAAATATAATTCTATAGCCATTGATACCCTGTAATAAATTGCTTCCTTTTTAAACTAGCTAGAGTGGCTTCTGCTCTCTGAAACTGAACCCTGACCAATGAAGGATGTAGTAGTAGGAGTGCTCAGAGGCGATAGTGTTTCAAGAAAATGGGGGGACTTCCCTGGTGGCGCAGTGGTTAAGAATTTGCCTGCCAATGCAGGGGACAAGGGTTCGAGCCCTGGTCCGGGAGGATCCCACATGCCGCGGAGCAGCTAAGCCCGTGTGCCACGCAACTACTGAGCCTGTGCTCTAGAGCCCGTGAGCCACAACTACTGAAGCCCGCGCACCTAGAGCCCGTGCTCGGCAACAAGAGAAGCCACCGCAATGAGAAGCCCACGCACCGCAACGAAGAGTAGCCCCCGCTCGCCGCAACTAGAGAAAGCCTGTGTGCAGCAACAAAGACCCAACACAGCCAAAAAATAAATAAATAAATAAATAAAAATGTATTAAAAAAAAAAAGAAAATGGGGAACTGGAATTGATTAGATAGCCTGATTGGATTTGAAAGCAATGATAATTCTGTTAGTATTAGAAGATGAGATGCTGGTAGTTCATGACACATAATGGCAAACCAATCAAATCATCACCGGTGGGCATGTACAATGAAGTGCCTATTGAACGCAAGGCTTGATGGTCCAAGTAGCTGCTACTACAGATTATTTGGGCACTAATGATGAACTCAAGAACTATGGAGCGGGATAACTTCTAACTGTGCTCTAGAGGTTTAAAAAAAGAAAATGGCAATCTTAGGATTTAAATTCCCAGCTCAAGAAACAGAGGACAGTAAGTTTGTATTCTCTTATCTCTTGTTGACAAAGACCCCAGACCGGTTGGAACCAGAAGGTTGATGATGCTCACTCCCACTTACCTGACCACCAACCAGTCAGAGGAATGTCCACGAGCTGCTCATGCCATCTTTGAACCATTACTATAAAACTTCTCACTACCCCATCCAGGTCGGGACAGACAGTTTTGAGGGCATTAGCCCCTTGTGGCCCCCTTTGCCTGGCAAAGCAATAAAGCTATTCTTTTCTACTTCACCCAAGACTCTGTCTCCAAGAATTAATTTAGTGTCGGGGTACAGAGGCCAGATTCGGCTTCACATAGCTGAAAATTAGAGTCTTATCCTATGGGTTTTTGAATTGCAATATACATTGAACTCACAGCCTTTCCAGGTGTCACTTTTGGGAAAGTAAGGGCATGTGTTTGGCTAGATGAGACCTCCCAGAATAGAAACGAGGATGTTTGGGTGAATTCAGATGACTCTAAGTACTTCACCAATGAGACTTCTTTGCCCTAGAAGCATCCCTAGTTTGATGAGGCTGGTCCTGCCTTGCCTGAACATCCTCAGGTTACTTGCGAGGGAATGCTAATTTTCCTCATGTACCATCCCTACCACCTCTCATTGTTTCCAGACCTATAACTAGGGTTAGAACACAGTACGCTCCAAGGATACAAATATAAGTCTGAACTGGAAGGAGGAAATTGCAAAAGTTTGCTAACTTATAATGGCAGAAATTTGGAGAATATGTGTGGGAATGTATTTTAAGGATACTATACCTTAAAAGGAAGGAATGTAATTTTAGATTGGGCCAAATATATTAACACCTGAATACTTACCAGAGGTTCTGGATTCAATTACTAGCTTGCCCAATTGGCAGTGGTTCTATTTGCTTGGTTGATTGAAGCCAAGGCTGAAAATTAGCCCATAGTAAATGAAGTTGATATGCCAGATATCCTTGGTATAATGTAGAGGAAGTTCTCCAAAGGCTTAAGGAAGTAGAAACATTGCAATACATTTATGATACATGTAGGATACCTACATGTAGGATACCTACATCCTAACCATGTCCCCCAACAGGACCTAGGGGATGTTCTCTTCCCCAAGACATTGAAAAATACACTGATGAAAGGAGCCTTATCACTCTTGGAACATGCTACAGTGGTAGTCTTGAGTAGGCCAGAAATAGAGATGAGAGATGCTGCCACTGAAAGTAATTTGCTAATTTCAATGAGAATAATGGGATCTTAGAATAGCAAAGAACAAGCGGCAGCACTTAATGACCAGAGATGGGGTGAGCATGGTAAACATGACAGAAGCATGGTCAGAGAAGTAATCTGAAAGTTTTTGACCTGCAGAGAAATTTGGTAATGGCTAATTGTTCTTCAGAGCCTTCAGATGGAAATAGATCAGCAACCTACTAATTCCTACTTGATCTGCATAGCCAAAACAGTTCTCTCTGGTGAATAAAGATCTAATTAGACATATATACACTACCAAACGTAAAATAGATAGCTAGTGGGAAGCAACCGCATAGCACAGGGAGATCAGCTCGGTGCTTTGTGACCACCTAGAGGGGTGGGATAGGGAGGGTGGGAGGGAGGGAGACACAAGAGGGAAGAGATATGGGAACATATGTATATGTATAGCTGATTCACTTTGTTATAAAGCAGAAACTAGCACACCATTGTAAAGCAATTATACTCCAATAAAGATGTTTAAAAAAAAAGATCTAATTTGAGTTATTATGATGGAGATTCATGGCCTCTTGAAGCCGAATCCTGCCTCTGTACCCCGACACTGAATTAAATCTCGGACAGAGTTTTGGGTGAAGTAGAAAAGAATAGCTTTATTGCTTTGCCAGGCAAAGGGGGCCACAGCGGGCTAATGCCCTCAAACTGTGTGTCCCCGACCTGGATGGGGTACTGAGAAGTTTTATAGTAATGGTTCAAAGAGGGCATGATCAGCTCGTGGACATTCTTCTGATTGGTTGGTGGTGAAGTAAGTGGTCGTCAGCATCATCAGCCTTCTGGTTCCAGCTGGTCTGGGGTCTACGTGCTTGCGGGCAGCAGTTAACTTCTCCCACCTAGCGGTGGTTTCAGTATCTGCAAAACAGCTCAAAGATATTGTAATATATGTCCCTCGAGGGGGAACCAGGACCGTGCCCCAAGGCTGCACTATTGTTTCTCTTGACTGTTCCTTCCTTGTCTCCGCATCCCCTCCCTTCCCTGATTAGCAACCGTTTGAACCTGCTCCCTGGAACCCAGGGAAGGTCATGAAGGCCGAATGAAGCCTATTTCCTGTAATCAAGAAATGGGGGACACAGGAAGGCTTTTGTGTGCCCAGGAGCCCCACAGGGTCCTGCTCGATATGAGTCTCACCTATTTGCAGATCTGAGTCAGTTCACACACCCAGAGGCCCTGGAAGGGAAAGCCAGGTACCCTTGAGGAAGGACTCAGCAATACCATAAGCATGTGTTGTAGATTTTCTTCCTAGCTTTCCTTTTTCTTTCTAGCCAGGGGGGCCTGTGGTCATTTACCAGGGTAGCCATGCACTGGGCAACTGGAAACACTCGTACTTCTCAGTCTTTTGGACACTATGAGTTCACATTCATCCAGGACCAGTGTTGGGGGCAGGGAGAGTGTTTAGAGCACAACGGTCATCCAATGGTCGGAGTCAGGGCTCATGGAGTTAAGAAATATAATTTCATCCTGAATCCGTCTACAATGGGTCCAGTGGATCTGCAAGTACATCCTGTGGTTCTTAGTTTGTGAATGAATATTTGAAATAGCAATACTCAGCCACTGGCAGACCTACCACTTTTGCTCCCTGACCAGTGTAATAAGGGCTATTTACGGTAGGAAGGGCCAGGTAGAATTCACTGTATCTGTCAATACTGTATCCCTGGGGAAATCCCACAGATGAGTGCCCACCAAAGATCTGAAGGATGTGTGTGTGTATGAGGTGGGAGGTGATTTCTAGTACATCCTCATTTAACTTGCCTGTTTGGCCTGTGCAAAAGGTATGCAGGTCTTGGAGAATGATAGTTGATAATCAAAATTTAATAATCAATGCCAAACATGACTTTTCTAAAAGCTAGATAAATCATAAGAAACTGCAGAACACTGGCAACACCAAGATCTTAAAAGCAGCCATAAAGAAAAGACATTACCCTCAAAGGAAGACAAACAGAATTAGAGGCTAGGAAATCTACTGCTTGGTGCTTTTGGGATGGCGGAAAAGGTGTAGTTCTGATGACAGAAATGGAAGCTGCAGTATAATGTGAGATTAAGGATAAAATGCCCTTCTGCCGGTGATTGGAAGCCCAGGAATGTAGCTACCAGGATGATTTGCTTACCTGACCTCGAGGGATTCAGTGCTACAGGGCTCCTGGTGTCACATGTATCAATCTTACTTTAGACAGCCAATAAAATAGATTCTGGCTGGCAAAAGCAGAAAAAGACTTTATTGAACTGTTGGGGCTCACAGATGCACTAAGAAGCTCCCCCCCCCAAAAAAAAGGGGGGATAAAGTCTGGGCATCCACAAGAACTTTAAGTCCTACTTCAGAACCAGAGTGTTGATGTGGAGATGCCACCACTGCCACCAGAATGTATTCTCCACTTTCCCTCCTGCTTTGCTATAGATTGAGAAATTCAGGCAGAAGCATCTGATTAACCAGTCCTTGGTCACATGGCTACAAGGGGCAGGGATTCTGGGAAAGCAAACATCTGGTCTTTTATATGTTGGGCAGAAAACTGATGAGTGGTTGTTAGGGGTGGGGAGAGAGTGGTGACTATGAAGGGATGGACCGCATGAGGGAGTTTTATGGGGTGAGGGAATTCTAACTGTGCTCTGTATTCTAATTGTGGTGATGGTCACAGGAATACATACCTGCCTTAAAAATGCATAGAATTGTACACCAAAAAGTAGTTAATTTATTGTATAATTAAAATAAATAAATAAATAAAACACAACTATGGTCTGATGACCAGTTGCAGAAATGAGGACTGCAGTAGCTACCCATAGTTTCTGCCTTTCTCTTTTAGGTACATAATTATATAGAGTAATCAATTTATTTCCCTACTTCTCCTCTACTATTTTATATAAGGTGAGTTGATAGTAGTTAACTTTTTGTAGTCCACACGTTACAGGATATCAAGATGGGACTGAGATTGAATTAGGAGGAGTGGACATTACCCATCGATGGATCCAAGTGACCAACAGAAACTTGGACTTTCCCTTAGGAGAGAAGATTAGTGCATTTTTGTTGGTATGGGGGAGATTTATGTTATGACAGGCAGCAGCATACCACTGATGCTATTAGCTCTTATGTAGAAGTATGGGAAGAAGGGTGTGCTGCGTGGGAAAAGAGGTGAATAACATAGATGCTTGTGGTGGACAGACTCTACAATGCACCCCCTATAACCCCTGCCTCCTGATGCTCATGCCCTTGTGTAATCCTCCCCCCTTGAAAGTGCACGGGACCTGTGACTTGCCTTTAACCAACAGAATATGGCAAAGGGGATATGTCACTACTGTGAGATTACATTATTTTTTTAAACATCTTTATTGGAGTATAATTGCTTTACAATGGTGTGTTAGTTTCTGCTTTATAACAAAGTGAATCAGCTACACATACACATATATCGCCATATCTCCTCCCTCTTGTGTCTCCCTCCCACCCTCCCTATCCCACCCCTCTAGGTGGTCACAAAGCACTGAGCTGATCTCCCTGTGCTATGCGGCTGCTTCCCACTAGCTATCTATTTTACGTTTGGTAGTATATATTAGTCCATGCCACTCTCTCACTTCGTCCCAGCTTACCCTTCCCCCTCCCCGTGTCCTCAAGTCCATTCTCTACATCGGCGTCATTATTCCTGTCCTGCCCCTAGGTTCTTATTATATAAGACACTACCTTGCTAGCAGACTTGCTTTAGAAACTCTCCTTGCTGGACTGATGAAGTAAGTGGCCATTTGGGGGAAGCCCACACGGCAAAGTTGGGCAGCCTGAAGAAGTTGAGGGCAGTTGCTGGGAGCTGAGTAAAGCCTCTAGGAGCTGAGGGTGGCCTCCAGGAGACCACCTACAAGAAGCTGGGGCCTCCAGACCTATAACCATAAGGAAATGATTTCTGTCAATAGCCTGAGTGAGCTTGGAAGTGGATTCTTCCCCAGTTAAGGCTCTACGTGAGAACCAGCTTGGCTGACACCTTGGTTTTGCAGCCTTATGAGATCCTAAGCAGAGGACCCAGCTAAGCTGAGCCCAGAGGCCTGACGCATTGAAATGGTGAGATAATGTGTGTTGTGATAATTTGTTACACAGCAAGAGGAAGCAAATATAGTGCTCAATGTCCATTCCAGCCTCTTAGTGTGCCTTCCTGTACTGCAGGGGCTAAAAAGCTAAGAGCACATTTCCCAGATTCCCTTGCAACTAAGATTCTGGAGATATTACAGGCCAATGAGATGCACACTCGTGAGACTTAAATGGCAGAAGGGAGGTGGGGGCTATGCTTCTGCCATTTCTGCTGGTAAACATGGTTGTGCAGATGTTTGGTTGTTCTATTGCAATTTAGTCACTAGCTTGTGGGTGCTGAGAGGCAAGATGCTTGGCATCCATTTTGCTGGTATAAATCATAGCAGGCGAAGCGTGGTTCTGGAAGTAGCAGCTGTAGTGCTGGCTTTTCATCATGGAGTAGGAAGTAGCAGTTTCCTAACAGCAGAAGAATTAGCAACCCCCTTGGTGGCCTGGTTCTGTGGTAATAGCTTTGGAAATTGTTCTTGAAAGCGCAATTTAGAGTCAGTCCTCTTGGTAATTCTGTAAGCCACTTAATATCTGGTAATAAATCTTTTCCTGCCTAAACTAATGAGAATGAATTCTGTTCTCTGCAACTGAACCTTAACTAATATAGGAGGGAAGTCCTCAAGTGATGATAACTGAGTTAAGTATCCATAAAAGTACATCATAATAAATAATAGTAAGATCTTTAAGTAAGCCATTCTTCATATTTATTTAACAGATTTATAACATTTATTTTTATAAAGACCAGTAAAGCCACCTTATAACAATTTAATGCATAAGGTATAATGCACTGGTTCAGTGTGACACAACTACATAAGATTTTAAACATTAAGAACAACCCATTTGCTTAACAAGGTAGCAACTACAAAACTATGTGTTCAGCTTATGTCTCCTGCAGATTCAGAAAATAAATGTTCGTCTTTTTAACTTGCATTTATAATCTTTCTGCAATTCAGAAATCTTTAGGTATTCAATTTTAATTAATCTAGGCTAAAATACAATACTAAGTAATCTTCAATATTCTGATTTAAAAATCATCAAATATTAATAACATATGTTCTTAAGAAAGTATCTTTTTTGTAAATACAATTGACAAAATGTTCAACAAAGTATGTGCAATAGTGCCTTTGTATATAAGCATAGAGCCTTGTGTCTTTATAGAGCTATTGTAGTGTAATTTAACAATCATTGCTTAATAGCAGATGTGTGATAGTTCACATATAAACTATTAATTAAACTCTAAAATTTGGACATGTTTCAGGCAAATAATTTCTGAGAAAAGGCACAGATGTTTATTTACCAACTATCTCTTTAAGTGGTAATTTCCTTGAGAAGACAAAGTTGACAAAATCATTTAAAAGACACTACTAGTAAGTGTTTGGCCAAGCCCAATTTACAAAATTTTCAAAGGGTCAACTTGAAAATTCTTGAATATCTCTGAAAATAACATATCCTGTGGTGATGAAAGCCTCTGTGTTAGGCTTTGTTCACAGTGGATTCTTGCCAAAGGCTGACTATACCAATTCTTTTCCAGAAAGGGAGACTTCTTGGGTCGTCCTAAAGGATATCTGCCCTTTCATTGTTTCAAATCTGAAAAGTCAAAAGGCTTAAAACCAAAGTCTTTTGTGAAGAAAGAAGCGCCAATGGATGACTTCTCCCCACAATTTCCTAAATCAACTGATTAATAAATTGTTCTTATCAGAAACAGCACAGAAGATTGGATAGGTGTGTTTTTTCTCTTTAAAGTGGTAACAAAGCCCATTATCTCTAAATGAACTTTCATTGTAATGACTGAAATATAAGCAGCATAAAGTATATAGAAATTACACATCTAAATCAAATAGATTACAACTTTTTAGATAGATGCCAAAATTCTATACATTATCTTAACAATCATTACGCACAAGTACAGGCATACCTTGGATGTTGCAGGTTTGGTTCCAGATCACTGCGATAAAAGCAAATATTGCAATAAAGCGAGTCACATGAAATTTTTGTTTTCCCAGGGCGTACAAAAGTTACATTTACACTATAGTGTAGTCTATTAAGTGTGCAATAGCATTATGTCTAAAATAACGATGTACATACTTTAAACATATTATTGCTAAAAAATGCTAACCATCACCTAGGCCTTCGGTGAGACGTATTAGTAACATCAAAGATCACTGATCATTTAAGACTTTTGTCATTTACAGACAGTTCTGGGTGTACTCTGATGCTTTTGCAAAAATGTTCCTATAAAAGGGCTTCATCTTCAAGGAATTCATTGAAAAGACTCTGACAAGTACAGGTTTCTGGTAACTGACTATACTGCTGAACTGAATAAATAAGCATTTTCAGAACTCTAATGGAAAACTGTTGAATTCATAAAAGTGTTAACAAAAGATCAAGATGGAAAAAAATTAATTACATGGGACTGAGTGAACTGATGAGGATGATTATAATTTTTGTGACTTTCTGTTTGAATAAAAAAAAAAATCCCACAAGAAAAAAAAAAAAGATCACTGATCCCAGATCACGATGACAACATAATAATAATGAAAAAGTTCCAAATATTGTGAGAATTACCAAAATGTGACCCAGAGACGCAAAGTGAGCAAATGTTGTTGGAAAAATGGCACTGATAGACTTGCTCAATGCAGGGTTGCCATAAGCCTTCATTTTCAATAAAACTGTAGTATCTGTGGGAATTCCCTGGCAGCCCAGTGGTTAGGATTCTGCGCTTTCACTGCCGAGGGCCTGGGTTCAATCCCTGCAGGCAACTAAAATCTTGCAAGCTACAGCAGCCAAAAAAACCCAAAAATCCAAAAACAAAAAAAAATGTAGTATCTATGAAGCACAATAAAGTGAAGCACAATGAAATGAGGTATGCCTATATACTTTATGAACTTGCCAAACTAATACAATAATTCAGTCTATCTAATGTAACTTAAAATATGACTGGTGAAAACCCAAAATCTAAAACTAGAACCAAAGCAGTCTCAAGCTACTCTGAGACAAATGTCACAAAGAGCAGTGCTCGGAATTTCAAGTAATTTCTCAGTCTAATGAGAGACCTGTACACAGTTAATTGTACTGTTTATTAACCCTTCTGAATTGGCTGGCTTTAACCAGCTCAGATCCAAATCCAAAATCGTTTTTCCTTGTATCGGCCCAGAGTTTTGAGTTCTTTATTTTTATCAGTAACAGAGCTACAAGTGTGTCAGCAGCTTCTGAACTGCTCAGGTAGGGAGAAGATAGAATTCATTAAAAAACCATTTATTATTAGAAGGCTGAATGAGACTAACTTTAAAAAGTTAATATTATTTCAGTTAGATAACGTGAAAATGAGGTTCCCATATGGTAATCTTCTAGATAATTAAGGCTACAGATCTAAGAGCCTGGTTTTCTAAAGCATTCTAATAGGACTGAGGCAATTTGGAAAGTAGGATTTAGCAATATGACGTGTCAGCATCACTAATAAACGTAACACCACATTTTCAAAAATCATCAGTAATTCATATGTAAATAACACCACAAACTAGTAATTTCCTTGCTAAAAGTGATATGGTGGTGCCCTCTGGTGGTAACATTTAGCATTTAGCATACTCCCCCTGATATTGCATACCTTGTGAAATATAAAAAGTATATTTGTATTAGAGAATATCAAAATTAGATAACACCACAAAGGAATGAATCGTTGTGCTTCCAAATATCTTCTTTTTAACCTTCAAATACATTGGTAACAAGATAAATCCCTGATCCCTACTCCTAGGAATCAAGCTGACGCCTATGAGAATCTTGGTAAATGCCTATAATAAGCAATTCTTGTTAAAAGATTTACTTCCTGGTTCTAGAACTTAGCTGAGAGGTTTTTGCATTTTCTAGTTTGGCTTTTAGATCTATGGGTTTCTCAAAAAACTTCACCAATGCTGGTTCATTCAACAAAGAGGCGAGAATCTGTTCAAATGCAAATGACCACTGAGGTTCTTCCCTGAGAGAGGAGGGATCTTTCTCTAAGTGGCTCTCTGTTTGCCCCTCACTGGGTCCTCCAGAAGCACAGACTGCACCAGACAATCCTTCGGTTGATGACGCAGGGTTATGGAGTTTCCTTCCAACTTCTTCCATCCTGAGCAAAAGGCTGGTTACAACAGCAATGGCTTGATATAATAACTCTTCTTCAGGGTCCCCGTGAAATAAGTTATATAGTGTCTTTGAAAACTGAATAAATTGCGACTAGAAGACACAAGTTAGAAATATCACATTTGATATTAGACTTAGCAAATATCAGGAGAACTTAGAAGTGAATAGTCTTCTATTTAGAATTTGTACCATATAACCTTCACCACAGAAGTTATAAGAACTGATGATTAATCCACAAATAAATCTTGATTCTAGAAAGATGGGTATGAACCATGAAAGAAAATTCCACTTAAGCTTCTCATCTGTTGCCTAATAACAGTAAATTATATACATATATTATATATACAATAATTCTTGGACAGTATCTGCCAGCATTCCATCAATGTTAGGTGGTACTTTTAATTAGGCAAAGTCCCATATTTCCTTACATGTAAATCATCCATTCATTAACCAATCTTAATGAACAGATTAAGAATGAGTTCCCCTTGATCTCCCCGAAGGGCTAGAGTGGGCAGCTCCACTAGGATGACTTAAATTTAAGGAAGAATGTTTTGGGACCTATCTAGTAGTACAAGGTAGCTCTAAGGAGCCCATTTGGACATGTTTCTCTTTAAAGGTTAAGGTGGGGCCCAAGTGAAGAAATAAACTGGATTGTCTGCTAATTGCCTCTAGATAATCCATAGACATTCTTAGAAGATATTTGTCAATTAAAAAAGAAACTATTCCAACACAAAAGTCCTATAAGTCAATCATGCTACCAGAAAAGTTTATATGTAAATAAAAAGCAAATAAAAAAGATAAACTTCATAAAAATGTATTATACCATACTTTAAGTTTTATTTCTTTCTTTCTTAGTCTGTAATACTGTTTATTTATTAAAAATTTAGAATAAATATATCATGATTAATTTTAAAATGTACTTATTTAACTATCAAATTACCTAGTCCACTGAGAAAAACTACGCTATTTCATATTTCTCATTTTGGTGAAGTTCTGGGAATCCTCAGTATCTATACCAAAAGATTTAAAAAAATTTTTTAATTTATTTTTTGGTCACGCCGTGCGGCATGCGGGATCTTAGTTCCCCGACCAGGAATCGAACCCGTGCCCCCTGCACTGGGAACGCAGAGTCTTAACCACTGGACTGCCAGGGAAGTCCCTATACCAACAGATTTTAATTAAAAAAATATAAGAACATATAATGACTGAATAGTGTGTAAGAAAGAGATGGATTTAGAATTGTGTCAATAGTAGTCATTAATACTGTCTGAGCAGATTCAAGATGATTAGGAACTAGGGTGTGACCTATTTTAATTATTATTCCTACTACCTAGCATTGGGCATGTTATCTAGTAGGCACTAAGAAATATTTACTGAATAAGTGAACATTTCTAATAAAGCTGGAAATAAAAAACACTGAAATATATGTTATACACACATCTTTTCTACAGGTACAAATGTCACAGCAGAGGACTGTAATGAAACTCTAGATGCATTTAAATGTTTAAAGTAGAAAATCATTTAAAAATTTACTCCCCCTCTTCTATACTCATTTGAAACTTACAGAGATGATGCATACATTATTTATTTTTGTAATAGCATGTTAGCTATTTTAGATTTGGATACACCCACATTCATTTATACAAAAATACACAAGTAAACCAGAATTTTTCTTTGAAAATACTATACCTGATTCATTCTTGGTAAATCCTTAATGTTTTCTTCTTTTTTCAAAAGCTCATCTTGCCATTGACTTAGATATGCTTGAATATCAACTTTTTCTTTTCCTCAATGAGGGGAATAAAACCATTTCATAATGAACAGCCCACTATATTTTCCCAAATCCCCAAAAGAACATTATGATGGAAAGATATTTCATTGAGATATAAGATTCTACATTTTTTACTCCAGAAATTGATCTGACTATACTTTTTATTTCACTCACTGGCTCTCAA
The DNA here is from genome assembly GCF_949987535.1 of Balaenoptera acutorostrata. NCBI lineage: Eukaryota > Metazoa > Chordata > Mammalia > Artiodactyla > Balaenopteridae > Balaenoptera > Balaenoptera acutorostrata. The sequence goes on along the minus strand of NC_080085.1, from coordinate 94,098,100 downwards.
AATACATCCTCCACTTCCTTTAAACTAAAACTTTTATTTTGGTAAAGGCTGGGGACTAGAGGAAGAAGGATGCCTTTTGGATTAAACAGTACATGATGTAAATTTCATGTAGACGTTCTCATGCATACCGCTAAGTTTAAAATAGCTTCTATATGACGTTCTTAGTATGCAGTTACCATAGCATACTATGGTGACTCTTTTTCAAAAATTCAAAACAGTACTTATTCATTCATTCCTTTGAAGAGTTTAATCACAATGATATTAATGGGACTTCATTAATAATTATTTAGATCTCTTAGAAACTAGGATATACTGAACAACCTGGCGAAGTTATCATATTTAAGCAGATCTTCAGCAATTATTTTTTAACTAACTGTTACTCAAAAACATAAAAAGAATGATGGACCTTTGGAGAACAATTTGACAACCTCTATCAAAATATTAAATGTGCATATTCTTTGTTATCCAGCATTCTCATACCTCTATGAATTTATCCTATCCTAAAGAAATATGTGCAAAAGTATCATAAAATGTAAGTGTAAAAATGTTGTTGGAGAAGAGTTTGCAATATAATTAATTGGAAACAACCTAAGTGTTCATCAATATTGAGCTAGTTACTGAAATAAATGATGGTACAACCAAACAGTGGAATACTCTGCACTCATTAAAAGGAATAAGATAGATCCAAATGTACTGACATGAAAAGATGTCCATGATATACTACAAAATCAAAAAAGCAAATTGTAGAACAATATTTATGAAATGTTTCTTTTTTAAAAGGACAGAGATGTCTATATTTGTTTATACATGGAAACAGGTCTGGAAAGAATACAGACCAAAATGTTTTCACATTTACTTCAGGGTGGGGTTGGGTGAGGGTATGAGGATTTCTGTACCATTTAAATTCTTTTTATAAGGATTATCTATTACCTATGTAATTGAAATTAATATTTTCAAATAATAAAATTAAATAAATACGGGTCATTTACAATTGTATTTCTATAACTTCTGAGACTTAAGTATCAAGAGAAGAAGAAGAAATTGTTAAACTAAAACAAAGGAACTGAAAAAGCTCTCAGGACAAATCAATCAATAGACTTTAAAAGGAATCCATGTTTCCCCTTTGTGTAGTTAACCCTATTTACAAAAACAATAATTTAAACTAAATGATACTCCTAGATCATATACCTTTTTCAGGGCTGTTTTTTGCTGACTCTGCTTCCTTCTCCTTTGCAGGCTTGGAAACTAGAGGAAAAGAGGACAATTGCATTTTGTAAAGTATTTAACAAATACCTTTTGAAAGTAAAATAATATTTTGTATAAAGACTTATAAGCACACTTTATTTTCTTCAATTCAGCAAACCAATTATAGCTAACCTGACCTCCTATCATTAGACGGCAAAGTATTCAAGAACTTTAAAAAGAACACTGGGGAAAAATCCATATAAAAAATCTTAGAAGGAAGTATACCAAATATTAAGTATTTATTTCTGGGTGGTATGTGGTATTCTCTTCCTTGTGATTTTCTTCAAATTAAATTGTATTACTTCTTTTATTAGGGGAAAAAAAAACACACACACACCGGAAGTCAAAAGACTGAGCTACTAGTCCTGATTGTGGTAAAACCTCATTGAAAACTCTTACATAAGTCACTTCTCCTTTCTGGGCCTCAGTGCCCTCTATATAATTAAGGGACTTGACTAGAAAATTTGTAAGGTCGCTTCAAACACTAACATACAGTAACATAAACATACATTAATAAGAACTTATCCCTCTTTAAGACATTCATATTTATGAAAAAGAAGCAAAAGACACAAAAATAAGCTCATAACACTTCCAAATTATGTCTTGGAGACGGACTCATCCCGGTCTCCTACACCTACAGTGATTTATGATAAGTATTCACTGTTTGAATAATAGCTATGACCTTCAGTCATCAAAGATTCTATTGTCTTCATCGCATTTTAACAAGGCATAAAAAATGGTCTGATACATTTTAGAAATTTCTGCTACAGAAGTAGAAACAAAATGCATTTTCTTTCTAATTCTCCAGTAAATAAGAAATTCCATAAATCAAAACCCAAAATGTAGTTTAGTTAATCAGTCAAATATTTATAGAGTACTTACCATGCATTTAGGACTGTGCTAAGTGTTACGGTAGCACAAAAGAAGTATAAGGTATAATTAACCCAAATTTTACTAGTGGTAGCTGGGTAAAGAATGTTTAAGCCAGAAAGACCTCTGAGTGGCTAATCATCAAAACAGATAAATTTATTTATTTATTTAGGCTGTGCTGGCTCTTAGTTGCAGCATGTGGGCTCTTAGTTGCGGCATGCAGACTTCTTAGCTGCAGCATGCGGACCTCCTAGTTGTGGCATGCAGACTCTTAGTTGCAGCATGCACGCGGGATCTAGTTCCCTGACCAGGGATCAAACCTGGGTCCCCTGCATTGGAAGCAGGGAGTCTCACCCACTGGACCACCAGGGAAGTCCCAAAACAGATAAATTTAAAACAGATATTTACCATGGAGCTGACTGAAATAAAGTAATTCTTCCTTGGAAAGTTCATCTCCCTTTGAAGGGTCCTTATACTTCACTTCAGTATAAGCTGAAAACAGATAACCCAAATCACATTTATAACAATGAGGGACAGAAACGAGTCCTATAATAGATCAATTAAATCTGGGGGCAGAGAATCAAACAAAGGGTCCCTGTCAAAGAAAGACATATGTGAAGAAATGTGGAAGTAGTATTACTCTACCGTATAGCAAATAACAAGAAGTACTTGATCACTTTGAGTTCTATTATTTCTCCAAATTTCTTGCTTTTTAATAGTTTTCCAAGAGCCATTACAAGTTGAAATTTAAAAATATGGGTTAATCGGATATACTCCAATATAAAATAAAAAGTTTTTAAAAAATTTTTAAAAATCTGGCACTTGGGAATTTCTGAAAACGTGACCTCAGTCATTTAAAAACGTCTTTAATAAGAAGGAAAACATGAAGTTGAGTGCTCTAACAGATACACAGTGTTTTTTCTATTTTTGACCCTTCTATTGAAAGCGTATTCATTCCATGGCAATATTAGACATTCTAATTTGACTTGACAATGTAAAGTCCTTCATAGTTATTATTTGGTTTGTCTTTTGTTTTAAATGCTGTGATTGTGATTTGAGTTTGTGAAGGGTTAAAGATGGCTTTTAGATTTCTGGTCTGGTAAAGAATGGTTCCCAGCTATCCCAGGAAGGCTCTAAAAGAGATCTCAGGTGTAGTTTTAGACAAATTATGAGGTACTTTTTTGTGTGTGTGTGAATCACCCTATCTAAGCTAAAAGATACTTTTGCAATGTTCCTTTAAAGTCTAAGACTGGTTTCCCAATTATGGATCAGGCCTGGGAAAGGCTGCCTCTTAAGGTCAGAGGGAAATAGTTAAGTTAAGTGGAATGATGTGGTAACATTAAGGCAGTGCGGTAGAATAGAAAGAAACCTGTGCTTTGGAGTCAGACCTCAGTTTGAATCTCAGCTAACCAATTTATTAGCTATGTGATCTTCAGCAAATTTAATCTTTCCCTTAGTTTCCGTATCGTCAAAATTGGAAGGATAATACCACCTTTCAAGGATATCATGAGAACTAAATAAAAGAATGCATGTAAAGCAAACACCTCAACAGAGCAAGTGCTCAATAAATGGTAGCTTTTATTTTGCTTCCTTTTTAAAAAAAATTTATTTATTTTATTTATTTATTTTTAGCTGCATTGGGTCTTCGTTGCTGTGCATGGGCTTTCTCTAGTTGTGGTGAGCGGGGGCTACTCTTCGTTGCGGTGCGTGGGCTTCTCATTGTGGTGGCTTCTCTTGTTGTGGAGCATGGGCTCTAGAGCACAGGGTCAGTAGCTGTGGCACGCGGGCTCAGTAGTTGTGGCACGTGGGCTTAGTTGCTCCGCGGCATGTGGGATCTTCCCGGACCAGGGCTCGAACCTGTGTCCCCTGCATTGGCAGGCAGATTCTTAACCACTGCGCCACCAGGGAAGCCCTATTTTGCTTCCTTTTCCAAATGTTTAATATCCCTGTTGCCTGGTCTCATTTTTCTGAATAACTTGTAGTATTTCACAAGTTTGGCAGTTTGTCTAAAGTTAAATTTGGCAGTTTGTCTAAAGTTAAACAACACTAAAAATTCAACATTATGACAATATTCAAATGATAGATAGTTCCTACACACAAACTACTTATCATTAAATTGATTGAACACTAACAGGAAGGAAACTTGTGAACCCGTCTGTTGCACAGAAACTCTTCCATAGATTTCAGTGTAACTATATATCAGCAAAAATATTGCTAATATGATCCATGGGCCACAATGAAGCAATGACCTTATATCATATGGAAAGTTACATTATGTTAAAATGGAATGATATCTGTAATTATACTTGTTAAAATGGAGTCAACTCCTATACATCACTAACAACTGTTAAATTCTTACCTGGAGGAATATGCAGCTTAAAAAGCACCTTAAGCTTCTCAGTAAAACTTCCATTGTACATTATGTCTGTTCAATAAAATTAAATTGCAAATAATCACAGCCAAAGAACATTCAATCAATTCCAGCAACACAGATTAATTAAGACACAGATACTAGCCAGGAATTAGGATTCAGAAACTTTCTGTTACTTAAACTAACCATTAAACAACTACCCAGTAGGCCAGATTCTCTCCTTGAAGTATATAAGCAAAATACCCTTTATCAGAGGGATAAATAAAATGCTCTTCTGCTGAACTCTCTCCCCCAATCCCAATCTAAAATTTACTTTTTCTTTTGAATGAGGCCTTATGCTTCATCTGAGGAGAGAACTCCTCTTCAATGGGCAATCCCTGATAAGAAAGCATGCTAGGTTGTCTGGAAAAGCAAAGGAATGATATAACCGGTGGACTATCTACAGGCACAAAATGTTCATTGAATATTTCTCTACCACTTTTCTAGGCTATGTGGTTGGATTTTTACTGAGGGAGAACGTCCTCCTGAAGAATCCATGTGCCTGAAGGTGGGAAAATCAGGACATTCTCTTCCTTCATGTTAACCATTAAAACATCCACATCTAACAGCTTGCTTTTCTGGGAGGGTTGGGGCAAAATGAGATGAATATATTTAGACTTAGCAACAAAGAGAGAAAATGGTCCAGTTATTGCTAAAGTTGGTCCAGTTATTGCTAAAGTTGGAAAATGGTCCAGTTATTGCTAAAGTTGTAAATCTGATAAAAAAAATCTGATATCAGGCTGATAAAATCTGACTAAATTGGCAATGATAGGCAGTACTAAGTATTTCTAGGGGTACCTTTTTTTTTTGCTTTAAAAAAGATTATTGGACGTCATCCTACCAATTGCAGAGGAGAATTCTTTGAAGTTTATAAGGCAGTCGGAGTTTTCATCCAACAATCTGAATGTCCATAAAGCTAGTGAGTCTCTGTTTGCAGAATGAGCCCAGGGACTCAGCAAGTGATACAACACTCTGAACTGCTGGCAGTCAATCTGATACTGTTCCAAATATGGCAGACTGGGATCATGGTGCTTCAATACTGGAGCTCTCAAACACCAATAGTAAGAAAAAAACAACTCTCTCTATTTAAGAAATGGAAAAAAAAAAGCAAAGTCATTATATCAGAAAAAGTAACTTCATAAGACTTTTTTTCTTTTAAACGTGTCTACTAAAGTAATTAAAGATAAAATAGTTGAACGGTTGTGGTAAAATTCTACTAAGAATATTATTTTTCATTTAAAGAAGGGAAACAGTACCTTAAAGATGACATAAAGTTCATCCAATTCATGAAGGCTCAATTTCACATCTTGTGATACAACACGCAACTTTAAAAGGATTAAAAGCAATTTAGAATTTAACACTTCAGCATAGAAATTCCCTTTGAATCCATTTAGAAATCTCCCTCTGCCAGAATAAAATATATTTTTTTAACTTTTTAAAGCAATAACAAAGGTAAATGTACCTATTTTGCCCTTTTAAAAAGTTGTACATAGACTACAGCTCAATTCTACCCTGATATGTAATTTGACCTTCATCTCTTCAAATCCAGAGATAACTGCCAAAGGACAGCCACTGAATGTCTATAAATATAAGCAACAATATTCTATGGTTTTTTCCATATATTCCTGTCTTGCTATATAAGCAATCTGTCAAGTCACCACATGGGGTTGTCATTAAACACTTCAAAGGCACTGGGAGATGTACATTCCCTCTCTGTGCCAAAAAACGTAATCTATCCCAGAGCATAGAAAAATATGATTTGTTCCAAAATCCATTCTATGACATGAGCACAATTCTAATATGAAAACTAAAGTTAGCACAGACACACTGTAAGCCAATGTCACTTTAACACAGATATCAAGAACCAGGCTAAACTATTTAGGAAAATTATCAAAGCAGAATATTAAAAGAATAATACAACACGAACAAATAGGACTCATTTCAAGAATCCACAGAAGTCTAATATTAGGAATTCTTTAATGTACTTTACTACATTAATAAATATAACCTCAAGATACTGAAAAGTTATTTGATCAAAGTTAGCATTCAATATAGATTTTTTAAATGTCCCAAATCCCTTAACCTAGAAACTGAATGAAACTCCTTAATTTGATGAAAGGCATCCTTCAAAAATCAACAGCAAATATCATACTTAACAATAAAATACTAGAGGCATTTCTATTAAATTCCAGAATGAGACAAGGAAGACTGCTTCCACTGCTATTATTTAATACTTCTCTGGAGGTCCTACCCACTACAATAACACAAAAAAACTGAAAAGAGGTATATATATTAGGAAGGGCCAAAACTCTAAGACTAGAAATGATATGCTTGTCTATTCAGAAATTCAACTGAAAAAAATTAGTATTAATGAGAGTCAGTAACACAGCTACTTAAAAAAGCAACATGTGCAAATCAATAGCTTTTACATATACTATAATAAACAAATTAGAAAATATAAAGGAAAAAAGATCTCATTCATATTAGTAACAAAACCATAAAATATATAGGAGTAGACAAACCCAACAAGAAATGTGTAAGATCTATATGATGAAAACAATAAATGCTTACTAAAGGACATTTTAAAAGACATCATTAAAATGGATATTAAAAAGGAATTTTAAAAGCCTTACCAGATTTCAAAATGGACTATAAAGCCACAATAATTAAAACAGTGTGGGGCTTCCCTGGTGGCGCAGTGGTTAAGAATCTGCCTGCTAAGGCAGGGGACACGGGTTCGAGCCCTGGTCTGGAAAGATCCCACATGCTGCAGAGCAACTAAGCCCATGCGCCACAACTACTGAGCCTGCGCCCTAAAGCCTGTGAGCCACAACTACTGAAGCCCATGCGCCTAGAGCCTGTGCTCTGCAACAAGAGAAGCCACTGCAGTGAGAAGCCTGCGCATCACAACAAAGAGTAGCCCCTGCTCGAAGCAACTAGAGAAAGCCCGCGTGCAGCAACAAACATCCAACGCAGCCAAAACTAAGTAAATAAATTAATTAAAAAAACAAAAACAAAAAACAAAGCAATACCAGTACTATAAGCCAATATGAGAAAGTATGTTTATAAATTATATAATTTTATATGGGGAAGGCCTTGCTAAGTTTGACATGAAACCCACACAATATGTAAGAAAAAAGAGATTTGACTACATAAAATTTTGAAAGTTGTATACTCTGAAATACATCATAAAAATTAAAGAAACAACAAGATTGGGGGAAATATTAGCCACAAATATAACTGACAAAGAATTAATACCACTAATATTTTTAAAATGTGGGGGCTTCCCTGGTGGCGCAGTGGTTGAGAATCTGCCTGCTAATGCAGGGGACACGGGTTCGAGCCCTGGCCTGGGAAGATCCCACATGCCGCAGAGCGGCTGGGCCCGTGAGCCACAACTGCTGAGCCTGCGCGTCTGGAGCCTGTGCTCCGCAACGAGAGAGGCCCGCGCATCGCGATGAAGAGTGGTCCCCGCTTGCCACAACTGGAGAAAGCCCTCGCACAGAAACGAAGACCCAACACAGCCAAAATCAATCAATCAATCAATCAATCAAACATACGCATCTGATTCAAGATCCTCATTAAAAAAAAAAAAAAAAAAAAAAAAATGTGACGCTAGTGGGAGTGTGGGGAAAAAGGCATTCTTACACACTGTTGGTGGGATTATAATTTGATACAAATCTTTTAGAGGATAATTTAGCAGGACCTGTCAATTTTTAAATGGGCACACCCCTTGACCCAGTTGCCACTTCCAGGAATCCACCTTATAGAAATACTCTTACAAATGTATAAGATTAGATATACAGTTGACCCTTGAACAACACGGGGGTTAAGGGCGCTGACCTTCCACACAGTCAAAAATCTGCATATACTTTACAGCTGGCCCTTCATATCCATGGTTCCACATCTGCAGATTCAACCAACCATGGATCTTGTAGTACTGTAGTACATGTTTATTGAAAAAAATCCACATGTAGGTGAACCTGTGCAGTTCAAACTCATGCTGTTTAGATAAGGTATTACTTGTAAAAGTGAAAAAACATTAAAATGAAAGAGAGAGAGAGAGGGAGACCTACTAAATGCATATCAACAAGGAATGGTTATGTAAAGTATAGCATACCCATACTGTGGTATACTATTCAGTGTATTAAGAAAAGCGAGGTATGCAATGATATGTAATGACCATGATATAGTTCTGAGTGAAAAAAGTTGCAGAACAAAGTAACCGGTATGATCTCATTTGAAAAGCTATATTGTCCCCCTCCCCCCGACATTTATGTCTATAGATATTTAGAAAAAAGATCTGGAAGGATACATGTCAAATCATTTTTTTTAATTAATTAATTTATTTATTTATTTATTTATGCCTGTGTTGGGTCTTCGTTTCTGTGCGAGGGCTTTCTCTAGTTGCAGCAAGTGGGGGCCACTCTTCACTGCGGTGCGCGGGCCTCTCACTATCACGGCCTCTCCCGTTGCGGAGCACAGGCTCCAGACGTGCAGGCTTAGTAGTTGTGGCTCACAGGCCTAGTTGCTCCACGGCATGTGGGATCTTCCCAGACCAGGGCTGGAACCCATGTCCCCTGCATTGGCAGGCAGATTCTCAACCACTGCGCCACCAGGGAAGCCCCCAAATCATTTTAATGTTGGTTACTCCTGGGGTAGGAAACTTCTACTTTTTTACATTTCTATAATGTTTGAATTATTCACAATGAGCACGTATTCAGAAATGTTAAATTTCCCAGATTTGTATCTCTGAGGACTTAACCTTTAAGCAAGTAGGTTTACAAAAACAATACATGCTCATGATAAAAGCTCAAACAGCACAGAAGGATTCATACAGCAAAGTAAAATACTCTCTCTTCCAACCAGAAATCTATTAATCCCACTCACCAGAAGCAACCAATATTAACAGCTTCTAATGTAGTCATCCAAATACTAAAAAGGAGTACTTTAAACACACTGTTTATTCCTTTTTCACTTTATCTTTGGTATCCAAGGATAATAATACATATTAGCAGCCTAGACTACTATGTAGGTCAGCTGTTCTTATTGATGAAGCACATCACAAATATGTTATGCTTAAATGCCTACATCATAGCATTCAATATTAAAGGTCACATAACACAAAACATGTTGGAGAAACCAATATGTTTCAACCAGAAAAAAATAACTTATTTCCTCTCAAAAAATTTACAGTAAGCTAAGCTGTGGCAAGAATCTAGCTCAAATGTATAGTTATTTTATTTTCTTCACATGAAATGATAATTTTTTAAATGAAGTTCAGGAAAAAAATGTTACTCCAATTGGTTTTCCCTCCTTGGGTGGATACTCACCACATTCTGCTTTGTCGTTTCCTCTAGGGTCTGTATCACATACAACCTATTTCGACAGCGCATGCTGTATATATCTTCACAGCGAATATTCCCATATTTCTGCAAGAAATATGATTTCAGTGGATACTCATTCATAATAAATATCCACTTCTCTTACAATTGAATTTCATCAGATTCTATTCTCAGAGGCCTTGGTTTTATTCCTAGCTATTTTCCCAACTTGTTCAGTGATTATGCAAATTTTCACCTCCCACGTTTCAGTTTTTCTGTATATTCACAGGAGAGGATTCCATCTACTATGGGTCTAGACTAAGTACAAGAACACTGGTAAAATTCTTAGTCTCTAAGAAGAGAATATTCTTCAGCTTTTTATGCAGTGATAGATATTTAAAAGTGGTCATTATTTGTAAAACTATGTGAATAGTTTCATTTAATGAAAAGCAAACTGAAACAGAGGAGGCTATATAAAGTAGGAACAGTTCATAGAACTCATTTTTAAAGTGAAGTCAGATTTTACATTACTACATCTTTACTTGTATTATTATCTTACTCTTAATATACCACTAGAGATATAACTATAGTATCTATAATTTTAAATATGCTATGTAATTATATTTATGGTATAAGAAAAACTTACCTCATTTGACTCTCTAATCAAATCTGTAATATCCACTCTAATATGACTGCTTTTTTCATCACTTACATTTGAACCCTGCTGCACACTTGAAGGCAACGGGCTATCCTTATTAGTGACATTGTCAAAGAACCTATCCAAAAGTGACAGTAATACAAGAATCAGTAGAAGTAAAATGCAGAGAAAATGACAGCTCATTTCTCCCTAGTTCGAGATTAATTTCTACCAAGAGGACAAGAGACAGTCTTATGAGGGAGTAGAATTTGAAGATGGTTGGGAATTAGGAGGACATGGGACTGGGAAATGGGATGGTGATGAAATGACTTCAGAGGTGGGGAGGAGAGCATGGGGAAGCAGATAGGCTCAGAGTTCTCAGAAAATACCACATGGCCCAGTAAGGGTGGAATATAGGGTATGTAGAGGCACGTGAGGAGAAATAATTTAAGAAAGATACATTGAGGCCTTAACATTGAGAGTTCTAAATACCAGAGTGAGGTGTTTATACTTTATTCTGTACATAAATGGGATTTGATGCACCATTACAAGTTACCCAAATATTCATATATTCATTCATTTAACATATACAGTGTATACACACACACACACACCCCCCACACATGTGTTTCAATACAAAATAGAATTCACAGAAAAGGCAACAGAAAAATAAAGCTCAGCTTACCTGATTGAAACCACTTGAAAACACTTGAAAACCAGAACAATTTCCCCCCACTGGATATTTAATATTATCAACCACCTTTCCCCCCCTCAAATTACTCTTACACACTTTATAGCTCGAACTGGGACTATGACAAAGTCCCAGCATACTGAATCAACCATATTAGATGTTAGTGTAAATGTATATATAACCTAGTGGTTTACTTCAAAGTGACTGACTTACTTTTGTTATATTCTATTTAGAAACAGAGGAGTGGACTTTAGGCCTAGCGTTTTCATTCAACCAGCTTTGTGACTTTGGGCAAATTATTTAAAGTTTCTAGGGCTCAGTTTCCTCATCTATAAAATAAGGGGTTTGAACAACATAAGCTCTAAGGGGCTCTCCAGATTTAAATGTTATGATTCTCACAGTACCTGTTTAAAGCTGTCACGGCTTCAGCATCATCTTTACATTCCAGAAGTTTGTCTAAATTATAGTCAAGTATTGCCAATCCCAGTTGTAAAATGGCCTTTATTCCATCATAGAAGAAACAGTCCACCACATTCACTGCACTTTCAATAGGTAGCACACTAATAAAAAGTGTGAGGAACCATGAGAGAGAAACTGAGGAAAAGAATGTCATATCAGTCATATGTTCAGTCAGCTGGGGAAGGTGATCTCTGATAAGTTCTTCAAAGACTGCCTGATCCACCAAGGCACCTGGAGAACATAAAAAGAAATTTTAAAATGAACACCTTTCAAAAGGACTTGTTTCCAATACCTTCCCACTTCTATTAGTAGGCTGATATCTCATTTCTCTTCCTTAAATTATGAACTTCTTCAGTGCCTTTTCTATATTTCACGCATCTCTTTATCTGCTAGCAGTATCATGTATCAAGAAGCACTTGAGAAACTCAATTCATATTCATTTGAACCGTTATTTATGGAATCTTTATTATGTGCAGAAACCTGTAATAGGTACTATAAGAGATACACCAATTAATTAAATGGTCTCATCTTCAAAGTGTTTAATCTCTAATAGAACTTGCGATAAATAGACAAATAACTATAACACAAGACAATACAATCAACGACCTAGCCATGACACAGAAGGCTTATGAGGGTACAAAGGAGACCACCTATGGTTTTAAGGTAGGGGATAATGGATCTATAAATATTTGATGACTGAAGAAAATATTATATAATTAACAAACTAAGAACTTGATCCTTCTTTCAAAGCTTGCATATATCTTTACAATTCATATAAAAGTGGAGATTTTAAGCTGATTAAAATCTCTCTCTCATCAAGAAACTATTAAAATTTTTCCAGTAGCTCCAGATGCTTCAGATCACCACTGTTTTAGCAATACAGAGATAGTAAACTTAAAACTTCTATTTCATAAGGAAACAGACCAGGCACTTTATTTTTAAAAAGCAACGTATTAAATAATACGTTTTTCCAATCACGTTCAGTGCAAAAAGCTCTTCTCTTGAGCATGTCAGTGAATGTGACATTTTGATATTGCTTGCATTTTGTGTATTTTGCAACTTAATTGATCAGTTCTTCCATTTGATAGGTAACTGGATAGACAAGAGGCCTATAAATTGTTTAGAAAAGAAATATGTGTTCGTATATGTATATGTGTTTTGTTTTTTACCAATGATTCGACGATTAAAATAATCAGGTAACATTCGTTCACATACAGCAACCAGAAGCCAAAAAGCTTCTTCCTCTTTTGCATACAGAAGCAACACTGAAGTCAAAATGTTCATTGCCTAAAATTCATAGAAAAATAAAAAATAAATATTGTTGGGGTAATAATTACATTTCTTCTTCAAACATAGTAATTTTCAGCAATAACAACAACTATGAGAGTAATCATAATGGAAACATGAGAACTCTGAGCCAGTCCAAAGCAACACAAGGTGAAGTCAGACTAACGTTTGCTAATCAGTTATTTTACACGGTACATTCAAGGAAAATGAAGCAGTAGTATCATGGACATAGCACACAATAAGTAAAACCTCTCTAAATTTAGACTAATTTCAAGGAGTAAAAAATATTAATTATCACAAGTCTTAAAAAAAACACTACATACTTTGAAGGACATACTAACATTGGAGAAACAAACTTCATCTGTATTTTCAACTACCTACAGGAGAACATCCCTTAGATGTCAATCATCCTCAATTGTGTCTGAAACTAAATCTTCTTTCCTCTATTAAATAGGATTCTCTTCTTTGCTACCTTAATTTTGATCACGCTAGAAACGCTTTATCTGCCACATCCAATTTGTCTTCACATCCTAGAGTTTCTTCTTATAAAATGTCTTTTATTTTTATTTTTATTTATTTATTTATTTGGCTGCACCACGCAGCATGCAGGATCTTAGTTCCCCGACCAGGGATTGAACCTGTGCTCCCTGCAGTGGGAGTGCAGAGCCCTAACCACTGGACTGCCAGGGAATTCCTAAAATGTCTTTTAGATTTTATTTATCCTCTCCATTCCCACTACCACCCTAACTTTCTCCTTCTTCTAATCTATCTTCCATACAAATGTCAGATCACTACTTTAATATAACATTTGGCCATAGCCCTTATTATAAAGATAATAAACCCTTAATGTATAGAATCTGGGAAGAATGGAAAGGTGTGAAGAAAATTAAATCTCCTGTACCCTACCTACCCAGAGATCACCACCGTTAACAAGCTGATGTACTTTTTTGTGTTTGTATTTCCTTCCTTTTTCCCCTTCTAAAATTTAGACCAAACTGTATATTAAAGTTTGATTTTTCACTTAACATTATATTATACATTTTCAATGCCATTAAATAAGTCTTCTAAAACAGTATTTTTAATGACTGTAAAAAATCTATTAAGGTGAATATACTATAAATTATTTAGCTATTCTACTATTATTGAACATTTAGGTTGATTTCAACTCTTCACTATTATATATAACACTGCAGTGAATATCTCTGTATATAAATCTTCATCCAAGTGGTTTACTATTTTCTCAGTAAAGATACATAGAAATTAAATTATTTGGTCAATGAATATTATTTGTGTGTGTGTGTGTAATTAGGACTAAATATTCTTTATCTGATACTATACATAAACCACACTAAAATGCCTTTCATTAAGTAAAAGGCAATATTTTAGATAGATAGAGAATTTTAATTAAATTGACATAGTTAAGACCAAAAAGAGAAAGTAGACATTGCCAGTGTATCTTCAGCTCTTGCCTTAACAGGCGAATGAACACAACTTGAAACACAGGTGAATCTTGCTGTTCTATGAGACAGTGAAGAGATCTTCTCAATATTTAAATATATTAATATAACCAGTTATAGAAATCTAAATATAAAACCAATCTCCTATAGGGTTTGAGAAGGCATTCACCATACCCCTGAAAAGTTTAACATTTCTTATTCAAGTTTAATCATCTCTTTAGAAGGGGAAAAGAGTGATAGTACTTGTTGAACCAGAATTACTATCAAAATTCAAAAAGCTGACCATATTCTTTTTTTTTAAGTAATCAACATGCCATTAAGGTACGTGTGTGTGTGTATATATATATATATATATATATATATATATATATATATATATTTGTTTTAAACAGCAATTTATTTATTTATTTTTTAAATTTTATTTATTTATTTATTTTTGGCTGTGTTGGGTCTTTGTTGCTGCGTGCAGGCTTCCTCCGGTTGCGGCGAGCGAGGGCTACTCTTCGTTACGGTGCGGAGGCTTCTCATTGTGGTGGCTTCTCTTGCTGCGGAGCATGGGCTCTAGGTGTGCGGGCTTCAGCAGTTGTGGTGCATGGGCTCAGTAGTTGTGGCTCACGGGCTCTAGAGCGCAGGCTCAGTAGTTGCAGCGCACGGGCTTAGTTGCTCCATGGCATGTGGGATCTTCCCGGATCAGGGCTCGAACCCGTGTCCCCTGCATTGGCAGGCAGATTCTTAACCACTGTGCCTCCAGGGAAGTCCAAGCTGACCATATTCACTTAGCCACAAACCAATCTTATTTAAATCAGGACAGAAATATTACCTCAGCGATTCATGATCTGAATTGCAGTGTATGAGATCAATTTAAATATGGTACACATAAAAAATCATGAGACATTTGTTTCATAATAAATATGGCAGTGGTCAACTATTACTCATTAGTAGCTTTTTTGAGATAAGCTATCAAGTCTGCCCTTTCTCCCTTCTTCTTAAACCCAGTGAAGATCATTTTTGTTCCAGGGATGTACTTCTTGGGATTCCCCAAATACTCCATCAGCATCTCCTCTCCCCAGGTGATGCCTTTGTTCTTGTTGGCATCTGTGTAAGAGAATCTGAAAGTCTGACCTGTCTTTCACCCAAACAGACCATGGAGATTTGGCCCAGTCTTGTGCTTGCCTCCCTGTTCCACAGTATGGCACTGGGCACACTTCTGAACAAAAATCTTGCCCTTGTCAACATCACCCATTTTTAATTTATTTATTTTTGGCTGTGTTGGATCTTCGTTTCTGTGTGAGGGCTTCCTCCAGCTGCGGCAAGCGGGGGCCACTCCTCATCGCGATGCGTGGGCCTCTCACCATCGCGGCCTCTCTTGTTGCGGAGCACAGGCTCCAGACGCGCAGGCTCAGCAGTTGTGGCTCACGGGCCCAGCTGCTCCGTGGCATGTCAACATCACCCATTTTTAAATCATTCTTTCTCTGTGCACAACTAAGAGGTTCCCCTGAATATTATTTTTAAACGACTTGATATTACTGCCAAATTGTACTCCAGAAAGACTGTACCAATTTGTATTTCTGACCTATAGCATTTGAATGTTTACTTCACTGCTCCTTTGCCAATACTAAGAATTGTAATAATTAAAATTGTCTTTGCTGATTTGATAGTGAAAATGGTATCTCATGGTTTGAATTTGAGTTTCTTTGATATTGAACTTCCTTTTTTAAACTTTATTATCAATCTGTATTTTTTTCTGTGATTCATCTTTTCATGTCCATTGCTCATTTTTATAATTCAACACTTTTCTTATAGGTTTGTATATTAAGTATGTCAATCCTTTGTCAGATCTGGTACAATATTTGACTTCAAGTTCAGTTTTTACTCCATCATTTTCCTGTTCAAGAAGCCATAATGGGAGGAGCATCAGTGAAAATGGCAGAGTAAGGCTCTCCGAAAATGCTTTCCTCTATAAAAGCAACAAGAACACTAGCAAAAATCATCAAAATCAAATTTTCAGAACTCTGAAAATGCACCAAAAGCTTACAGCAATTCAGGAAGCCTTTACTTAATAAAATGGTTGAATCTCAGTAAAAACAGTGAGCTCTGTGGCATTTTAAACCATCCAAATCCCATTCCTCCACAGCTTTACAGAAGCCTGAAAAACCAACATTCAGCAATCATGGTGAAAAGCAGGACCTAGCAGCCATGGGAGGGAACAGAACGGGGCTGGAGCGCCTTCAAAGTCCCATTCCCAGAGAACTGTCATTATTTGACCCGTCTGGTCATTCCTTGGAAAACCGCACTCATAAGGCTGTCTTTATTTGACCTGACACAGAGCTCACCCAAGGCAAACAGCCTTTCCTTGAAAAAATGTTCCTTGAAAAAATCAGAAGCAGTTGTTGAACATGCGGCTGCCTGAGGCAGTGGATAACAACTGGGCCAAACAATAGGCTAATAAAGGGTTAAAATGAAAAGCTGGGGAATGGGATATCCAAAAGGGGCGTTGGAACGCTCTAACTTATTCCTGGGAATCTAGAAGGCAAAGTGCATGATATGGCTTCATGCCTGCCCAGAGCTGTATGCATGCTCATGAAAGAACAGAAAAAGCCCTAAGCTCTTACCTCTGGCTAATCTTGAGGCTCTGCACAAACAGGAAGTGACAGAGAATAGAAAAAAATATGGAAAACTCAACAAAATCAAAAGTTGGTTCTTTGAAAAGATTAAAAAACCTGAAATATCTGTAGGTAGTCTAACCAAAAAGACAAAAAACAGAAAGATACAGAGAGACAGAGAGAGAGAGAAAGAGAGAGAGACTCAAATTAAAATCAGGAAATAGAGAACATTACTACCAACCTTAACAAAAATAAAAAGGATCATAAGGGAATACAATGAACGACTGTATGCTAACAAATTAGACAACCTAGATAAAATGGACAATTTCCTAGAAAAACCACCAAGACCAACTCAAGAAGAAACAGAAAAATCTGAACATACTTATTATAAGTAAAGAGACTGAATTAATAATGAAAAAACTTTCTGCAAAGAAAACTCTAGAAACAGATGGCTTCACTGGCCAATTCTACCACAATTTAAAGAATTAACACCAATCCTTCATTAACTCTTCAAAACATAGGCGTGGAAGAAACACTACCTAGCTCATTCTTTGACATCCTGACACTAAAACCAGACAAAGACATCACAAGAAAACGATTATCAATACATTTTATGAATATAAATGCAAAAATCCCTAACAAAATACTAGAAAACTGAACCCAATAACATATAAAAAGGATTACACATCATGACCCAGTAAGATTTATCCCAGGGATACAAGAGTGGTAAAACATGAAAGTCAACAAGGGGAGGATCTTCAAGATGGCGGAGGAGTAAGACGTGGAAATCACCTTCCTCCCTACAAATACATCAAAAATACATCTACATGTGGAACAACTCCTACAGAACACCTACTGAATGCTGGCAGAAGACCTCAGACTTCCCAAAAGGCAAGAAACTCCCCACGAACCTGGGTAGGGCAAAAGAAAAAAGAAAAAACAGAGACAAAAGAACAGGGATGGAACCTGCACCTCTGGGAGGGAGCTGTGAAGGAGGAAAAGTTTCCACACACTAGGAAGCCCCTTCACTGGTGGAAACAGGGTGGGTGGCAGGGGGGAAGCTTCGGAGCCACGGAGGAGAGTGCAGCAACAGGGGAGCAGAGGGCAAAGTGGAGAGATTCCTGCACAGAGGACCGGTGCTGACCAGCACTCACCAGCCTGAGAGGCTTGTCTGCTCACCCACCGGGGCAGGTGGGGGCTGGGAGCTGAGGCTCGGGCTTCGGAGGTCAGATCCCAGGGAGAGGACTGGGGTTGGCTGCGTGAACACAGCCTGAAGGGGGCTAGTGCGCCACGGCTAGCCGGGAGGGAGTCCGGGAAAAAGTCTGGAGCTGCTGAACAGGCAAGAGACCATTGTTTCGGAGTGCGCAAGAGGAGATTCAGAGCACCACCTAAATGAGCTTCAGAGACAGGCGTGAGCCACGGCTATCAGCGTGGACACCAGAGACGGGCATGAAATGCTAAGGCTGCTGCTGCAGCCACCAAGAAGCTTGTGTGCGAGCACAGGTCACTATCCACACCTGCCCTCCTGGGAGCCTGTGCAGCCTGCCACTGCCACGGTCCCGTGATCCAGGGACAACTTCCCTGGGAGAACACACACCGGCCTCTGCCGCCGCACGCTTGCCCTGCATTCCGTACCCCTCCCCCCAGCCTGAGTGAGCCAGAGCCCCTGCATCAGCTGCTCCTTTAACCCCGTCCTGTCTGGGCGAAGAACAGATGCCCTCAGGTGACCTACATGCAGAGGTGGGGCCAAATCCAAAGCTGAACCCCAGGAGCTGTGCGAACAAAGAAGAGAAAGGGAGATCTCTCCCAGCAGCCTCAGGAGCAGCGGATTAAATCTCCACAATCAACTTGATGTACCCTGCATCTGTGGAATACCTGAATAGACAAGGAATCATCACAAAATTGAGGTGGTGGACTTTGGGAGCAACTGTAGACTTGGGGTTTGCTGTACATGACTGACTAGTTTGATTTTTATGTTTATCTTAGTATAGTTTTTAGTGCTTGTTATCATTGGTGGATTTGTTTATTGGTTTGGTTGCTCTCTTCTCTTTTTTTATTACTTTAAAAAAATTTTTAATTTTAATAATATTTTTAAAGATTTTTTATTTTAATAACTTTATTTTACTTTATTTTACTGCTCTTTCTTTTTTTTCTCCCTTCTCTTCTGAGCCATGTGGCTGACAGGGTCTTGGTGCTCCGGCCGGCTGACAGGCCTGAGCCCCTGAGGTGGGAGAGCCGAGTTCAGGACATCAGACCACCAGAGACCTCCTGGACACACCTAACATCAATTGGCGAGAGCTCTCCCAGAGATCTCTGTCTCAATGCTTAGACCCAGCTCCACCCAATGGGTGGCAAGCTCTAGTGCTGGACACCCCATGCCAAACAACCAGCAAGACAGGAACACAACCCCACCCATTAGGAGGAAGGCTCCCTAAATCATACTAAGTGCACAGACAAGCAAAAGCTAAGAGAATTCAGCACCACCAAACCAACTTTACAACAAATGCAAAAGGAACTTCTCTAGGCAGAAAACACAAGAGAAGGAAAAGACCTACAATAACAAACCCAAAACAATTAAGAAAATGGTAACAGAAACATACATATCGATAATTACCTTAAATGTAAATGGATTAAATGCTCCAACCAAAAGACACAGACTGGCTGAAAGGATACAAAAACAAGACCCATACATATGCTGTCTACAAGAGACCCACTTCAGACCTAGGGACACATACAGACTGAAAGTTAGGGGATGGAAAAAGATATTCCATGCAAATGGAAATCAAAAGAAAGCTGGAGTAGCAATTCTCATATCAGACAAAATAGACTTTAAAATAAAGACTATTATAAGAGACAAAGAAGGATACTACATAATGATCAAGGGATCAATCCAAGAAGAAGGTAGAACAATTGTAAATATCTATGCATCCAACATAGGAGCACCTCAATACATAAGGCAAATGCTAACAGCCATAAAAGGGGAAATTGACAGTAACACAGTAATAGTAGGGGACTTCAACACCCCACTTTCACCAATAGACAGATCATCCAAAATGAAAATAAATAAACACAAGCTTTAAATGATACATTAAACAAGATGGACTTAATTGATATTTATAGGACATTCCATCCAAAAACAACAGAATACACTTTCTTCTCAAGTGCTCATGGAACATTCTCCAGGATAGGTCATATCTTGGGTCACAAATCAAGCCTTGGTAAATTTAAGAAAGTTGAAATCGTATCAAGTATATTTTCCGACCACAACGCGATGAGACTAGATATAAATTACGGGGAAAAAACTGTAAAAAATACAAACACATGGAAGCTAAACAATACACTACTAAATAACCAAGAGATCACTGAAGAAATCAAAGAGGAAATCAAAAACTACCTAAGAACAAATGACGATGAAAACATGATGACCGAAAACCTATGGAATGCAGCAAAAGCAGTTCTAAGAGGGAAGTTTATAGCAATACAGTCCTACGTCAAGAAACAAGAAAAATCTCAATTAGAGTAAGAAGAACAAAAAAACCCCAAAGTTAGCAGAAGGAAAGAAATCATAAAAATCAGATCAGAAATAAATGAAAAAGAAATGAAGGGCACAATAGCAAAGATCAATAAAACTAAAAGCTGGTTCTTTGAGAAGATAAACAAAATTGATAAACCATTAGCCAGACTCATCAAGAAAAAAGGGAAAGGATTCAAATCAACAGAAATAGAAATGAAAAAGGAGAAGTAACAACTGACCCTGCAGAAATACAAAAGATCATGAGAGATTACTACAAGCAACTATATGCCAATAAAATGGACAACCTGGAAGAAATGGACAAATTCTTCGAAAAGCACAACCTTCTGAGACTGAACCAGGAAGAAACAGAAAATATAAACAGACCAATCACAAGCACTGAAATTGAAACTGTGATTAAAAATCTTCCAACAGGACTTCCCTGGTGGTGCAGTGGTTAAGAATCCGCCTGCCAATGCAGGGGACACAGGTTCGAGCCCTCGTCCAGGAAGATCCCACATGCCACGAAGCAACTAAGCCCGTGCGCCACAACTACTGAGCCTGCGTGCCTAGAGCCCGTGCTTGGCAACAAGAGAAGCCACCGCAATGAGAAGCCCGCGCACCGCAACTAAGAGTAGCCCCCACTCGCTGCAACTAGAGAAAGCCCGCACACAGCAACGAAGACCCAATGCAGCCAAAAAAAAAAATTAATTAATTAAAAAAAATCTTCCAACAAACAAAAGCCCAGGACCAGATGGATTCACAGGCGAATTCTATCAAACATTTACAGAAGAGCTAACACCTATCCTCCTCCAACTCTTCCAAAATATAGCAGAGGGAGGAACACTCCCAAACTCATTCTATGAGGTCACTATCACCCTGACACCAAAACCAGACAAAGATGTCACGAAAAAGGAAAACTACAGGCCAATATCACTGATGAATATAGATGCAAAAATCCTCAACAAAATACTAGTAAACAGAATCCAACAGCACACTAAAAGGATCATACACCATGATCAAGTGGGGTTTATCCCAGGAATGCAAGGATCCTTCAATATATGCAAATCAATCAATGTGATACACCATATTAACAAATTGAAGACGAAAAACTATATGATCATCTCAATAGATGCAGAGAAAGCTTTCAACAAAATTCAACACCCATTTATGATAAAAACCCTCCAGAAAGTAGGCACAGAGGGAACTTACCTCAACAAAATAAAGGCCATATATGACAAACCCACAGCCAACATCATTCTCAATGGTGAAAAAGTGAAACCATTTCCACTAAGATCAGGAAAAAGACAAGGCTGCCCACTCTCACCACTATTATCAACATAGTTTTGGAAGTTTTAGCCACAGCAATCAGAGAAGAAAAATAAATAAAAGGAATCCAAATCGGAAAAGAAGTAAAACTGTCACTGTTTGCAGATGACATGATACTACACATAGAGAATCCTAAAGATGCCACCAGAAAACTACTAGAGCTAATCAATGAATTTGGTAAAGTTGCAGGATACAAAATTTATGCACAGAAATCTCTTGCATTCCTATACACTAACAAGGAAAGACCAGAAAGAGAAATTAAGGAAACACTCCCATTCACCATTGCAACAAAAAGAATAAAATACCTAGGAATAAACCTACCTAAGGAGACAAAAGACCTGTATGCAGAAAACTATAAGACACTAATGAAAGAAATTAAAGATGATACAAACAGATGGAGAGATATACCATATTCTTGGACTGGAATAATCAATATGGTGAAAATGACTGTACTACCCAAAGCAATCTACAGATTCAGTGCAATCCCTATCAAACTACCAATGGCACTTTTCACAGAACTAGAAAAACCATTTCACAATTTGTATGGAAACACAAAAGACCCCAAATAGCCAAAACAATCTTGAGAACGAAAAACGGAGCTGGAGGAATCAGGCTCCTTGACTTCAGACTATAGTACAAAGCTACAGTAATCAAGACAGTATGGCACTGGCACAAAAACAGAAATATATATCAATGGAACAGGATAGAAAGAACAGAGATAAACCCCCACACATATGGTCACCTTATCTTTGATAAAGGAGACAAGAATGTACAATGGAGAAAAGACAGCCTCTTCAATAAGTGGTGCTGGGAAAACTGGACAGCTACATATAAAAGAATGAAATTAGAACACTCCATAACACCATACACACACAAAAAAATAAACTCAAAATAGATTAAAGACCTAAATGTAAGGCCAGACACTATAAAACTTAGAGGAAAACATAGGCAGAACATTCTATGACATAAATCACAGCAAGATCCTTTTTGACCCACCTCCTAGAGAAATAAAAAAAAAAAAAATGGTACCTAATGAAACTTAAAAGCTTTTGCACAGCAAAGGAAACCATAAACAAGATGAAAAGACAACCCTCAGAATGGGAGAAAATATTTGCAAACAAAGCAACTGAGAAGGATTAATCTCCAAAATATACAAGCAGCTCATGCAGCTCAATATCAAAAAAACAAACAACCCAATCCAATAATGGGCAGAAGACCTAAATAGACATTTCTCCAAAGAATATACACAGATTGCCAACAAACAGATGAAAGGATGCTCAACATCACTAATCATTAGAGAAATGCAAATCAAACCTACAGTGAGGTATCACCTCACACCAGTCAGAGTGGCCATCATCAAAAAAATCTACAAACAATAAATGCTAGGGAGGGTTTGGAAAAAAGGGAACCCTCTCGCACTGTTGGTGGGAATGTAAATTGATACAGCCACTATGGAGAACAGTATGGAGGTTCCTTAAAAAACTAAAAATAGAACTACCATACGACCCAGCTATCTCACTACTGGGCATATACCCTGAGAAGATCATAATTCACAAAGAGTCATGTACCACAATGTTCACTTCAGCACTATTTACAATAGCCAGGACATGGAAGCAACTTAAGTGCCCATTGACAGATGAATGGATAAAGAAGATGTGGCACATATATACAAGGGAATATTACTCAGCCATAAAAAGAAACAAAATTGAGTTATTTGTAGTGACGTGGATGGACCTAGAGTCTGTCATACAGAGTGAAGTAAGTCAGAAAGAGAAAAACAAATACAGTATGCTAACACATATATATGGAATCTAAAAAAACAAAAATAAAAAGAAACAGTTCTCATGAACCTAGGGGCAGGACAGGAATAAAGACGCAGATTTAGAGAATAGACTTGAGGACACGGTGAGGGGGAAGGGCAAGCTGGGACGAAGTGAGAGAGTAGCATTACATATATACACTACCAAATGTAAAATAGATAGCTAGTGGGAAGCAGCTGCATAGCACAGGGAGATCAGCTCGGTGCTTTGTGACCACCTAGAGGGGTGGGATAGAGACGCAAGAGGGAGGGGATATGGGGATATATGTGTACATACAGCTGATTCACTTTGTTATACGGCAGAAACTAACACAACATTGTAAAGCAACTATACTCCAATAAAGATGTTAAAAAAAAAAGCCAGACACAAAAAGGACAAATATTATGATTCCACTTAAATTAGGTACCTATAATAGGCAAATTCATAGAGATAATAGGTAGAGTAGAGATTAACAGGGGCTGGGAGAAGTGGAATGGGGAGTTATTGCTTTATGGGTAGAGAGTTTTTGCTTGAGATGATAAAAAAGTTCTGGAAATAGGCAGTGGTGATAGCTACACAGTGTTGTAAATGTACTTAATGCCACTGCATTTTTACTTATAAAATGATTAAAATATGTATATTTTATCACAATTTTTTTAATGTTAATGAGAGGCCTAAGAAAGATATTTTTTTTGGACAAAGCAATTATTCTTGCAAGAAACTGTCCTAAGGAAAATACAAGGAGGTATGTAAAGATTTAGTCACAAGGATGTTTTGTTAAGAGTAGTTATACAAAACAAAATGAGACAAAATAAAACAAAAATAAAGAATACAATTTTTTTTTTTTTGGCCACAACATGTGGCTTGTGGGATCTTAGCTCTCCGACCAGGGATTGAACCCAGGCCCTCAGCAGTGAAAGTGCAGAGTCCTGACCACTGGACCACCAGGGAATTCACAAGAATACAATTTTAATGTCTCCAAACAAGCCATTGATGAAATATACTATGATGTATAACAGAGTGCCATAGAGAAATTTAGGAAAAGAACTATGTTCTTTTTAAGAAGAACACTTAATTACATGGAAAGACTAAGAGGAAATACTGAAAAATGTTAGTGGTGGTTATTTCTGGGTAGTGGGATTATAGATGATTTTTCTTTCTTTTATGTAATTTTTATGTTCTAAATTTATTACAATAAATATGCACTTTTAATAAACTAAAAAAAAAAGTCAGCAAAAGTAATACACAATGTAAAAAATTAACAAACAGAAACCTCAATTAAAGAGTTGGGAGACCAGAAGGGGGCGCTCTCGTGCCCTGCAACTACAGCAGAGACCAACAGGCAGAAAAAAGACTCTTCTTTCCTGGCAAGGCCAATGAAAAGCCATGGACTCTTAGTTTACTATAGCCCTTCCAAATTCCTTTTCTTCTCTATAAAAGTGTTCTCCTCCCCTTGCCATTGGGGGACTTGCCCATGGCTCGCCATGGTTGTAGACCCCAAATTGCAATTCTCTGCTCATCCTGAATAAATCCATCTTTGCTGAAGAAATATCTGGTGGTCTATTTGTTTCAGGTCAACAATGATATTACTAAAATAAAGGAAAAAAATCACATGATTATCTCGATAGACACAGAAAAATTACTTAACAAAATCCACCACCCTTTCACGATAAAAACACTCAACAAACTAGCAATATAAGGGAACTTCCTCAACATGATAAAAAGAATCTATAAAACGCCCACAGTTAACCTCACACTTAATGATGAAAGACTGATTGCTTCCCCTTAAGGTAAATAACAAGACAAGAATATGCATTCTCACCACTTCTCTTCAACACTGTACTGAAGGTTATAGCCAGGTCAATCAGGCAAGAAAAAGGAAAAAAAGGCATCCAGGTTGGAATGGAAGAAGTAAAAAATATCACTATTCAGATTCCATGATCTTGTATATAGAAAATTCTAAATAAGGAATCCACAAAAAAAAATCTACTAGAACTAATAAGCTTAGCAAGATTGCAGGATACAAGATTAATATATACAAAAGTCAATTGTATTTCTATATACTGGCATTGAGCAATCCAAAAATAAAATCAAGAAAACAATTCCATTTACTGTAATGTCAAAAAGAATAAAAAACTTAGAAATAAAATTAACAAAGGAAGTAAAGTCTTGCACATAGGAAACTACGAAACAACCTTGAATGAAATTTTAAAAGAATTAAATAAATGAAGAAGAAAAACATCCTGTGTTCATGGATTAGAAGACTTAATATTGTTAATATACAATATCCCCCAAGTTGATCTACAGATTCAATGCAATGACTAAGAAAATTCCAGTTGGATTTTTCTTCTTTATCCAGAAATTGACAAACAGATCCTAAAATTCATATGGAAATGCAAGAGACCTAAAAAGCCAAAAAAATTTGGAAAAAAAAACAGTTAAAGGACTCACAGTTCCCAATTTCAAAACTTACTACACAGCTGTAGTAAAAAAGACAGTGTGATACTGGCATAAGAACAGAAACATAAGTCAATAGAATAGAATTGTGAGTCAAGAAATAAACCCTAACATTTATAGTGAAGTGATTTTCAGCAAGGGTGCCAAGGCAATTCAATGAGTCAAAGACTGCTTTTTTTCAACAAATGGCACTGGGACAACTGGCTATCCACAAGTAAAAGAATGAAGCTGAAGCTTTTCCATACACCACACACAAAAACTAAGACAAAATGGTCCAGAAACCTAAATTTAAGCATTAAAACTATAAAACCCTTAGAAGAAAACATAGGACTAAATCTTCTTGACCTTGGATTAGGCAATGGCTTCTTAGATATGACATCAAAAGCACACACAACAAACGAAAAACATACAAAAACAAATATTAAAACTTTTGTGCTTCAAAGAACACCATCAAGAAAGTGAAAAAAACAATCCACAGAACAGGAGAAAAATTTTACAAATACTATATCTGATAAAGGATTAGTATCCAAAATATATAAAGAACCATTACAACTCAACAGTAACAAGATAAATAATCCAGTTTTAAAAATGGGCAAAGGATTTGAATAGACATTTCTCCTAAGAAGATATACAAATGGCCAATAAGCATGTTAGGGAAATGCAAATCAAAACCACAATGAGATACCACTTCACATTCACTAGGATGGCTATAATCAAAAAGAGAGATAATAACAAGTGTCACCGAGGATGCGGAGAAATTGGAACCATCACACACATTGCTGGTGGGAATGTAAAATGGTATGGTCTCTTTTTAAAATAGTTTGGCATTGCCCCAAAATGTTAAAGTTACATAAAGTTACCACATAACTCAGCAATTCCACTTCTAGCTAAATACCCAAAAGAATCAAAAACCACATCCACACAAAAAGTTGTATACGAATATCCATGGCAACATTATTCACAATAGCAAAAATGTGGAAACAACCCAAAATGCCTACCAATTGTTGAACAAAATGTTGTATATCCATACCATGGACTATTATTCAGCCATAGCAAGGAATGAAGTACTGTACTAATACATGCTACAACATGGATGAACCTTGAAAACAATATGCTAAATGAAATAAGGCAGACACAAAAGACCACATATTGTATCACTCCATTTAGATAAAATATCCGTAATAGGCAAATCCATAGAAACAGAAAAGTAGATTAGTGATTGCCTAGGGTTGGGAGTAGGGAAAAATGGGGAGTAACTACTAATGGATGTGGGGCTTCTTTCTGGGGTGATGAAAGTGTTATGGAGTTAAGACTGTGATGATGGTTGCATGGCTTTGTGAATATACTAAAAAACACTAATGGGTGAAGTTTCTGGTATGTGAATTCTATCTCTAGATAGATGAAAGGAAAAAGGAATGAAAAAAGGAAAGGAAGAAAAGAAGGAAGAAGATAGATCAGATAGATGGAAGGAAGGGAGGGAAGGATGGAAGAAGGAAGAAAAGATAAACAAAGCCAGTCAGTCAGCCATGAGTCAGTAAGGCTCACCTGAGTTTTTGATCAAAAGCAATAAAACCTGCTTATCATATTAAATTCAAACTTCTCCCAAGCTTGAAAGATTCACCATGATCTTGCCTCACACAAACTTATTTACTTCTTGATTCCAGCACAAACCTAGCCAGTCTGATCTCCATGGCAGGCTTATTTTCACCTGAATGGTATTGCTTATAGTGTTACCTAACTCTGAATAACTTTCCTCTGGCCCTCCATGTTTCTAATTTTGCTTTCATTTTTTAGAAGTCAAAAATCAAGTATTGCCTACTTTGAAGCTGCCTTTAAACTACCACATATAGATAACATTACAGGCTCTCTGAGTGTAAGCTCTTTGAGAAAAGAAGCATTATGCTTCTTTATTACCTTTCAGAGATCCTAAAACATGCTAAATACTTGTCATTCAGATGATCCACTCACTTAAATTGCTTTTCAAAAATACCTCTCTATTGATAAGTTTCAATGGATAGGTCGGACTGATATGTAATCATTATGGGTACTCAACCCCATCATAAATGAATGTGTGGCTGAGAGTGCTAGCTATCCACCCTAACTCAATCTCCCCTTCTTCCATAGTATCTGGATGTACGTGTGCTCAACTGCGCTACATTTTGCAGACTTCTTTATGAATAGGTGTGGCCATGAGACCAAGATCCTCCAATAAAATGTGGGTGAAGTGATGTATGCAACTTCCAGGCCTGGCCAATAAAATTTCCCATAATTGTTTCTCCATGGTCTCTCCCCTCTTCCTGTGAGTAGTAATGGCAATGAAAGAGCACCTTGGAAGCCATGTTTTGAAGATGACAGAGCCTGTTGTCAGCCTAAACCCCTGAATAATCACATGGAGGAGAGCTACCTACTGACTTGAATATTTGCTCTCCTCTGTTTATTCCTTTAAGTAAACTTCTATTGTGTTTGAGATTATTTGTGTTAGCAGTCTAGCATACCCTTTAGTGTCCTCCTAAAGGATTTTTTTCAGTGATTCCCCCACTGCCTACAAAGTAACATTCAAACTCCTGACCTATCCCAATCTACCTTATTGATTTTTTCCCTCAATTACTTCACTTCATTCACTCTACAATTCTACTAAACAGAACATGGTCCTACATATATTCCACATTTACCTCTGTGTTTGGTTACACTGATCCCTTCACCTACAATGGTATTTCATTCCATCTCCATACATCTAAAATTCACCAATTTCAAGACCTACAAATGCCACTTCTTCCATGCAGCCTTCTCTGTTCCTCCAACTTATCCCTATTATAAATCCTGGCGAGACAATATTTCTCTAATAAATTGACTCATTTGTTTTTCTTTTGCCAATGAATATGCTTTTTTGTTTGTTTTTGTTTTTAAATTTTTTATTTATTTTTGGCTGCGTTGGGTCTTTGTTGCTGCACATGGGCTTTCTCTAGTTGCAGCAAGCGGGGGCTACTCTTCGTTGAGGTGCGCGCGCTTCTCACTGCAGTGGCTTCTCTTGTTGCAGAGTATGGGCTCTAGGTGCGTGGGCTTCAGTAGTTGTGGTGTGTGGGCTCAGCAGTTGTGGCGTGTGGGCTCTAGGGTGCACAGGTTTCAGTAGTTGTGGCTCGCGGCCTCAGTAGTTGTGGCTCATGGGCTCTAGAGTGCAGGCTCAGTAGTTGTGGCACACAGGCTTAGTTGCTCCGTGGCATGTGGGATCTTCCCAGACCAGGGATTGAACCAGTGTCCCCTGCACTAGCAGGCGGATTCCCAACTACTGCACCACCAGGGAAGTCCTTGAATATGTTTTAATACCTACCAGTCCATATACTTTTAAGGGCAGGATTCTTATCTGATTCAGCTTTATATAGTCTTGAGCACCTAGCACAGTATCTTTCACAGAGCAGGAGTTCAGTAAATATTTGTTAAATATAAAAGAAAAATGAATTAATGGAATATCAATTCTAAGTATTCCCACTATCATTCTTACATTAATAATATCCACTATCAATCTCAGCCCAATCTCTGTCCTTATTAGTAGAGTTGGATTTGATGTGATTTTATCATTTGGAACACAATAACAGTTGAGCTCATAATGAAATCATACCTGGCAGTATCCAATTTTGGGATTCCTGAATGCATAAGCAGTGAGTACCCGCCTCAGAGCAGATATGCCAGTGTCACTCTGAAAGGCTGGATGCTCAGGCAGGGAGCGACGCAAATCACGTTCAATTTCTTCAGTAGCCAAGTTGCAGGTCCCTAAAGACTGCTCAACCACTTCAGCATAATAGCCAGGATTAGCAGCCATGTCGTTAACAGCACCTGTACAGATGGTCACATTAACATACAAAAGAAGAGGAACATAACAAAGCTACTACTTGCCTATATACATGAAGAACTGGATTACTTTTAAATTAAGCTTTATGCTCAAGTGTTATCTGAGTACAAACAAATAAAAGGAAAAGCTTCACACTAGAATCTATAACATCAGGACAGCAATCTTATCCAAAAGAATAACATTTTCATGAACTGTCTTTTCCCCTTAAATTTCTTCTGACACTAGAGATTCCCACCCCGTCCCTTGCAGTTAGCTATTGCCTAATAAACTAATCTGCTCAGACAATGGATGTATGGATATATAGGTAAGTACACATAACTACCGTACTCTCTGTGACTAGTCTGAACTCATGATAAGACTTAGTCCTAGCCATCTTTGTAATTATTTTTATTTAGCTTAGTACATAACTCCTAGAAGGGGCATAGTTAATGTCTGTTAAATGAATAAAGTGAATAAATGTAATACCTGAAAAAAGCATCCAGAGCTCTCCTCTTAAGGTCTCTGGAATCCCTCTTACAACCAGATCTTGAGTCTTTTTGGTCCGAAACATGCTAACACCACGCCCACATTCTGTAAAAAGGATGTTCCAGGACTGTTCCTTCATCTTTTCTTTCAACTATAACAAAAAAATCAAAACAACTAAACATGGTGAGAAATTAACTTAATTTGAAATTAAGTTTCAAATAACTCGATAACTCTCTTCACCATGAAACAATACCTATGGAAAACAAGAACATAGAAAGTCAAAATCAGTATTCACAGATAGGCTAAACACTGGACCACTGTCATCACAAAAATCTTTAAAATCCATGTGAGCATAACAGGTTTAATTTACTATTTTAGTTCTTAGCTAAACTCATATTAAAATGGGAAAACCATGACACCTAGGAGGTAAAGCTTTGAACCATCATTCTCACCAATCACCCCAATTAGGATTGACTGTTAGAAATCTATGCAAATAAAACCCAAGGTTCAACTTTCATCTTAATTCTTGATAACAGTCCTATTTTGTAATGGAACCAAACATGTCACACAGTAGTACCTGCTAGAAAACCTTTTCAAGCTCAAAAAGAAGAGTTTTCAGTCTGATCTAAGATTTTTATTTTTGATCAACTGTTTCAATCTATAGATTTAAATATTTTGTTTTCCTACCGTTTTGGAATTAAGAGTCTCCAAATCCTGAGGGTGAAATACTGTCATTAAGGCTTCAGTGTTCACAGTTTTGCTGCATTCTTTCTGACATATCAAAGATTGTACCTCAATATCATCAGATGGGTCTACAGACTCAGAACTAATAGGAACCTGAAAAAGAAAGAATATAATTGTCCCAAATGTATGCCTAAAAGTTTCTGCAAAAAGAAAAAGTGCTAATGTTTTATCTGTCATTTACAAACCACGATTTATATACATAATAAATATTAAAGCAATGTCTCAGAAGAACATTGTTTGTCCACCAAAATTAGAGGTGTCAACAAACTAATGTCCAGAACATCAAGCTCAGGACCTTAGTGAATGAATTCCCCTACTTGGGCAGTAAAATACAGGCAAAACATTAAAAAAACAAAAACAAAAAAACAGGTCAGAACATTGGAAATTAACCAAAGGCACAGAATGAACTGAAAAGTATCGATTCAAAAAAAACTAATGAACCTCAGTAAGAACACCAGTCTGTGAAGTTTTAACTTGAGGTTATTCCCATCCTCCCTCCCTTCCAAGCTCAGAGGTATGGTAGCCATGAAAGTCAGCATTATCACAGCCAATGGATCTTTTGGAGCTTCATTAAAAGCCCCATCCCCAGAACACAGTCAATATTTTCACCAAACTAGCAGCTACCTGAAAATCTCCATTCCTAGGGTGTTGTTATATTTGATTTGACTCAGAGCTCAGCTCTATGTAAAAAGTCCTTTCCCCCAGGCATACCAAAGAAAACCATAGCAATCTTCTGATAATATCACAGCTGCCTAAGGCTGTGATTTCAATTTGGGGCAAACAAGAGCCTGGCTAAAAATTTAAAAGG